>NC_034409.1:24221215-24564082 GCF_002078875.1 Numida meleagris | reverse complement strand
TTCTTTTCTTTTTTTTACCTAATCAGTTGTTAGTTCTTGTGTGCCCAGAACTGTTTCACCAAAATAAGCTTGTACCATGACATAGTGAACACTTCCTGCTCTCACTGCTGGAGTATTGGGCAGTGGATATGTGCAGGGAGAGAGGCTGCTCATTCCCCCACTGTGCAGGTTAAATAAGCAATAAAGCCTAAATGTATTCTGAATTACCTAGTTAAACAATAGCAAGGGGTTTTGATGATCAGTGTTTTGGCCTGAGATGCTCATGCTGGCAGTAAGACAGAACTTGCATGCTCAAATCTGATTGTGGCAGCAGCCCTCAGACACAGTACTGACACAGCTTCATCGAAGTTAATAGCTGTGTATTTAGTACTGGATAATGTGAGGAAAATGCAGTGTGAAGCCAGTCACAAAATGATGAGAATGATACTCACAGTGAGAAGGAAAATTATCCTTCTAAACTACCCTTAAATGTAGATCTAGGAGTAAAAATGATCCTGATATAGAAGTAATTAAATGGAATGACTGCAAAGGCCTGATGATAGATTGTCCTAAATTCAGTGCAAAGCCCTTCATCTAGATGCACTGAAAATTAGATTAAATAACTGTTCACAGGAACTCTTTCATGAGGGTATTTTTGCCTTTAGACTTTTGCTTTAATGACTATGTAATTACTGGAATGAATTGGGTTTGAAGGAACATTAGCACTTTTAACACAGGTTTTATCGGACAGCGAGAGTATGTTTTGCCTTACCGTAAATTTTATTTTAACCCTGTGCCACCTTAGTACTGAATCAAACTTTTCATCTGCGAAGAAGGTGATAAATTCATCTCTGGTGGAAAGAGATCCATTTCAGATTGTTTGCAAGGGCTGCTCCGAAAATAATGCCTCCCATTATATTCTGTTGGCCAAAGACATCAAAGGCAGATGTTGGTGGTATGGCAGTAGAGGTTGAACCTTCCAACCAATATTCCGTTACATGTTGTTGCTGTGTGACAGATGGCAGCAGAGGGGCACTCTGACAAAATCGTGTCTGACATGGAAGTGTGTAAGACGCAAAGGTGTGTCGCTGAATTCCTCCATGTAGGAAGAATGGTACCCACTGACATTCATCAATGCTTGCTGAATGTTTGTGGAGACCAAACAGTGGATGTGTCATGGTTTTATGATTTTCGGTTATTGGTACTCCACATCGTAACATCATGTAATGAATGTACTTGGTCCTCAGAAGAGAAGGACTACTACAGTCCCCACGGCACTTTGCTCCTCTGTTACCATTTTCCAGCCGGAGGGAAAAGATAAAAGCTCGCAGTATAAAAACTTGCAGATCATGAGACCTCGTCCCTTTATCCGCCGTCTCTCGTCTTGGCAGCACCTCGCTCTCCAGCCGTCTTATCGTCGGTAGTAGAGTAAGGCCTACCTTGATTTTGGGACATTCTCTCTCTCTGTATTGGATTTATCAGCTTAAATTGTAATTATATTGTATTATAGTATATTGTTTTGCATTCCGATATTTTATTTAGTAAATTACTTTGTTTCACCTCAGATTGTTGCCGCTGTTCTTTGCTCTCAGGGCCATCTCCCTACCCTTTTTCCCTTTCCCCTTTTCCCAGGACGTGGGCCCTTGGGTCCCCCGTCCCCTTCGTCACCGAATCGGGCCTAACGCCCGTAAACCATTAACAGGATGTGAGCCCAGTGACGTAGTGGGTGGTTTGTTTTGGCTGTGGTGACAGTGACAGACAAGCATGGCATGCAGGCTCTTGTCCATCGCTGGCGAAAATGCACAGCTAATGGTGGTAACTGAGTTGAAACTTTAGAGGTACATGTCTCATTCCAGTTCAGCCAAAATTTATTTCAGATCTTCTGGCTACCAAAAACCAGTAGGTTTTCTTACGTTTGGATGTATGTAGCTGATTTGGGACTGCAACTTCATTTTATATATGGTGGAGAGGTCTGGTGGTGATTTTTTTGTGTTTGTTTTTAAAGAAGGCACAGATTTCCAAGGAATAGAAAGCAGCCAGCAATTAGGGGAAGAGAAGCAGAAGCAGCAACTGTCTTCATACAAACTTTGCTGTTAGATTAAGCTTTACTAATAAAAATTGGATGCATCAACTCAATAACTTCTTATTTATCTTTCAGACTGGTAAATTAGAGTTGTATTTCTTACATTTTAAAAAACGTTGCTAGATCCAGATCACTGCTTTGATGCCTTTAATATACCTACAGAACTTTTATGCCATTCACCTTCCATAAAGTGTACCTTCTAGCTTATGGTGATGTGCTGATTTACACCAGCTGATGATCTGGGGACTGTGCATGAAGAATTTAGGTTGTATTTTTCCAAGACACTTGAGAAAAAAAATCTGGGGCTTGGTATGCTCTCATATTCCAAAAGAAATATTTTTGAGTGCCCAGAGAGAAAACATCCCTAGCAAGAATTATTTAAGAAGATTCAGAAAGAAAGGATTGCATCAGAGGAGGGAGATCGCTCAAAGTTTTCCATTTGCTGCCAGAAGTCTGGTCTACCTCGGGCACCCTCTGAGACTAACTTCAGTGTAACACTAGCAGGTTTTATAAACTGCAATTATACATTAAGAAGTACTTCTTTTTTTTTCCTGCTTATAGATCTCTATCCTACCAGAGGCTGGTGAATGTGAACTTCTCCCTCTTTAGGGATGGCCATGTGTTCTGGGCCAGAACCAGGAACCAGAACTTGTATTTGTCTAAGCTATGAAGAGGATGCACTTATTTCACTGTAGAGGCTCCTTGTCTTAAAAACACCAAAATAGGGATCTGGAAAAGACTGCAGGAAGCTACCCTGCCATGGTCTTGCACTGTCCTTAACAGGTATTGGTCTGAACTGGCATTAAACATACTCAATGAAAGACATTCATCTGTATTCTTGAGAGCTAAATCCACTATTTGAGAAATCAGAATATTCCTTCTTAAAAGGTTTTTAGTAAATATTCTCTGCTCTGAATTGTACTAATTTCTTCTTGTCCTTCCTCACTGCTCTTGAAAAACTGACCATTATTCTTCCTATAACTGTCTGCTTTACATACTAGAAGACTTGTCCCTTTTAATCTTTTCTTTTCTAGCCTAAAAGAACAGAGACACCCTTCTTCATGGATTGTGTTTTCTAAACCCATTAGCATTCTTTTCACCCTCCTCTGGATCTTCACCAAGTTATCATCTTTTTGAAAACTCAGTGGACGCACTGGTCTGAGATCCATTTGGCTTCCAAGTAGAGCAGAATAATTACTTCTCAAGGCTTGAATACAGTATTCCTATAAACACATCTTAGACTAAGAGGTCTTCTCTTTTTCTTTTTAATATAGCATTGTTACTCATAGCCACTTTGTGATTCACTACAACCTCCAGATCTTTTTCTGTATAAAGTAACTCATGTTACATTTGTCTGCTTGCATTTCTTTGCTGAATTTCATCTGCTTTTAATTTCAGATAATATCTGACTTTTTAGACTCATTTGACTTCTAATTCTGAACTTGTCACCAAAGTAGGTGCAGCTTTTCCCTTCATATTGTCTGTAGGTTTTCTAAATGTATTAATTTAATTTCATTATTCAATGACTAATAATAATACTCAGAAGAAATGAGTCTCCATGTGAGGTGCCACTCCAGCTTAATATTAATCACTGAAAATTATTCTTGGCACTCACTCAGTAACAATGACATGCAGAGGACAGGGTTCAGCACTTACTTAGCTCAGGTGTGGGCAAACCACCCTGATGGCTGTGGTAGTTCCCAGCTCTTTTGCAGAGCAGTGACGTTTACTAAACATAAAAGTCTTAACTCTTTTTCCCACCATACACCATCCCAGAAAAGTTATACAATGGAAGAGATGAAACCAGACTCTTCTCAGTGGTACACAGTGATCATCAGAAAGGCAATGCACATAAAATGAAATACAGGAAATTCCATTTAAACATAAGAAAAAAACTTTTACTTTGAGAGTGGTCAAAAATTGTAATAATTTTTTTGGAAGCTTTGTGGAACTTTCATCTTGAGGACACTCAAAACCTGAACAGACATGGCCCTGAACAACCTGCTCAAACCAGCCTCGCTTGAGCAGGGGGATTGGATTAACCTCAATCATTGATTAACTTCAATCTTTCTGTGATTATATGAATTTATGAGAAAACATTTTTTATTCTACATATTCTTTCTTGAATTCGAACACTGACTTTTAAAAGTAGTTTTCATTTCTTAAAATAATAATTTCATATAGCCTGAAGTCATGGTTTAATCTGTCATTCCGCTGAAAAAAAATCTGGAGGTGAGTCTGAGGATTAGATATTTTGCCTGTCTGCAATACTCTGAATAAGCTATAACATTTCAAACAGCATTTGAAACTATAATTGACTCCTCTGGAGATGGAATACATGTCCTTTTTAAATCTAGATCTAAGTCTTTCTCCCAGAATTTGAGCACTAATATCAGACAGCTTCTCTCGTGCAATCTCCCTCATCCCACCATTCCACCTTTAAAAAGCAGCACGTTATTTTTAAGGAAGCTGAAGCCCAATGCCAACCCTATTAGTGAAAATCTACATTCATCTTCATGACTCATATGACCCAGCATAGGCCTCCACAGTCAACTAGGACTATTAGCAAGTATTACTTGTGACCTGGACTCCATCCCCTGTGTTCCCAGAACCTCATAGTCATTTCATTAGTGCCCACATGGATGAGTAACGTGAATAGCATGAGTCACAGTCAGGGACTGGATATGTCCCAACAGTCTTTCCACTGTGCCTAAGGTTTTGGATTAGACAAGAAGCCCATGTCCTGGCAGGCAGGTCAGACTGGCAGATTGGTGTCTTTGGCCCCATTACAAGAGTCTCTTCTAATCATCTGCTGAGAAGTTTATCACTGGAGCAGAGAGCACAGCAGATAACATGACTGTACCTTATCAAAGAGCTGGGCCAAAATGCATTTGTCTTGAAACTGTTTTTTTTTTCAACATTTATTCCTCCTAAAATATGTTTATTTTTCATCCCTACTGGGGTGCATGGGGAACCTCAGGCTTCTGACTTGAACCGGACAGGACCTGACACATAATGAACTAAAAGTTTTTGTGATTATTGATCTACAGAACTTGTGGACCAGACAAAATACTTTCAACTTCTCTTATAACTTGATTTTGATATCTGGCAGAAATTTAAGAAGTAATTTTACTTCTTGCTTTCCTATTTACCAGATTGTTTTTCAGCATTTTTCCTTTTTCACATCAAGTTTTCTGATTGTGAAACTAAATATAATGGAGAGTTTTAAACAATCTGTTCAGGTAGGTTTCTAAAACGTAAAACAAGCACATGTTCCTGAATACCAGTGCAATAGCAGGATGTGGTGAAACAACGTTTAGCATATCTCCCTGGGTGCTGTTCTCTCAGTTACACCAAATCCACACCATGTCAGCTAAGATATAATTCTGTAAAAGTGCTTCTTCTTTTTCTTATATGCATATGTTATGAACACCATTGTTTACTCAATTATTGGTAAAGCTGCTTAATCATTACCTTGAACGGCTAAATAGGGCTTTTCTAAATCCATTGGGATTTAGGTATTCCTAAATACATTTCTTCTATTGACAGAATTTCACATTTCCTTGCCCTAGATGAATGCTCCCCCCAAGAAGATTGTTGTACGTAAAGATATCAGCATTTCTGTCCTGCTGGTGAGATACAGATGGGAAGGCCTTGTTTGGAGGCCTTACCAGAGCTAGGTTGTAGACACACACTGGAAGGCTGAGCATCATTCTTTTCTTTAGAAAAGTAAGAATTTCTCATTACCACTGGAAACTGAGGTGTCAAGGGACTGTAGACACATAGAGAAACTCATGAGAGTTTTGGGAAACCCTTAATGATATATGATTTGGGCACCTTGATGGGTAGTTAGGTAACAAGTCCTCCAGTGAATCCAGCCTTTTTTCCCAGGTATTTTATCATACCAGTAAATCTTAAGCTATGTGGGGAAATGGTGAGGTGGTAGTCCCACCTCTGAGGAGAGGCAGAAACGATGCAGCATTCAAACATAGCACTGGTTATTTCTTCTAAGAATTAATTCTGATCTTATCATCTAACACCACTAAAACTCCTATGGTTCTTATCAAAGACACTTGCAATGTTGGCTTCAGCAAAAACTGGCTGCCTAGAGTTTTTTTTTTGCCTAGCAGAATGACCCTCTAGCTAGGCTGATTCACATGACTTCTAGCTGACCTTAGGGCATATAGATCCACATTTCTAATTAATATCATACACATGGCTAGTTTAGTAGGAGCTGGAAATTTCAAACCTGCAAAGACAAACACAAACACAAGTACATTTGTTGTCTTTTCCCTGACAAAACTCACAGTAACCATGCAGATAGAAGGATACAACCCACAGGCTTGTGTGGAATAACATGAAGAAAATAGATTTAAAATCTAACAGTAATTCCTGGAAATTTCCTGCTTTCTTTCTTAGTGCAGTAATATATACTGATACCTCCCTCCTGCTTCCAAAAAGAGCAAGCAGTTTTGCACATTTCTAACAGTAAGTTATGATTTCCATCAGCCATGTCAGCTTGAATGCTTGTGCCCTATTGGCTTCTTAGAAGTTATATTGGGCCAAAGTATTTGCAAATTTCTAACACAAATCTACTGTTACAGCACTAAAGATGCATCCCCATTACAACATAGTTCATAGCTATTTCAGGAATGAAGAGTTTTAAGAGCTCCCCAAGGTTATATACAGCATCCTATGTGCAAGCTGAGTTGCTATGGTGACATTGCTTCATACTTGCATCACTCACTTGTTTAATATGGGCCGATGGCCTTCTGTTTTCTAATTGTTGATAAACTATCAAACTGACTTGGATTAACTGCACAAGGGTGATATGAGTCGTATATCAGAGCTCCAAATTGAATTAAATCTGAGGAAAATTCAGCACCATAAACAAAACTCTGTAAAGATAAATTGTCAGTTAAAGCAGCATGTTGGAAGCAATATCTTTGCAACCTAACAGACACAAAATACTTTCCAGGAGGTAAAGCTGGAATTAGGAGCACCAGTTACAAAAGTGAACCATTAAATATCAGGAAATTATATTTTTGTCATTAAAAAATCCTATCATGAGAAATTCTGGAGATTTCTAAGCTTCTGATCTCAGCCCTTCATATTGTTTTGGCTTCCATTCACAAGCAGTGGAAGCTCACTGCCCACCCCTTGGAAACAAAAACATATGTCCCATCAGATATGTAAATTATTAGTAATCATTTCATTTGTTTGTTTGCACATTGTTTGTTTATATTTTTATTTACAATTCAAATTCTGTAACGAAGCTGTTACAGTAAGCTTTCTCAGCAAGCAATGTAAGAAGCATAGTCTATAGCTCTGATAGTGATCTCGTGAGACAGCAACGGAATTTTGGCATTAAATAAGTACAGTCTCTTGACTGGGATCTTGACAGGGATCACAGCTTTTTGCACAGATGTAACTTTGGTTTTGTTTCACCTCTAGTTAGAAATAATCAAAATATATGCAAAAAGTTAAAATTTTAAGTAAAACCGTTGTGTCTTTTTGTTATTTTAGGAACAGATATGTATGTTGTGCTGGGGAGACAGAATGTTGTTAGGCAGCTGGTACAATCAAATGGTCTTGGTGCATCGTTAACAGACAAAATATAACTGATTGGGTTTCTTACAAGCTCCAGAATATGCTGGAAATTGAAAATTTTCTGTTTCTTCTTCTCAGCATCTGGGCTTTGCCCTTAAGATTCTGTGTCACTGAGCATCCTTTGCTAACCAGTGACTTCTGGTCAAACGCAGACTGAAAGGCACAATCTGAGACGCATACTTCATTCCCTGTCATTGGATGAAAATTCTTCTGGGACGACACTTTTTCTTTTAACTGGCGGGATATGTTGCAGTATAGCTCCTTCAACGTGAGCATGTAGAACCATTTTGTGCATTTTTTTTGCTTTACCTGATTAAATATATCCGGGCATGTTTTTAATTTGTAGCAACAAGTGTAATGTGATAAATACTTTCCAAACAATTATTACCTTTCTTCTGAGGAAGTCAGAATTTAGGCCCAGAACAATACATGCCAATCCTTGGAAGGGGAATAAAAAAGAGATAATTTACTCACACACACAAATCTTCAAAGCTCTCTGAAGTGAGAAGGACCCTGAAGTGTGGATGAGGTCAATATATTCTTGTTACTTTTGCTGGCAGTATTAAGCTAAAGGTAACTTTTTTTTCATTTCAAAATTTCTGCAGCTAATAAAAGAATAACTTAATACTCTCTGTTTTGTTATGCTGTTGAAGAGGTCTCTAATGTATTTGGAATGTAAAGTTCCTAAGTGGTAAGTGCAGAATGGATAGACTGAGATATGTGATTCACAATAGACTGAGGGGTATATTCAGGGAAAGGCATTCTTTAAAAAACTGCAGATTTCAGCTTTCACGAGAACATCCAGTTCCATCCTTTAATGCATGTTCGTCTGGAGACCTGGGGAGTCTATAGTTCAGAGACTAAGATAAAATGTGTTCTGTGAAATATGGAGATATATATCCTAATCAGAAATTAAGGAGGAATTATGACTTGAGATAGGAATAAAAATTACAGTTGTTACAATTTTAAGCTGTTGCCTTCATTGATGCTTACTTGTCACATGCTGAAATCTAATAGCTGGATTTTTGAAAAGTTGATTCATAAACTTGTTTGGATGTATCTTGCAGCAAATTGAAAGGGGTTCGTAAGAGAATTGAGGCTAATTAGCAGAGAACTGTGGCTATTTGCTGAGGAGGGAGGGAGAGCTTGTATGCAAATGAAGTAGTGTCACTGTACTTTCTAAGGGAAATATTGGGAATCAGCCACTTCCCAATTACACCTGTTGACTACCAAGCCTTTGAGTCCCAAGAGAGAGCTGGTATCTAGCTAGCTCTAGTCCCATGTTTGCAGTAAAAATAAGATGTCCCATATAAAGAGGCTTCAGAATGAATTCTACACATTGCCAGGGGAGAAAGAGCATTTTATCTCACTACAGTAAAAATATGCTAGTAGTTTAGACAGGCCATGACAAACAAGATATGTTTTCCTCTGACAGAGAAAATGGCTGTAGAAGGTATTAACATTTCCACATGTGGGAAAGAAACCTATGAGGATAAGCCTCTGTTTTGAACAACTGCGGGATCAGTACTCAGGAGGGGGGTAGAAATCTCAGTGAAAACCCCAGAGCCAGTCCTTCCCTATCCACTTTGGAAAGGATTAAGCAGAAATGCATTCACACTTCCCCACTCCATCAGTACTCTCCCATCTCCCATGAATGCAACCTGGTTTTAGACATATGCAGCGTATGTGAAGTGTGCACTGCTGACTGTGTGGATTAGATAATCATCAGTGTATACAGCTTGTTAGCTAAATGACTCAGATAGAAGCCCAGGGTCAACTGATGGTTTTCTTTAGTTTTTGTCAGCAGATTTTTATTGAACACTTAATGGTAGTGTTTACTGGGCATTTTATAAATGATTTTTTTTTTTTGCTTTGAATTTAATCTGGCTTGGACAATATATTATGAATAGCTTAGTGAAATTAAAATATAACAATCCTGTAAGATGAACTACAAATTAGTGTCAGTATTCTGAACAATACTCAGAGAAATCCAAACATTTTGCTCTAGAACATCCAAAAAGTACCATTGGGTTCCTCTACTGAGATGTTTTAGGAGCTGGAACAAGGAAATTATTCTCAAGATAAGCATTATCCATACAACTTTTCTGTTGCACAGAAGTTTCCTGGTAAGAGAACTAGAGCCTTGAGGACTGAGGACAATGTCAGGCAGTGATGCGCTTACAGGGCCTGTAGGGAGAGTGGAATGAGCTACAAGTCTGTTGTACCAACCTTTAGGCACTTTAATGAGGGATGGAGAGTGACAGCATGGATTTGCAGCACCTTACTTTAGTTAACTTTGGGATCCAGTTCTGAATTTTCCTCTGGCTTAGCTGACCATTATCTATTAACTCTAAGAACAACAACAACAAAAAACAGGGAGAAAGTCTCATATTCTAGTGGACATAATTACCAGCTCCACTGGTACCAGTCAAGACTGAGAAGAAAATGAGTGTAATGACTTGAGTGCCATTTTGGTATTAAGCCAATTGGTATTGGCATTAAGGAGCCAAACTGCAGAATTGTTACTGCTTTTCAGTATGAAGTCATGAAGGCTTCCTCTCTTTTTTAAGAGTGGTCCTTCTACATCTGGCTGGAATAGATTGCAAAGGAATACGGGGTGAGATGTCACTGATAGTGTTTCACCAGATAAATAAAGGATGGCAACCTCCAGAGTTGTCAGCCTTATAACTTTCAAAAGCATTTCAATCCCTGAAAAAAATTCCAAGAAAACAGAATTCTTCAGGTTACTGCCAGAAATCTTGCATCATGGTGAAGCTAGTACTAAAATCAGACTCCCTGCTGCCTTCCAGTGTAAAAATAACTCAGTACTTCTGAGTACACTAGAGAAGACAAAGCATCCTAACAGTTTTTTAGAGCTAATGAGGCAATTACTGAAGCTAGAAAAGATGTGTTCCTAAAAGCGTATTTAAAAGATAAGCCGTGGGATGGATGTGTACCTATTCTACATCTTATGTTTCACAAGAACTACTTCTAAAAATTATGTGGACCTAGCTGATATCTGTATAGATTACTCCTCACTCTAATTAATTAGACAGATACATCTTAAACAAACAAATAATGCCATTTAAAATTTATGAATTAAATAATCACAAACATAGTGCATTAAGATTCTATAAGCGGGACTGTATTTCATGAAGTCTGAAAGATGATGACTTTTTCATCATTTCTACCTTCTCATTTACAGAAGTTTTAGTAGAAGTAGCCCCTCCTAAACTGGTTATGTTGGGGAAAACTCTGGAGACTGACTCAAAGGCAACAAGAAGCATCTTTGAAGAATACTGTCAGGAAAGCAGCACTATGAAGTAACTTTGCTTGAAATAATTCCTCTCTCAATAAACCAGAAACAGGAAAAGAGATTAACAGTATTTAGATTGAAATTTGCTGAGGTTACAGAAGAAGGCTGGTAAAGAGCTGGGAATGAAACTTCATTAGTTGTTACACCATCCTTCATTTGTGATTATAAGTTTCTGCTGAGAAATGCCTGCTATAAAATGAATTATGAGTTAATTAGCTTTCAGAAGGCTGACTCATATGGTTCAGAAGCTGTAGCCCACCAATTTGAAATAGAGTTCTTTGACATTGCATATTAATTGTAATAGAGAAAGGAGAAAAAAAAATAACAACAACAACAAAAAAAAAACACCAGAAAAACAGATTCTTCTCTCTTTTTCTGAAAGAATAACCATTTACAAATCAAGACATGTAACTAGTTTCCAAAGCAACAGTAACTAAGAGAAACCAGTCATGTTTTTTTGCTAGCTGTTTGACAATAGGGTTAATACATTTAGGCATGAAATATCCTATCCAAATGCATAGCAGCATTGTCACGATTGAGAATTAAATATTTTGTATTAGAGAGAATTGCAAGAATGTCATTAGCACAAGAAAATGTAAAGAGCATCATGCAAAATACCTCTTGAAACAAATGTTAAAAAAAAAAGATAACATACTTCCCTTTGTAGCAGAAATAAATGGTGAATTGGGGGATCAATTATATATTAATATTGACAGTAATATATTGTTAATGAAGTATAAATGGCTTCTTATTACCTAACTGAGAGATTAGCCAAATGGAAAATGAAAAGCTGCAAGTAGATCTCCCAGGCACTGCCAGTGACAAATAGCTCAAGGGACTGACACACTGCATAAAGACAAACTTTTGCTGAAACTTGACTTGTGTCTTCAGAAAATATCTAAGAATCCATCCACATTTTTACAATTCAGAGCAGAGCACTATGTTCAATCAGCATGGGGGGTTATGCTTTTAACAACTTGATGAAAATATTCCTATTAAAGCCGTCTTTTTGCAGAAAACTAGGGCTTTGTTTAATTTTTTGATGTCTGCTTTTCATGCTCTGTTTAATTTTTCTATGAAATATGAAGACCTGAAAGACAAAACATTTTCTCTGAAACCGCAAAATTGTATGTTTTGAAATGCAAGCAGGTGTCCTCTGAATTTAATTTTCTCTCCATGTCGACCATCTTCTTGGATTCCTCTCCTGAGCTTCTCTCTCCTGATGCAAGGAGACTCCTGTCAACAAGGACTCCTAGGAATTTGGCAAGACATGGATGTTCAGACACAGAATAAATAGAGAAACTGGACTTGAAAGAGAATTAACTATGACTTGTAAAGTATAGATGATGGCAGCAATTCCAAATACATTCAATTTTTAGTCAGATATGCACACAGGTATTGGTTTTTAGCATTTCTGAAAAATGCAATAATTATACTTTACCCAGCTAGTTCATCATTAGTTACAGCTGACCTATGAAGCCACCTAATCACTGGGTGCACAGCTATTAAAATATATATGCTTAACATTGATGATGGAAACTTTTATACAGAATACTTAAAATCACAGAAACTGAAGGGACAGCTTTACTCAAATCACTTCGGAAATTGCAGCAGCTACAGCATCAAACCATATAACCGTGCGATACTCTGCACTTTACCAATCTAACTCCATAGAAAAACACTAGCTGTGTGACTATCCATCAAATAAATGACTCAGTCCTGCAGAATTTAACAAAAAAACAATAGGCTCATCTGTGTTATGTGCTAGCTTTTATGAGCTGCCTGGTCTTGGATGCCATTGTTACCTCACAGGCACTTCAACCGCCATGTGCAGGATTTCATCAGCAAGTGACTAAGGGTGCCTCAGATTTTCATAAGAAGGAGTCACTAGAGTGGGATTCCTCTTTCCTCCTCCTGAATCACACATGATGCCCCATCTGCACCTCTTGCCTGTGTTACACTGATGGCTCAATTGTAACTGGTAGCTGGTTTAGCTCAGGGACCAGAAGCAAGAGAAAAGACAAATGGGACAAAAACCATCTCCACAGCCCACCTTGTCATGAAAGAAACTGTCTGGCTGTTCACCTCTGCTTAAACAGCTCCCCAGAGTATTCTGCCAAGCCCCAGGGAAATCACTTTGATAGGAATGGCACCTCAAGCAAGTTCCTGGGAGTTGCTGTAACCACTTCTGGGCTGTGTGGGTTCTGCTTGGCCTTAAAAGCTCCACCCTGGAGCTTTTCTGAGACCGGAGCTATTCTCACAAGGGACCGTCTTCTCAAGTGGCTTCGTGGCCAACACCGCATAGGAAGCTGATCATCCTGACCTCAGTCACTCAGTGTATGGCAGTGCAGAGCGGAGGGCCGCAGGGCCCAGCTGGGCAGAGGGGGCAGGCAGGGCCTGCACACAGGGACCTGTCAGACATGGAGGTCTAGGGCTTTTGGGCCTCGCACATTAGGCTGGAGATTTAAAGGGTGTTTGTGTAGGAGACAAGCTGGCCCAGTCATGTAGAATGAGATGACAGCTTTAGGATGTTTTGTCAGGACGAAGGCAGGAAAACCTGTGTTGAAACTCAGATTTCCTCCCCAGAGACATCTTCAGTAGAATATGTAAGATTGATCTGATCCAGGAGAATACTCCAGGACCTCGTGCTTGAACTTGCTCTGAGGAGCAAGCTGAGCTGAGGCTCTCTTCCAGGTGTAAGAGCTGGCTCCCCCTTGTCCTGGGTGCTGGAGCAGTCCTGAGGCTCACTTGTGTGAAGACATGGAAAATTTGGGCTCTCAAAAGGCTAAAGAGGTTCAGATTTGGGTCTTTGTCCTTGGCTCTCTTAACAGTCCTATTTTTCCAAGGTTTAATGCTTACCTCTTGCAGTAGGAAATTCCTTCATAACATATCAACTTGCTGCATGTCTAACAAAGTGTGTTTAGAAAATTGTAAAGCAAAGAATACTGTTTTTATAAAAATGCTATCACAATTATGTGTACTTGTGGGACAAAATTAAAGACAAACGATTGAGGGTTTAGGCCACAGTAACTTGGTAATTGAAATGGTATCCACAGCATCCTTTAAACAATAAGCCAGATGCGAGAGATCTTATTCCAAACTCCGATTATTATTTCCTTTGAAGTTTTCTGGAAGCAATGTTTAGTATAAAAATGAGCTTGTAATTTAGGATTTTTCCCACTGTTTGTATACAATTTTCTTTTTTAAAATATAAAGAGAAAAGGAAACAAAGGTTTCATGATAAGAACAAACTGAAATACAAGAACTTCTGCGGGAGACTGAAATAGCAGCAGGATTAAAAGCAGAAAATACACACATCCCACAGGTTCCTTTCTTGCCTCGGAGGCCTCCCATTCAAGTACTGACCAGGACAAATGTAGCTTAGTTTATGATATCTGACAAGCTCAAAGCCTCTCTGACTGTGAGACAGCATTAGGTAATTTTTAAAACATACTTTGAAGCTCTAGGCAACAATAAAACAGTATTAGGAATCAAGTTCAGCTCTTCTACGTTTGCTCAGCAGTTCATCTATATTGCCAATATAGAGGTAAATTTAAATCTGTGTATATGTTGAAGGCATGGACATGTGTATATTAATAAAAGTTGAAGTATTTTATTTAACTATCACAGAATTGGTAAGATGTGCTGTTTATTTTGGAGAATTATTTTTCAGATAATTTCAGAAGGACATATTATATGATACTTCCATTTTCTTATTTTATATAGGTGATGGATAATATATATCATCATTGTTAAGTACTTTTAACAGTTATTTACAGCATGTTAGCTTAAATTAAAGAGAGTTTTCTTAATTTTTAAGGATTTGTGGGAAATTCCAACTATTTGTGGAAGAGAATGGATTTTATGGCTTGTTTCAGCATTGCTAGAGTCAATAATTTCCCATTAACCTCAAAGTCGGCAGGACCAAAGCCCTAAAATCCAACTGGCTAACAGCTGTTATCTTGCCCTCTAGTGGCACCACTGAATAAAACCCACATGACTGCAGTATTTTAAATTTATGAAAAAAATATAAATTGATTCATGTTGAACCTGGAGAAGAAAACAGATATAAAAAAATGCCCAACTATTCTAATTTTTCTAATTTCCTTTAGCATGGCAGGCAAGGTAAGGTTATTACAAAGGGTATTAAAACTTCACAGGAAAGTTTGAAATAGAAGATCAGGCAATTTGGGTAGCTTGGTTTATTTTATTGGTAAACAAAAACCCACATTCTTTCAGTTTCTTCTGAAGCTTCCCATTCAGGGGCTATGATGTCAGACTTTTTGATCACTGGATATCTCCCAGTTTTCTAAGGACTGTGAGCAAATGATTAAAAAAAAACATCATGACTGCAGGAATTTCTGCCTCCAATTTTTGCTGGCATCTCTATGGTTTGTTTATCGGATGCAGATGAAATATGCTAAAATTCAAAACTTCCAGTGGAGTGAAGGTGACACAAGACATCTTGTATGTTCGGGGCCAGATATCTGCCAAAGCAGCTCCAGGAAGGTTGTGCCAAAGCTGATTCATAGCAGAGTACACAGGTGCTGCATTGGTCTCATCTTCTTCATATGGAGCTTCCAAAATATGTCATATACTCTATCACAAAAAATATTTTGGTATTGACTTGTTCTGTGGGTCAAAAAAAAAAAAAAAAGAGAGAAAGACAAGTTGTTGTTCTCAGATTCTGGTCTGGTAAGACATTGAAAATTAAGGGTAAAAACATATAGCAACCTAAGATTTAAATTTCTTTCTTAAGCCTTATCATATTTCTAACTGATTTTACATGGGACTATTGTTACATGCAGAGAGTTGGGGAGCTGATCTAGCAGAAAAGTAAGCCAGCACAAGGAGGGGATTTATTTTTAGCTAGATCAGTTCTCCTGTCCAATTCACCAGGTGAATCCTAACACTGAATCATGAGAAGGAAGAGCTTCCTAGAGAAACTGGACTTTGATCAGCTTTATCTGAAACGGCAGTGACTGAGGAATGTCAGAGATTTGAGGCAGACACAAGGAGAGGGCACAAGAACACTGCTGTACAAGACCTCTGTGTACCTCAGGCAAGTCTTCTGTGTGTTGTACAGATTCATGGAGAAGAATGGCCCAGTCTCAGAGTCAAAACCAGCTACCTCCATGGAATCTTTTACGAATAATTCAGATCTGGAGACAATTCAAGATCTGACCTCGACCAGCTTTTCACCTGTTGTTTTTTTTTTTTCCTTCTTGAGAGGAAACCTGAGGCTCATTAAGTAGTCTAGATTTTTTAAGTAGTTCATGGAAAAAGACTCTGTCAGAGGTACCTCACTGAAACTGTATAAGGAGGAACAGATACTGCTTCTCTGGCAAAGTAAACAACAAAAGACTTGAGGCTCTTTCACTACTAAATGATACAATCAGAACTGCAATATTCATACATAGGAAAATTCATAAAGATAAATCATGCCCTGTGGGGAAACGACATAGTCTCTGACATTAATGACCACCTCCATTGAAAAAGCCTGTTCACAAACACTTCTAAAAGCAATAAAAAGTATAATTTCAATAAGGCATTCTTTTGTAATGTTGCAAGAGAGTTTCTATTTCACACTGCAGAAGTTACCAAATAATGATGAATAGCTTTCTAATTTTCCACTAGGCCTTAGTCTTGAAACCCTTAGCTGGTATTTAATCATATTGACTCTGGCATACACCCTTAAGAGTGTAAGTGCACAGTTTCATACCAGTAAGGACATTTATCATTTCAGTAGGAATTTTCTGTGTCACACTTTCTTTGATTACTCAAAGAAAAAAAAAACAAAAGGGGAAAAACATTACTAGAGATGATCCTAAGCCACAAAATCCTGATGTATAAGTAAAATTGGTTTTAAATACATATTTTGGCTCATTTTGCAGCAGAGATTGTCTGTCTAGGAATTAATAACATGAAGAAATAGAAACCAACATAAATGTATATTGATACACTAACTATAGAGGTTTAGATTTAAGCTCCCCTTGAGTTCTTCATTCTGTGATTATAATGTACCAGAATTGACTGTTTACATCCTTAGTGACTCCATCGGTGATGTTAGCAGTGTGCTGCATACTAAAATTCATACTCTCTTTTTCTGAAAGCAGAATGGTATTTTCTTTTTATATGAAATAAAAATAGTTCTAAGTGCAGGCGATCAGAGTAATTTTTAAAATGATCAGACTTTAGGCACCTAAATCAAGCAGTTGTCTTCCTTACTTCCCTTCTGAGTCTCTTGCTATAGGCCACTTTTTCTGAAGGTTACTTGATTCAAATGCTTCTAACTTGATTCAAACTTTGGAAAAGCCTATTGCTTTATTGGCTACAGGTGAAGCTCAGAGAGATACGCCCCATACTTTAATTTCTCTGATTTCCTTAAAAGTCAGATGAAATAAAGCAGCAATTGCATTTTTAACCTGAAGCTTTATTACAATTATCATTTTAAAGATAGTGCATTAATCTAGAGAGGTGCACTAGGACAGTTCTGGTATTGGAACACCTATTCTGACCTGACCCTACTCAAAAAGTTCCCATTGATGCTAGGGATTTATATGCAGTGCAGACAGGAAAAAAAAAAAAAAAAACCTTCCTCTAAGTGAGAAAATGGGTTAATTAGTTCATTTGTTCAAAAATTATTAAAAACAGTTTACTCCAGAAGATGGGATTCAGATCTGTTCAAAGCATCAGCAAAGCTACTAAACTGATAGATGATTTACTGAATGTGAAACTTAACCACTATATTTCTGTGCATGACTCTGGAATTAAAAGCTTTGACATAATATCTGATCAAACAGATAATATTTTTATAAATTCCAATGAACTTTCTATGTATGTCCTACCTAACTTAACATATGTTCACTTCAGAGCACAAGTTTAAACAGTCCATGCTTTCAGAATCAAAATTTACAAGATGAACACTTTTGAAAGCGTCTAATGATCTATGATATTTCCATTTTTACAGACTGAGCTGAGGATCATTAAATTTTGATCTTTACAGTGCATTAAGCATGCACGCATAAAATGTCTCCATGCTGGCAACTTAAATCACAAACCCCTTTCTAAAACCTTTTTAAAATTTTGTATAGAAACTGCATTTCTGAAATACATTTATATTGGAGACAATGCTGATGTATGAGGTTTATATATATACGTGCATATACCTTCCTTTTTATGTATAAGGAATTTATGTACCTATTATATATTTTTTTAATATATAAATGAGCGATTTCTTCAGATGTGACATAGATGAATTACGAGAAGGTTCAGGTTCACTGTTTCTACGTAGTGGTAGGATATTCAGAACATTTTCAAAGACCCATCCAAATATCCCTCCTGATGTGAAGTTGGGACCAGTAGTATAAACGGAGAAAAACAGTTCCCACTGTTAGCAATGTGGACACTGTCTTGATCACAGATTTCTTTGCTCATACTCTGAAAGCACTTACATGGTGCTAGCGCTAATTATACTAAGAGATAGGAAGCTATCCCACAGTTAAGCACAGACTTGAGATGTGAAATACTCTTGATCAAACTAGCAGACATAACTTTGTATTACTAAAGAAAGAGAGGAGAAAAAGGAATGGGAGCGCTAAGCTTAAAATGGGAGATGCAAAAAGGAGATTTACAACAGGCTATCGTCATACATCATTGACTTCAGGAGGTAGCTTTGTGATGGATGTACTTTCTAAAAGATCTGCAATGAGCTGAATTTCACTGAAAGTGCTTAGCATATTTCCTTTTACATGCATTGGTTGTGCAAGTCTTTCTTGACTCCAGCCTGACCCTGGCAAAGTCCCCGGAGTCAGGTGGAGCTCAGAGCTCCATGGCAAGCTCTGTGGCTCCAAAGGAGAAAGCCTAGGCTAAAAGGCAGTAATAGACTTGCTCAGTCTGAGGTGCAATGCAGAAAGGGCAGCAGTGAGTCTCACATATCCTGGCCTGCAAAGAGGAGACAGATATAACCTTTGGCAAATTGAATTCTTTAGGGACCTTTGTTTCAGTTTTGTGGGCTGTATTTCTATGAGCAGTAGAGGACATTATACAGCACAGAAATAAGGACAAGTGATTACAGTGTGCCAGATCTGTGGAGAGCGGGTGGGAAGTGTTCATCTGCATATGCTATAACAGTTCATTAAATGCAGTAAACTGCCTGCAAAATTTACACAGTGGAAAGAGGGCATTTCATTTTTTCCTCCTTGATTGACGGAGACAAAGAATGTTGTATGTATCTCATCAGTCATAACCTTAAAAGGATTCTGTTCACTACAGGGGAAGTACCTGGTATCACTTCTGTGGGGCTAGGATTTAGCCTTGTGCTCATCACCTGCCCCAGTCCTCTTAATATTGGAGATCAATAAAATGTATTCCTAGACATGGAAAACATTTCCTCCAATATTTTATGCAGCAGATCTTAGTCACTACATTGGCTCTACATATGTTAAACTTTTGCAGAATAATTTAATTGCAAGAGAAAATATCAGAACAGACACCTTCCATGTGATTGTGAAAGGAATGTTTTAATTCAATTGTCAAAATGCAAGATTTCATTATAAAGCTATATCATAAAATAAAGCTTTGCCATCTAACTTGGGAGATTCTAGGTCACCTGTCCTTTAACATTTAAACTATGTCAGAAAATGGACAGATATTTCTATTTCCACTAGAAGTTACTTCTCCAAAAAGGTTGTTAAGAAATTTGCTTTCTCTTGCATGTACATACAGTATATAATTATTTTAAAACAGAAATAATTCTAGAGCCTTTGCACATCCCCTTTTGACAGTAGTCATCTTGGATTTTAGTAGCAATTACTCAGATTGAAAGGGATGTGTTATTGTAATTGACTCCTATTTATATGCCCCAAAATATCATTTGGTGTGGGTGGCGGAGGAACCTCCACCAACATGCTGATTTGTTCCGTTACTACATGTTCTTTGAGATTATCAACAGCGTGAAAAAAAAAGAAAGAACCTGCCATATGTCTATACTCAGTCATTCTCCTTTTGGTTGAATGTACGATGCCCACTTTACGGAGCTCTGGCTTTTACACTCTCAAATTGTGCTGAATGGAGACTGAGCACTCAGGTAAATCCAATGATCTGAGGTCAAGGGGGGCAATTACGACCATACATCTGATCTTCTGCACCATATACAGTTCTATCTAAGCCAAATCAGTTCCTTGTTGAAACAGGCTACGTACGCATTTTAGGAAGATGTCCACCATTTCAGTCAGCTGCAGAAAGCCTGAGAGGATGGGGCAGACTATCAACTGCTTTCCTAAAAATAAAATGTAGCTATGCAATCTTATCGATAGAAAATAGCACTTTGGGAGAAAGTTGAGATGAATCAAAATTTAGGCAGCCATTAGGAATATATCCTTATATATAGTGAGAAATTGCTGGAAAATTCATGTCCTCCATACGTCTGCTTCTCTCCCCTCTCCTGCATTCACATGAAGATGTAAGCTTTCCTATAAAGGAAATAATGAGTACTAGGATAGTGTGTCACATCAACTTGTGTGGCATGTCAGCTGAGGCCAACTGACACCCAGCAGCCAGCTTGGCTGCCTGTAGAAATAATTTTGGTCAATTTACCAAGTTCCTGGGGAGAAGAATCCCTACAGTCAGGGTGAATACCTCTTCTGGTCAGACATATTATATCAAAGCACAAATAGAAATGTCACAGCTATCAACAACTACAGGATATGTCACATTAATTCTGTTTCCTACCAAATAAGAAAAGCCATAGCCAGGTAAGATTTGATCAGGTCTTAAGCACTGCCACAGTGGGAAATCCAGGTTCTGGCACTATTTCCCCAGTTCTGGTGCCATTCTTCAACTACATTAGGTTTTCTTTTCCACTGTTTTTCCTCTCTTTCTTTGTAACCCACCAATCACTACATGTTATGAAATCAGGTTCTTCTATCAATTTCAGACTTTATCATAGTGCTGCAGTTACTTTGCATTCTCTGCTGCTCACTGGGGCCAGAACCATCTCACCCTAGTTTACACTGCCACTAGACTATTCCAAGGCAAGCAGTATTCTTGGTTACAGCATCAGCTTCTCTTTGTTCTTCTCTTCACAAACATCATTAGCCTTCCCTATTACCTGAATAACAACGCCTACCCCTGCTCTCATAAAGTACTTTCATAACTCACAAAATGTGGCAAATATTTCATGAATCTCCACCTACAGCAAGAGACACACAGGCCACAGGCTACATCTTGTTTTGGGCCATGCTCTAAGAGAACAGTGGCTGCTCTTTAATTGTGGAAAGCTTTCCTTGAATTGTCTCCTTGCTTAGTGTATCTGGCAGGTACAATACAGCTTATACCAGCTCCACAAGCAGCGCTTCCTCCCTGCTGCCTACAGCAGAGTAGCTCCCCAGGTAATGACCTGGGGGCAGCCAGGAGTAGGGGAAGAGATCGGTGGTTCCTCTTGGGGAGCATGTAAAGCAGAGAAGCGGGGCCCCAAGGACAGACAATGACACCTGAATTACAGGGAACTTGTGGGAGGAGGCCTGCCGGTGTAAAATACTAGTCAGGCAGTGATAGGCACAAGGAGGTGAAAGCTGGATACAAGAAGGGAAAAGTTAGACCTTTCATACTTCAATTGGCTGGAGTGGGAGGAGTTTTTGAGAGGAAGATGGAAAGGAATTGTTCTGACAGACAGGCAGAAAACAGAGAATGTAGGTTTGGTGCAGGTCAAAATATATGTCAGTCTAAATTATTACAGTAAGTAGTGGCAAGCTCAGTGTAATGAAACCGGGGACTGATTGTTCTTACACATTACTCTGTGTAACAGCCACAGCATAAAACTTTGACACACCTGAGCTTTAATCTTGGCTTAAATATTGACTCAATCTATTGCCTCGGGCAAGAAATTGGTTAGACTGGATTAATTATGTCTATCTACCTCTTTCAAAGGGCTGCTTTGAGGATTCATTAGTCATTGTTAGTACATTTCTTTGCAGATGCAAATGCAGAACTGTATAATTAAATGAAATAATTACACATAAGGTTACGTGGCTTTGATCTTTTCCTAAAATACATAAATTAATAGCGTAACATCTACTTCTATTTTATTTTTAGGGATAATCATAGTCCTGGATAAGGAATTAACAGTGCCTTTAAAATGTGCCTACACAGTGACTGTATCAATGAAGTCCATCAAATAAAGACTAAAGCAATAGAAATTAGGTTTAGATATCAAGTTTCCTGTTGACATTCAAAGACTTGGTGAATCTGAGTACTGACAAACATTATACCTATGGCAGCCAACAGTTTTTGGTGACAGTAATGAAAGCCTTAACATAAATCATGGCAAGTTGCAGTGGAAAGTTTTTAGACTTGTTATTAGAGATTTTGTATTTTCTTTAATGAAATTTTATTAAATGTTCCTGAAAGGACACAACAGCTCCACCACCACACAGTCTGCTTCTTTGTAGCTGTCACTTAGCATTTATGTAACAAAAAAAATAAAGTTTTATTTTAAACCGATTGTTCCAAGCAGCTTTTGTGTACTCATTTATTGAACATGGTGGGGAGGGGGAAATGCAAGGGAGTGTTAGATTCCTTTAGGGCCCAATCATCACAACAACTTTTTCACAACTCCTAACACTCATACTACCCCTGGTGGGACCCATGTGCTGGCAGGAAACGGTGCCTAGAGCCTTATTTCTCACTTAAAGTTTCTGAATAGAAACAAAGGTTGGCAAAATGGCTGAACAGAATATGACTATGTAAATATTTACCTACCTTTAGATGCCATTCAGAAAGATTCCTATATTCTATTAAACTGTCGAGCCAGTGCCTTTACTGGGGAGCTCACAGTGCTGTCCTTAAGCCAATTCACCATATCCTGCAAAAGCAACCCTAAAGACCTCAACCAGGAGATGCATGCTTCCTCCCTCCTTTATCATTCGCTTGTCATTGCTTGGGTTCTTTCCTCTATAGCTTCTTTTGCTTCATCCTTCTTATCTTCACTCTAACCCCTGCTCATCCTCTCTTAAGAAAATTATTAATTCATAATACATTCTGGAGGTGATGTCAATTCTCATTCCCCCAGTGATTTCACCACCACAGAAAAGGTCTGTGCCCCTGTTGCCATCTGCAGGCATGCCTCTCCAGACCGCAAGCAGCGCCTGTTAATGAGGCCACCCCAGACTCAACTACATGTTAAAAATATCAGCTCACCTTAAGACAAAACGTTCTCTCTCACTTAGTAAGGGACAGCTCAGATCTCATCAGGAAGACTTTCTGTATACTGAAAGTGGCATTACATGTAAGTGTATAGATATGCCTATATACTTTACCACACCTTACACAAATATACCTATGCATTACAGGCTTTTACGTGAGATTTGGCATGGCAGCAATTAATCATGTGGAAGTGGTAAGGTTTGGTGCGACATAGCTTGAAGGGACACTGAGATCGACTTATTGTTTGCAAGCCACATATTTCATAAAACTCTGCTTTCATCCTACAACTCTTTATGAAGGGGTTTTTCCTCAGGAGCATGGTGAAGAAACCAGTCACTACCCCCTCTCATCATCCAGACTGTTTAGTTACAGTTCACGTGCTCATTTTCCAAACCCAATGACAAACCCATAGACAATCTCAGTTCAGAGATTTCACAGTCAGACAACCACAGCAAAAGAACTAGATGCAGAAAAGGTCTGTTTTATAGAACAGATATACAAGAGGGATGCTGAGTATTCCAAACACAAAGTGTCTGGTTTTCCATCTTTTTGTGAGCTTAGAGTGAGAAAAAAAACATAGAAAGCCAGCAGATGAAAATTCCCTGTTATTTGTACGTTATGTGCAATCTCTGCAACTTACTCTCTATACCTTCACTACAAATGCAGAACACCAAAGCATGTCTTTGTAGTGGCTGAGAAGAATAGATAGCTAAACTGAAACACTGATTTCACAGAATCAGAATCAGGCCTACGCTGCATCGATGCAAACTGCCAAGAAAAACACAAAGAACTGGCTTTAGCTGAGTCCAGGAATTGCGCTCCACTTGATCCCTCCAGTAGCCAGTCCCAGGTCCTCTTTTCCCCAGGTGCTTCCTGCATGGACAAATACAGAAGTGCATTCTACAGTAACTTGTGCGTAAACCTCAAATGCTCTTCCCCTGCCATCTATGATTGTGTCCCATAATCCTAGACAGCAATCCCTCTCAGTCTATGAGTTGCTATAGGGACCCACTCCCATTTTGTGGGTACCACTGTGTTACACAGCAGACTCTGGATCCTGATAAAATTCAGGAGGAAATTGAAGCCTCTGCCTCTTGCAGATTCCTCTGTCAGGATAGAGTCAGCTTGCCAGCCAAGCTGCTGCATCAGTATTCTCAGTTGCTCTATGGATCTTGCATTACAGTACTTGCTTCAATCTGACATATTGTAATAGATAGTTCTGCAATCCTTGCTAACAAAGCTGGGGGGGGAAAAAAGGTAAAGAACTGCATGAGGAAAACAAAAATACAGGATCTGATACAATACATCAGGGTTCTACTCCACCCATCTCCTAAATCCAATGCACTAGCATTGTTCAAACGCATTAACTGGCATAACCTTGTTGCCAGCTTCCTTCACGCTCTTTTTATTTCTGTGTTCAAATATTTGTCTTTGGAATCCTTGTGTTACACAGAGGCCCCTTGCTGGACAACGTCTAAACCCAGAGCAGCAATTGTACCCTTCTGAACTCAGGCTTTCTTCAGCTGGAACATTACAGATTAATCACCAATTTAGCACAACAATGCTTTAAACTGAAAAAATAGACCTGCTGCCGAAAACCTGGCATTATACTTGGCATTGTGTGTTACAATATATACAAACATGGTCCCTGGATGTACAGTTTCTAAAGCTAGGCATTTTTCTGGAAAGATTTTATTCCCGAGATGTAAGTGATGCATGTTTCAAGAGTTTATCCTACCTTTCAGCTAGGCATGTATACCCCAAACATAAACCCTCCTGTAAAAATAATTCAAGAGTATTGCAACAGAAAAAAGAAAGTCTGTATTCAAGTCTCAAAGCAAGTTTTCTTCCAGTGACCAGAGATAAGTTACCAGCTTGGCCTTCTCTGGGAAAAGACAATTAGGTGTCCCTCACCAAATACATTTTCAGAGTACAAACATGTCATGCTTACATTTCAAGATTTTCAGAAAGTCTTGAAATGCATTTAAAAAACAGCCACCAGGCTAAATCTTTGAAAGGCTTTTTAAAAAAAAAAAAAAAATCAAAGGCAATGTAATGCTTGTCATACTGAGTGCATTTTGGGTATTAACAATATCACGAAGTTTTATAAAAAGGTCTCCATTATTTACAATAGTACTGACTCAAGTGGTACTGATCATTTCATCTCAGTAAGCACAGCTCTTAGGTTGAAACTGGGGACTAATATTATATAGCAGCTACAAAAGAAACAGACAAACCTGTATATATGTAAAAGCTTTCCAATTTAATATTATGCTTGCATTTCTAACACAATGATAATGCTCCTCAAGTAGAGACCAGAAATCAGATTCAAATCACCATAGATTTGTACTGAAAATAATGAACACTGGGTATATTCTTTGAAAACAGTCATAACACCCTCTTGCCAAAAACCAGCAACACTTTATTATTTCCTCTGTAACACAGCCCCTTTTCCATGTGCAGAACAGATCACCTCCTGTTTAAATACCACAATCGTGACTACAAAATACTGGAGTCAGCCAATACTGAAAACACTTAAGTGCTGTATATATTCATAATAAAGAACAAAAGTATGAAATCATTTGCGAAAACAGATTGTGCTCATTAGCTTCAGGGCAGCAGAGACTTGCACAATGAAAGTCTTATCTTGATCTTGTGCTGCAGTTTGTGGTGGCCTGTTTTGCACAGGAGACAGCTAACTTCCACGCCTGCCTCATCACTTATCTGGCATAAGAGAAAACAGACCACTTTCTAAAAGATATATCAACACCCTGATATATCATGTCAGATTCAACAAGAACAGCAATGAGTACTCTTTCCATTCTAATGATCTTGTTTCAGGTGCATTTAATTCTATTTCTTTTTTCATTTTATTGAATAAAAAATAAAATAAAAAGACAAGCACGTGAGGCAGATGATAACAGTGCTTTACCTCATGCGTGGTGGTGTACTGAGGTCTGCATCCCACTCCTGAACTCCTCAGAGGCTAAAAGAGAATGAAATGAACGCGGGTATCAGAGTAACTGGAGTCTCTGGGAAGTGGAAGAGGCCAGATAGGAAATGTCCATACATGTCCATCATCACACAAAGATATACGGCAAAGTGGAACCAGGGCAACCTTCCACAAGCATCAAAAGTGCACTGTAAAATAAACTTGAGAAATTGCATACAGTCCAGAAATCTGAATTTGGTCTCTGCTGGTGGTACACAGTGGCCTTAGCAAACCAATTTGCTTTGCTTCCTGCCTGTAGTGAGCATCTCCTTCATGCAGCACTGTGTCTTGGCTACTCACTATGTGAATTCCTTGCAGCCAAGACTTTTCGTCTTTCCTTGCATGCATCAGTACAGAGTTCAGCATAACGAGGCCCTGATACTGACTGAAGTCTTTCGGTGTTATTTATAATACCAATGTTTAAAAGTTAGCTAATTTCTTTTTGCAGTTCCACCACTGACTTTACTGAAATTGCAGAATTTCTTCTAATGTCTATGTGATTCAACTTATAGATTTAGTAATTGATTGGAGTATTACTTACCAATCATTCTGAGATATGGTAATACTTCAGATGTACAGAACACTTTTAGTCCCTGCAGTAAGTGAAGCATGTAAGTCCAGAGCAACATTAGCAGTAGTAGCATTTCTAGCATTAGTTCAATAAAATATTAACAAGTCAGGATTGTATCTGGAAATTTGATGCCTTCAGGATGCTTTCAATATTCAATGACATACATACTTTTGCCAATGACTATAAAGGGAAGGAGCGCTTACGAATGACATTTCACTCACTCTTCTTGCTATTCAATTAGATGTGGCTGATACATTAAGTGGTTTTCAGTAAGAACATCAGGGACCAGCAGGAATAGCTTTCAACAGCATTAATCAATAATGCAATAGCACAGTGGTTGATAATGAAAAGGCAGCAGTTACCAACGGATAGCACTGTGCTCTCTGCGACACAGCTCTTCTCTGAGGTGCAACGCTGGCAAGTGGTGGTATCTCTTCCACACCCCAGCTAGTTACACATGCACTCTAACACAAGGACATGTCCAAAGGCCTTTTACGCTTTTCCTCACCACTTCTCAAGCACTTTTAACTTGCAAAACTAACTCGAACATTCAGACATCAGACATACTCACCCAAGTACCCCAGAAATTTCAGAGCCATACATCACTCCAGTGTGGCAATTAGGCCTTGAACACATGATCACAGTAGTCCAAGGAGAAGAATTCTATCAGAGCCTAAAAGGAAAAGAACCCAACAACTGCAAACACAAGGCAATTTCTTGCTGTAAAGCAAATCTGCTTCAAACAAAAAGCTTTACCTGTGTAAAGCCCCTTCAGACAAGGGATACATCTTATCGTGTCCCAGAGCCCAGAGTTGTTTGTATGCATGTGTGTTTGTTTTCAAAAATGCCTTCTTCTGCCAGCCATTCTTACCCCAGCACTCTCTGCAGCTGCAATCCTCCCTCTCCTCCAGATCTCCTTGTGCTGGCTCTGCAGCCCAGGTCCCAGGATAAAGAGTGTGCAGGAACCTTATTCTCATCAAAAAGCCCCAAACTATGCCCAACACTGACTCCAGCTGACTGGCCTCAATATCTGAACACTAAGCTAAAAAAAGACTCAAAATATTGATGCTAGCAGAAACACTAAGTATTGGATGTGAAGAGAATACCTGAAAGTACCACGTGAAAGTGCTAGCACGTACCCCAGTAGTGAACAAAGATGCCAGCTGCCATTACCAAGGAGATTTTGGGGGTTGTATGAGAAAATATCCAGCTGGAGCAGTAGCTCACAAAGTCCTAAGCTAGAAATAATGACAAAACAGACAGCCCTCTTCAAGGCTGTGAAGAAAGCACAGCATCTGCCATCCTCATGTGCCACATCTTTTCACTGCTGTTGGTGCAATTGGTTGCTTGTGTTCAAGTTTTGCCTTTTAGAGCACAGTCTAATGCTAGAAGAAAAATAGCTTCCTCCACGCCCTTTGTTCTTATGTCTTTTATTAGACAAAACACAGTTCAGTGCCTGTTAAAGGAACGCCAGCTTCTCCTATTTATCCTCCTCTTCTGTTGATCATTTTTCATTTACATGTTTCTAACAAGAAGGATTTCAGCACCTGTTCTGTGCAACATCAAATTCACAGTATGTTCTTTCTCCACTTCCATAACTGCTTTAAAGGTCCTGGTGCCAGAAGGTTGCTCTGCGGTACAGCAAATAACCTTACTTCACAAAATAATGATGCCATCTAAGTTACAAAGCAGAATTATACTGAATTTTTGGTCCCATTTACATTACATCTGGCAGCAGGCAGCGTGTAAGGCACCTCTGAACAGAGCCCTTTGACCACGAGCTATTCCTTTTACACTATCTCCATGTTGCACAGAACAAATGACACAAGAAGTAGAATGGGGTCAAACAGGCATCAGTTCAGGGAGCGTTAAGATAAAGAACCTTAAATTTAAAACTGGAAGATCTAGTAATCTTAACAGAGGCTAAGGATTAAGATCAATGCTTTCACAAGAAGATGAATTATACTTTGAGAAGGAGGGAATCTATCAGAATGAAAAGCCTGCTTCATGAGAGCAATTTTGTAAACGCAATTTCAGCTATGACTGTAAAAATGATGAACCTGACACGCTGGTAAATGTCAGTTACTTGAGGCTTATTACTCATTTTATGTACAATAGCATTGTCTTAGTACTCTGCTTAGAGCAGATGAAAACAACAGTCTACTTGCTCTATAATTCTGTAGCTGTAGGTAGATGACCTATTAGGAATTACATTTTTTTCTACCAATAGTTCACAACATCCCCTGAAATTACCACCTAAATGGAAAATCGTACCGCATTTCTACAAATTTTTTTTTTAAACCTGCAGAAACTGAAAACAAGGAAAGCATAAGAATTTGTTTTCTTGCAAACAGAAACATGCACTATTATTTTTTATGCCAGCATATTAAGTGGGAATGCTGTAAAGTCATTAAGACTTGTATCATATTTAGTGTGTTAGCAAAAACTGCTGGAAAAATACACACTTTCTAATATAAAGGCACTCTGAGTAAAATTAGGTCTTTTCATAGTGTTTCCTATGAGAGCAGCAGTTGCTATCATAACAAACAAAATTTATATCAGGTGCTTGCTAACTGTTGATAAATAAAAAGCACTTTGGGACTGCTCATGTGACAGGTTTGCTTCTGATGCATTGTAACTTATATTCAGTGTCTACTGGCAATTTTCAGGCTGCGATCCTTTTATAATATTTTCCAGTTGTCTTGTTGCAAAAAGCAGTCATTTGATATAATAGTATACTACATGAAGCATGTCTCACTTAGATCACAGCTAGTCATGCATGAGGTGAGCAAGATCTTTCCAGTTTTCCCCAGCCAGCAGCTATCATCTGTGTCCTTGCACTGCTGATATTGTATCTCTGCTGTTCCTACACACACAGGAGCAAAGCCAAGGTGAAGGGATGTCTCTGTTTATCCTGAAGACACAAGTGGGCATCAGTCATGTTTAGTCAGCTTGGGTGTGTATAAACTAAAGAAGAACTATAGGGTTAGGCCAGGGACATTCTGGGAATGTAGATAAAAATCAGAGAGGTTTAAATCTTTGAGTCCCAGAAAGTATGAGTAAGGCTGTCAGAAGGATTAAGTAATGAAATGCATGAGACCTGGGGATGCTTAGTTTTCTTCTGCAGTATGTGCCATCTGCTTCCTCTTCTCCAGTACGTACCACTCCATTATTTCCAGCCTCACGTGCTATTTTTTCTGGATGCAATTATTGCTGACAGGCCGACAGATGTTGCCAGTTTGTGAGGATTTGTTACAAGAAATTTCTTAAATCTCCTGTTCTCGCAGACCAAGCACTACATTAGAGGTTCAGCTTTCAAGGAAGCCTGAAGAGTAGGTGCCGCACCGTTCTCCACCAGATCTGACAAGGTTTGAGCTTGGCACAGTGGTACTGGATGGGCCCTTCCTCCCCTGAGAACTCCACAAAGCCATTCCAGCCTTTAGCATGGCTGGGTCTATAAAACATACCTATTTCTTGATAGGTAAGGAAAGCAAAGCCATAAGAAGCTGATGTGTTTGGGGAAATGGAAAACAGATAAACAATACACAGAGGCAGCAGCAACAGATCATCCACTCATCTGTTCCGCCAGATATCTAGCCAGCTCGAGGCTAGATAACAAGTTTACACACAGTAACTGCTTGCAAATACACCCTACAACTACTTTCCTTCCTGCCCTGGCAGAATATGAGGAAGCAGGAAAGTAAGCAGAGACACTCCAGGGCATGATTAGTTGGTTATATTTTGTGTAGAAAGCATAAAACACAGCAATCACTTGCCACAGAAACCTTGAAGCATGGAGAATCAACTGCAGAAAAAAAGTGGTTTTAATTACAGGAGTAAATGTTATTATCAGGCAAGATGCTAGACAAGAGAAAGGGAAAGCCTTGCTACAAAGGTATTTTGTTTCTTCAATTATTTGAGAGCATAATGGCCATTACGCTGATATTAAGCTACTTGCTATGTCCTAATTGGCAGTCTGCAGCAAGTGAGCAGAACAAAAAGGCAAAGGGAGGATGTTCCTCATCCTAACACCAATGTCATGTTGGCAGCTATGGCCAACAGGATTAAAACCTGCATGACTTAACGTAAGTGCTGATCTGTGAAATCCCTGTGTCTGAGCTAGTCACCTAGGTTCCTTTCATAGCCACCAGACAGAAAAGGAGATCTCCAGTGGAAAATGCACCTCATCCTATGGTAGAAAACAAATTATTTCTCTCTGTAAAGAAGATTGGGGTGACACACTAAGACATACCGCATTTGTACACCTAAAATCGAGACTCAAAGGATCTTGACCAATGAAAAAAAAAAACAGATGGTCAAGGCTGCTTATTCACTGCATCTTAAAGCCACTGGATTTCTGTTCTGAAAGAGAGCTTGTAAAACAATCAGAGGCTATGACTTCCCTCTGCTGGGCAAGTACTTTAACCACAGTTTCAGACTCTCAGTGGCCTCGTGCTAGCAAAGTGAATTACATGTCCTCTGTGGCACAGCTTCAGCCAAAGAGCAAATTATGGCCCAGGTTATAACATAACATCAAAACTTGCTACTAGGATAGATAGGGAACCTCTGATTTCTTTATAAAGATGATGGGCTCAGATCAGAGCTTTCCACTTCCATAGAGAGAATTATTACGCAGGAGAACAATGCTAAGCCATGCTTTCAAGCAGAAGGCTGAACCTAGATAAGAACTTGGAGAAGACAGATACAGCTGCTTATCTTCAGGAAAAATTTGACAAGAGCCTGGGCAGGTGAAGTCAGGAATTCTGTTTCCAGAGTTGCTTTATACCAAGCATGCCAGCTGTTGTTAAGCATCTAATTTAGTAAAGCATGGAACCTAGCTCCAGGAACCCACACCTAAACCTTGTTCTTTGGCTCTGTAATGCTACAATAGGATGGAAGGTACCATGATAACAGCAGGGTGACAAAGACTTTGGCTACAGCAAACAAGAACAAGCCCAAATGCAACAGGCACAAAAATGATAGAAAAGAGCTACTTATTTTTGAAAGGTCTCAGGTAAGCAGGGATCTCCAGCAAGAAATGCCCTTGCCTCCACTGCCAGCCCTTAAATGAGGTCTGGGAAGAGATGGATCCTGGCTCCACCCCTTCTAGTTACTCAGGTGCATTGCGTGCACCTGAGCTCCCCTGGGTTGGCCCTGCCTTCCCATCAGGTGCTCAATCACCACTTCACACTGTGACTTAGCATTTCCGCTACAGGCTCCTAGAAATTCTTCATAAAATAAGAAAAAGAAACTGCCTCAATATTTCAGGGATACTGTTAAAATAAACAGGTATGTCAGAGATTCATTTCAGGGATACTGTTAAAATAAACAGGTATGTCAGAGATTCTTAGGGGATCAAACATTGAGGCAACGTGGCTTTGCAAGTATTTAAGATTTTATCCTACCTCCTTTTACCCTAATGAGCTCATATTTCTTGCCTTCAAAAATGAATATCTTTATACAGAGAAGAAGGAAAAATATGAAAAGGAAAATGTCAAAAAAAAAAAAACGAAAAAAAAAAAAACAACCAACCAACGATGGAACATATAATAATTACCTTCTAGTCCCAATATAAGGTTTAATGAATTATAGAATGGCTTAGGCTGGAACAGACCTTAAAGCCCATTTCCAACCCCCTGCTGTGGGCAGGCTGCCACCCACCAGCTCAGGCTGCCCAGGGCCCATCCAATCTGGCCTTGAATGCCTCCGGGGATGGGGCATCCACAGTTTTTCTGGGCAGCCTGTGCCACTGCCTCACCACCCCAAGTACAGAATTTCAGCCTAACATCTAACCTACATCTCCCCTCCTGTAGTTTAAAGCCATTCCCCCTTGTCCTATCACTATAAGACCATGTCAAAAGTTGGTCCCCCTCCGGCTTATAAGCTCCTCCCAAGCACTGGATGGCCGCAGTGAGGTCTCTGTGACTGAGTATGATGTAAGAGAATAGCTTCTCTACTTTAAAGAAAACAATACACCTATTGAAAAATAAAATCTACAGAGTATTTTTACAGTTGAAAGGCGGATGTGCAGAAGTCAGGGGACACAGAACTGAGACACGCTAATCAACACTGTTTTCTCCAAATTCATGCCTGCATCTTTTGCTCCATGATCTTTCTTTTCAATAGGATTCCATCCGTTAGTGAGAACAAAGGATGACACCTCACTCATGTCGTTATTGAGAGTTTCAACTACAGAGTGGGGAATAAAATAGACAACTCTGAATATCCACTTTATGTTTTAAATGCCTGACAATACTTTCCAATTATTAACAGATACACTGTGTTTCAAATAAACAAAGATTTATGAAGCGCTCAAATGCAACCACCCAAAATCAACATAATCAGAAACAGCTGTGCTTCAGGAGGGACATTGGTCTCCCGAGCCCACAACACAGCCCCAGTCGCTGAGGACGTAACTCTCCCCCCCCACCCTCTCACACCCGGTGACAGGCGCGACGTAACACACTGCTGCGCTCCCACCCGTCTCCCTACGGACGGAGCCACGCGCCCCCGGGGGAAGGACAGCCCGGCGCCCCTCAGCGCCCTGCACTTGGTACAGCCCACTCGCCCCGCCCCGCCCCATTCCCCATAGGGCTCTTCCTTGAACTGCGCGCGCCCTTTGAAACCCAGTCCCGCCGCGGCTCCGCGCGTGCGCAGTGGCTAGAGAGGGCTCTTCCCGCCCTCCTGCAGCGGTCATGCGGCTGCGCAGAGGGCGGAGCGTCATCGGCACACGACGGAAGCGATGCCGGAAGTAGTTCTGCGAGCGGTGCCGGAAGTAGTTCTGCGAGCGGTGCCGGGAACGTTGCTGCCGGTGCGAGGCCAAGCGCGGGAGCCGCCGCCATGACCTCAGCCCTGGAGAACTACATCAACCGTATCCTTCCGCCGCACGGACGGTCTCCTGCCTCGCCCTCGCCGAATGAGGGGAGGCTGGGAACGGGTTGGCGGTACCGCGCGGCCGTGCCGCATCGCGCTGCTCGGGGCTCCTGTGGTTGGTGGCGGACAGAAGGGGAGATCTGAGAGGGCCCGGTAGCCTCCAGTGCTGCCCGCATGTTTGTTTCTTGTAATGCTGCGGTGAGGAGCGAGATCCACAGTGGGCCTGGCCCCTCGTGGGGCATGTAGCAGGTGTTTAGGTATTAGTTCAGGTGTTAGTTTAAGTATTTAGAATAATAGATGGGTAATCATCAGACTGTGAAAGGTAGAGCTTCATAATGCGGGGGTGTGGAGTGCCAGAGTCAGGATCCACACTCCTGGGCTGTTTTTAAGCTCTTAGTCTGAAATTGCTGTCTATCTTGTTAATAAAACTGTTTTCATTCCTGTTCTGGGGCGGTGCAGTTAATCATGGGAAGAGTTGAACTCAAAACTGTAGTCTGCTTTTGTAATGTTTGTGTTTGTATACAGCTCTGCATATCTAGGGGAAGTGAAACTTTGAAGGAGGTTGTCAAGACTTGTTGTCAAATATGCCTAATAAGCATAGGGGGGTGTTGTTTTTTGTTTTTAAAGGCCTCTGGCAGGCTTTTCTGACTCCTTCGAACTTATGTCATGTTAATGTTACAGAAAATGTTAATGATTCTATTTCAGATATCTCTAAATGTTTCCTTAATGAACTCTACCAGGTACTGTTGCGGTAATAACTTCTGATGGAAGAATGATTGTGGTGAGACATTTATTTTGGGGAGGAGAAGCAGGGCCTTAAGGCACTTAGTGGTTTCTTGGGAGGATTGGACAATTTCACAGCGAGAGCCTCCCTTCTCTTGCCCTTCTCCCAGCTTTTATGGCTGAGTGTAACATCATGCAGTGTGGCATAGCCCTTGGTCAGTTTGTTTCAGTGCTCTGTGCCTTGCTACCCCCGGCCTGCTGGCCTTGGGTGGCTTGGAGGATGCCTTGGTGCGATGCTGGTGCTGCTTAGCCACGGCCAGAGCATCGGGGTGCTATCAGCACTGTTACAGCTCCAAGTGCAGAGCACAGCCCTGTATGGGCTGCTGTGGGAAAGGTTAACTCCAGCCCAGACACACCCAGTAAAATGAGCTTAAATTTCATAATCTGGTAAATGACACAAATCAGTTTTCATAATTTTTCTAAAGTCATGTTGAAGTAGCACACAAATTCTTCATTTTTGTTGAGCGCTGTTGTGGAACCAAGCTAACCTCCTTTAAAGAGACGCTACTTAAAATTGCATGTTGAAAATGGTTTCAGTACTGTTCAGCACGTAAGAATCTAACTTTTCTGTTCCTTGACTTTATTTTTAACATTGGATTTCTGGAAATTTCCATACAAGGAAGACTAAAACCTGTAAAATCAGTTGTCTAGAGGACCTAAATAAAACTTTGTTATCTCTCATGCTAAATAATGCAGCTGTTAGTATGAATGCTCAGTAGTGAATACAGATACTTTCTGATTAAATTGATTACTATTTTCAAAGATTTCTTCTCCAGCTGTTTGTGTGTAAGACTAACATTAAAACCTAAACAGCGCATCTGTTCTCTAGTACCTTAATGTTGCCACTTTGCTATTTAAGATATCACTGAGAGCAAAGATATAAATTTAAAAGGCAGTTGGAGAACTTTCTTACTGTGTGCTTTTATTTTCCCCTCAGGGAACCCTCAAAGGTTTTGATCAGACCATTAACTTGATTTTGGATGAAAGCCATGAACGAGTGTTCAGTTCTTCACAAGGAGTTGAGCAAGTAGTCCTGGGATTATACATTGTAAGAGGTGATAATGTGTAAGTAGAGCATGCTTTTGTTTAATCCAATTAAAAAATTCAGTGTGTGCATATATATATATTTACATGCATATGCAGTCATGTATCTTTATGCATTTTGGTGACTAGGCATCTTATATCTTTCTGTCTGTGGATAGCTTTGATAGAGATATCAAAGCTGAGGCATATGAAATATATAGCTGTGCTTTTGTTGCAAAAGCGATTGCACTGTGATGTTAAGATATTGTTGGTGTAGAATATCTGAGTTGTAAATTAACCAGATCACATAGTGATAGCAATGTGAGGAAAGGGTCAATATGAAGGTCAGCATTTTTCTTTCTTTTGTCTTGGCATGTGTAGATGAACTTCATGCCAATCTTTGAATGGCAGGGTCTGTCAACAGAGGAAGAGAGAGAAGAGTGAGCATGTGATAAGGCAGGTCTTACGTGCAACAGATCAGAAATCTGGTATACAAAGTTAACTTTTAATAGGATTTATTTAGGGACACTAAGGGAGAATTAAGATAAGCATTAAGGGAAAAGGGAATGCTCCGTATTCTAAAAAACGCTCAAAGGTTCAGGCTTGACAATGTAGCAACGAGATAGTTAAAGCTGGTGTAGTAGCAGATCGAAGGTGGGAGTTGATTTTTTTTATGTCAAAATGTCATAACACAGTGAGTGAAAAAGCTCATTAAATGCAGAGAAATGAAGAGCTGGTGTGTCAAAGGGATGGGGAGGCCACAAGAGTAGTGCAAAGAAGCTGTGGTAAATGGGCCTGCTAGGAAGATGAATTTTGCAGCAGCATTCTGAAAACAGATTTATTTATTTATTTTGTTCCTGGTCATGCCAGCCTAGGTAAGAATTTTCATTTCTAATTCCAAGGGATATTCATGGGAAATGTTGGGACTGAGGTTTATATCTAGGTGTCTATATCTAGCGTCATTGAGAAAACAGATTTTTTTTGGAAGGTCCTCATCACTTTTGACTTTACCCTTGTAGCAAAAAAAAAACACCCTACATTAAAAAACTGATCAACAAGCCAAGGTAGCAAACAAGCCAAAGTTTTTTTGTTACTACTTGATTTTTTTCACCATACCAGGCTGCCATGTTACTCAAATAGAGTCAAAACATTCTTTCATAGAAAATACTGTATATTTTTGGTATACTTAACAAATTCAGGAGTATATTCATTAGAAGGAATGATTCTGTATTCTTGCAAATACTAACATACCCATAAAGACGCATTTGGTGACTTTATAAGAGGGGAGATTGGGAAACTTTAACTTCAGAAAAGCAGACTTTGAGAAGGTAGGGAAGCTATTGAAAAATAAACAGGCAAGGGATAAAATATTGCTGGGTGTTCCAGTGTGGTTAAAGGTGCATACTAGAAGCTTGCAGTGAGTATGCACCAGCCACTCAGTATGTTTCAAAAGCAAGTGAAGATTGTTAAAAGGAGAAAGACTGTTGAACTAGGAAAAAATAGGGAATATATTTATGGTAGGTTTTAAAAAAAAAAACACAAAAAAAAAAACCCCAAAAAACCCACAACTTTATTAAGGATTCTGAAGAAAATCTGTTTTAAAAACAATCATCTTAAATGCATATGTGTTTTTGCTACTTCAGAAGCAGAAACTATGAAGCAGACATCAAAAGTGGTAGATTTTCTTTCTTTCTTTTATATCTAGGAGAATGAGATCTGATGAAAAATCTGTGTTTGTTGACATGTAATTTATGCTCTGATACAACAGCCAGTCTTTAAGGAAATGTTTTAAATTGAAAAGTTGTTTTGAAAAAGCTGTTAATGGTAATGTTGATCCAGGATCAGGTTTTCTTCATCCAAGAATTCTAAAGGGATTCAAATATAAAATTAGCATTCATGCTGTCAATACTTGAACGTTCAGTTGGTATAAGCAGTTTACATTTGTGTTGTCTTCGCTGCCAACATAGTGAAGATAAGTCAGTGATGGAATTGAGAAAGCTGTTTGGCATTCTGATCCACTAATCATCATGGGAACCTTGATACCTTTATGGAGATGTCTTACTCTTGGACTCAGTCTTGTCGTTGTCTCTGGCTAGTTCTTTGTAAATACTGATTAACCGGGAAGAAGAAATATTATTGATTATTGGAAAGACTATTAGAACAGCAGACATCATTGTGTCACTGCATAAATACCTGGTACGCCATGATCTTTAGACAGCTGCAGTGGGAAAACGCACAATGAGCAGAAGTCAGAATAACCAGAAGTATGAAATGTTATATGTCAAGGAAAATCTGAATAGTCAAGGGCTTTTCAGTCTGGGAAGGTCACAGCTTTTGCTACATTAGCGTCAGCTAATGTACATCAGCTACAGAGTTGGCTGATAGCTGAAATGGTATAATAAGGTGGGAGATTACCATGAAAATGTGAAGTTGAAGTGATAGAGCTCTACAATTAAATGCAAACAATAAAAATGAAATGAAGTCTTCACTTTCCAGATTTGCATCAGAGGATTTTAACAAATGATAACTTGTTTTTCATTACAGTGCTGTCATTGGTGAGATTGATGAAGAGACAGATTCAGCTCTTGACTTAGGGAACATTCGAGCAGAACCCTTAAATTCAGTTGTGCATTGAAAAGAAGAAAATGCACAGGGACTTTGTAAATCTTTGGTTGTACAGACCTATTTAACAATGTTCAACAGTTTTTACAAATTGTGCGTAACTTGTTTAGTCACCAGTTTTTTTATTATGAATATGTTGTAGTTTCACATGTAAATTAAAGTTTCTACATTTTACTAAACATGTTTTTGTTGAATTTACTTTGGAGATTTCATACTGTGTAATTTCACGGTAAAATATGTATTGGGAAATTCGAGTGATGTCAGGACAGGGGGCTGTGGTGTAGAGTTCAGAGAAGTTAATGCATCTCTGCTTACAGGCTGACCTAAACTTAGGTGCTAGATCGTTCTTCAAGGGAGTGAGAAAGGTGATTTCAGCCTCTCTTTCAGAAAGGACTGCTGACAAAAACTGGCAGTACAAAGCCCAAATAGGTTGATAGGCTGTGCTTTGTTGAACTGAATCTTCTTCATTGAGGTAGGCAAAGGATGGCCTGCTCGCAGGTCTGGTTAGGATTGTAGACAGCAACTCGGCGCTTCTCAGAAGCAAAGTTCTGTCTGACAGCTTAATCTGTCATCTGTGAAGTTTGGTTACCTACACATGTAAACAGCAGCAATGTTAAGATTATTTCTTAGTTTTCGATTACATTTAAATTTTGTTTCTGTTTCAACACCAGATTTGATTTCCATTTGATGCTCTTGGTTTTGGTCTGGGTTTGACCAAAGAGTGTGCTGGGTATGTTGGTGAAGGAATCAAAGACAGGAGGACTGGCCAAAGGGGGTTCTTCAAATCAAACCTAAGGCCCGCTACCCTTCTAAAAACTACAGAGATGAAATAGTAGCCTAATAAAATTAGGCTCTACAATGGATTGTTAGGTCTCTGCAAGGATATGGTACAGAGAAAGCACTCAAAAAAACTGTTAGATGCAGGAAGTTGCACTGTAACCATTCTGACACAGCATTTTTGTTCAATCAACCTGTGCTGCAAGTAAGCTATAAATAGGTCACCCATGAAAGTTAGTGATTTCTTGAAAAATTATTATGAAGTGAATCTGGCAAAAATAAATGGGATTGAAAGTAGAAAGTGGATATAGAAATATGGCATTGCATTAGTCTTAAAAAGAAAGCTAGAGAATTGGTCCCCAGAGGATGAGGAGGCTGAAAAGTCAAGTGTGATGTTTGTGTGTATGTCAACGAGATAAAGCTACACAGCAGCTAATGCAGCAAAATGGTTGAAGGTAGTGAAGAGAGAAAAGACAGAAGAACAGAATAAATGGAGCTTAATTTTGAGAGGAAAAGTTACGTACTCAGATGCTGGAAGAATTCTGGAAGAGGAAAAAGGGAACCACGAGCGATTATTGTGTTGGACAAGGCTATGCCTGCTGGTGTGTGCCACTTGGCTAGCTGCTAAGGTTCCCGTGGTTTCCCACTCTTTGTACAGATGTAGAAAAGAAATTGTTTCCTAGGAGATGACAAGTAGTATTTTTTGCAAAAGAAGTCTTTTTTTCTTGCTGGAGGGAGAAGTACTCAACAAAGAAGAACAGTCCCCTTCTCAGGCTTGAAGGTACCCAGTGAGTACTGACCACTGGTCTTATGACTGTCAGATGATTCCTCAGGGTACATGGAGAGCCCTACTGAAATACGAAAGAGGTGTCAGGTCACAGTGTTCTTGAAAATGCCTTTCTTGCCAAGAGCCAAAATCAAAAGTCTGATAAATAACAAGTAACTGAGTAAAATTCAACGTGTCCTTGCAGATTAACAAACTGATTTTACAAAACTGAGCAGGGCAGAGAAAGATGATGCTGAGGACGAAAGGAAGTAACACTGAATTGGAGGTAATCGTCACAATCCATTACGTTTCCTGCGTTGCCTGACGTTGGTCACTTCCTCCTTTTGTTTATTTAAAAGACATCTTAGAGTTAAAGGACAAACCTTGGCTAGCACTGGAAAAGGATGTCTCCAGTGAAACGAATGAGCTGGCTTATAAAAAGACGCGTTGATTTCATTTGGTGTGCATGAAGCAAAACAGAAGCTGTCTTTGTGGTCAGGTGCACATCAAACATGCTGAGAGAGATCTGGAGATAAAACAGGTGGTTTGTATGGTATATCCAGTACAATTCCATCAGTATACGACTGTCCCATCGAACATACCCGTTCTGTATGTGTGAACAGGTACTTCCCCACCTGTTAGCCTCTGCTGGGTGAAGCTGTGCACCACTGAGAATTTTATTCTGCAGGTTCATATGGAAATGATCCTAAATATCAGATTGGTGTTCTCAATGCCTTGGTGAGAGAGGATTTAGTTGATTCCATGGCTGACAGTTTATGGCTCGGTATTTGTCATGTTCCTTTAGGAATTATAAATGACAATGACCATGAAGGCACTTCTCAACAAAGTAAAAGCCTCTCAGAGGAGACTCAAACTCCAAATGTGAGTAATGCCAGTGAAACAAGATGGTTTGTGCTTGCAAGTTCTATTTTGTCCGTGGTATTCCTGAAAACATCTGCCTCTTTTGCATCTTTCAGGCTGTGGGTTTAAGGAGCCTCAGTGCCAACTATAGGACGTGCAAGCCAAGGAGCAGACAGCAGTAGCTCTGCCTCCGTGTCTGACGCCAGAGTATGCAACTTGGCTAATTTTAACTATTTTTATTCCTGCTTTCCAGTTGTGCACACTGCTTAGTGATTAGAACCGTGAAAAAAAAAAAATCCATGAGCTTACTTTGAGTGGGAGGGGGTTCCTCAGTCTCAATAAAGATCCAGAAAAGCTGTCACACCCATCAGCCTCAGCTGCCCTGTTGCTTGAATAAGGCATACTTTGTGTACCAGGTATTCACAGGCAAAAAATCCATGAAAGCTGCATGTGTCAAAAGGTGGGATCTGTGCAGACCAAGCCTTGAGCTGAGGTAGGGGTAAATTCTACCGGGTTTAGTTTAACTACGAAGGTAATAATGAGTCAGGTGTTTGCCTTGAAAATCCAGTACCTGCATGTGATATTCTCTGAAGGATTTCTTTTACAGTACTTTTTGCAGTAATTACATAAATGCTGACGTTTCTTCCAGTAGTAGCATCTTCCCTGAAGAAAATAAAGGCTCCCCTGACTAAGCCAGAAATCAAAGGTGCAAACAATAGCATTCAGATTTCTGCCAAGAGCCGCTTGCCTGCACTGCAAGCCTGACCTCATCCAGGCGGTAATACCTTCCTTCCTGGACCTCGCAGCACGTTCCAGGAACGGGGGGACTTGTGCTGAACAACGTGTTGCTGCTGTCAGTCTGACATCAGGAACACTGCACCCTGAATGGGTGCCAAGAAACATCACTCCCCGCTGAACTCCTCACCCTCCGCTTGCACTTCTAGGGAAATGGTGTTAGTTACTCACGGGGACACAAGTGCAGGAGGAGGGCAGTCCGTCTGCGATTTTTATTCTCTGGAACATCATTAGTGGCTGTTCCCCCCAGCTCCTCGTTATCATCGTTTTGTTTTCTACTCTAGATTTGTCTTTTCTTGACACCAGTGAAAATTTTGCCAGCAGTGATGATTACAGTGCATGACGTGGAAACTGGAATGGAAACTGTACAGGTGGAGAAATCAGACAGAGGTAGTGAAGTCCATCAAAAAAAAGGAAGAAGGGGGATAGCAACCTGCTGGAGGTGGACAAGATTCAGCTGGACAGCAGCGCTGACCAGAGCTGAGTTCTCTTGAACAGACACAACTACTGTGCATGTTACATTATGAGAAGCACTGGAAACTGGGAGAAAACATTCTCGGAATTATTCTCGGGCATTAGACTGTTATATGGAAGCTTCCTTTCCTGAAACGTGCTTCTTGCTTGAGATGGCTATGCTTAAATGTTTAAGAATTCTCACCTGTACAATTTCAATCTTCAGCTCAGCTTATGATGGAGATAGCAACCGGTATGCAGATAAACGCTGCAGTGTTTCTGCTAACGATTCGACCAGAGATTCTGGTGGGTTATGGTGAGCATCTGCACTGATGGAACCTGCAGGTGACACAGTGTCCTCAGCTGCAGGTGACAGGTGCCCAAAATTGCTTTAAAAGGCCAGCAAAACCACACAGCTATATGTAAGGGGAAAAAAAAAAAAGCTATTATTTCATCCTGTTTTTCCATTTCTGGTAATTAAAAACTCTTCTTACCAACTGCAACCCAAGTGCCGTTTTATCAGCACCATTGCACTGACACGTCCAGCTCACAGAGTGCTGTTTGGCAGCGAGGCGCAGTGCAGTGCTGAGCAGAAGCCACAGAGGAAGTGATTATGGCTGAGGAATTAATGCTGATTGAAAACGTGTGATGCTACAGAGGAAATACCACACAATAGGACCTCAGTTAGTTTGGAACTAGATTTCAAAAACAGGGCACATGAAAATGTAAACAGTCAATAGGAGCGGGACCCGCCTTTCTGCTAACAATCAGCTCATTAGCAGTAGAAGCACGCAGAATGATTTCCATGATTAAACCACAAGTGCAAAGTGCATGAACACGTGCGCTCATCAAATACACGGAAACTGCCTTCTTGCTTCTCACCATGTTTCTTCTACAGCTCGTCCCACCTCATCCTGGATGCACGTGCCGGGCACAAATGCAGGTTAAGTTTAGGAGCTGGAAACGCTCATGTCTTTGAAAAGGCAGCTTTATGATTCTTTCAATTAAAATTGTTAGGATCAGAGCGGAAACAGTCTTTGATGTGAAATGAAATAATTAAATTGTAACAACATTTAACTTTATCAGCTGTTTTAAGTGTTGATTGTTATGCAGGTACAGGGGACAGCTTCCTGTTTCATCCAAAGACTGATTTAATGTCTTGTGTAGTTCACATCGGTCAAGTCATTTGAGTTTTATGCTCAACTCCTGACTGTTGCTTTTTTTGATTAGTCCAGACAGGGCAGAAAACAGGAAGAAAGGCAATCTTCACTCTGGGGGCTGCACCATTTTATTTGTGCATAAGACACGTATGATTCTCTACAACCATGTCACGTAATGTGTGTAATTTTGGACTTGGTTCTGTTTGTCTTTTTTCTGAGCATCAGCAGAAGAGTGCAGCTGCCAGCAGAACTGCCTGCAGCTGAAAGGGAATTGCCAGACCTCCCCGCTTCTAATGTTTGGATCCAATGCACAGATAGGTCCAGAGCAGTGCAGAGCATCAGTCATTCCTGGCTGGCACATCGTCATCACAGGCCACTGAGCACCTGAACATCACTTACAAAAGTACCAAAGTTTCTATTGCATTCTGCCATGGGCCGCCTAAGCCTTAGTAACTGAGGAAGCCAGAAAGTTCTGAGATGACTCTTCTGCAGCACCAATAAAGATTTGTTCAGCGAAGTTAATCTGGACATAAGTACAGAAAAGACGCAAGAGCCAATCACAGAACTGCAGGGTTTGGAAGGGACCTCAAGAGATCATGGGAGTCCAACCCCATTGCTGAAGCAAGTACCCTACAATAGGTCACACAGGTAGGTGTCCAGATGGGTCTTGAATATCTCCATAGAAGGAGACTCCACTGTCTCTCTGGGCAACCTGTTTCAGGGCTCCGTCACCCTTCGCATAAAGAAGTTTTTCTGCATGTTTTTATGGAACTTTCTGTGATCAAGTTTTAGGCCATTGCTCCTTGTCCTATCACTACACACCCCAGAGAAGATCCTGGCTTCATCCATTTGCCTCCCCTCTCCCTTTTGATATTTATAAACATTAATCAGATTCCCCCTTCAGTCTTCTTTTCCCCAGGCTGAACAGACCCAGGTTACTCAGCCTTTCTTCATATGGGAGATGCTCCAGGCCCTTTATCATCTTTGTGGCCCTCTGCTGACTCCTTCTTGGAGATCTCTCTCTGTTTTGAATGGGGGAGCCCAGAACTGGACACGGTATTCTAAATGTGGCCTCACCCGGGCAGAGTAGAGAGGGAGGATCACCTCCCTTGACCTGCTGGCCACACACTTCTTAATGCACCCCAGGATACCATTGGCCTTATTGGCCACAAGGGCACACTGCTGGTTCATGGCCATCTGGTTGTCCACCAGAACACCCAGGTCCTTCTCTTCGAAGCTCCTCTCCAGCAGGTCATCCCCTAACCTGTACTGGTGTATGTAGTTATTCCTCTCCAGATACAAGACTCTACTCTTGGAAGAAAAGAAGGCATTCAGTATCACAAGCCTGCTCCTTGCTGCCAGGGAAGTGGCTGGAACCACTGAAAGCTGCCAGAGGAAGGACCCCAATTGCTCTGGCCCATTGATGAACCTCATGCCTGCACCTGTCAATGAGGCCTGAGCATCCTTTAAGTACAGCAAACTCTGCTGCAGGTATTCTTCCACCTGGCTCCTGTCCTGTACCAGCTGGAGAGAGCACGAAGGGCCACCAGAGGTTGTCTCCTGAAGGGATGGCCAGCCTTCTGCAGAAAAGGCCCCAAAGATCCCCAAGCATAGCCAGGTTTACAACAGAGACTTTACTTTTGGTTTCCTATTAATGCATCACCACTGAAGACCAGAAGGTGGTTCAGCACACCCACTAAAATCACACCTCTCCACACTTGTTTCAAGCATACACCCGTTAATTTTTATGATGACAAACCTTATGACGTCAAAGCCATTGAGATCATACTAGTGGCTGGTTGCCCCACTGCAGCTGCTCTCAACTCCTGTTAGGCTAGGTGCCAACACTGAGTTTCTGTGCTGCTTCCCCACCAGAGAAGAACTTCCCCCTCTCACTGACAACCAACAGCACAGAAGCATTTTAGGAAAAAAACTTAAACAGGTCAGATCTGAGTTTGCTAAAATAACCATGCAAAGTGAAGGCCATGACTACCTGCTTTCTCTGTGGAGAGATGTTAAAATTTACCAAAATGTGAGCTCCTCTTTGATCACTGTGGTGCAGGCCAGAGAAAATTCTTAACACCTTTGCTCTCAGCAGGCTACAAATTGATCAGCTCCCCATGAGATCCAAAGCTGTGGGATTTGCTAGCCTTTCATGACTACCAGAAGCTCGCCTACCACCTTCTGCTCAGACCACAGAAAGAATTACCCTAAAATGTAGTAGTCTGGAAAGTGATTGCTAGCAACACCTCAGCTCTAGTCCCTGATCTTTACGCAGTCATGCTTCAAGTACCCCAGGAAGAAAAGGACACAGATGCATGCTGGCCATTTACCTGATCTCAGGACAGGCTGAAGGCACCAGAAGCAGAGATGAAGTGAGCAGAGGAGAGCTGTAGCAAGCCACAGAGGCAAGGCATGAGGTGGAAAGCAAAGTCAAGAAGGTCAACAGAATAAAACAAAGACATACTAGATATGAAAGTTTATTAAATACCAAGTTGGAACATAATACCTGGAATTAAATGCAGTGCATTAGTGTCACAAAATTGTATTCATATAAAAAGGAGCAGAGAGTCACAACCACGTTCACTGCTGCTCCTCACTGCCTGTTAACTCAAGCTGTCAAATTAGTGGGTAAAAATATTTTTTCCAGTTTTCATTTGCCTCAATATAACCGTTCTTATGTCTCTGGAATGTTGACTTCATTTGTTGTATAATATTCTAGCAAATCTTGTAGACAAGGAATGACTACTGCAGATCTTCAGTATCAGGTAACTTCCTGAAATTAGCTAAACTGCTTGTCTTAGAGACACAAAGTCCCACAGCATTACCCTTCACCTGAGCTGCAGCTACTTTATCACCAGCTGTTAGCAGCAACAAAAAGTTGTCCCATCACACAAATAGCGTTAAGTACCGACTGGACTGAAGGCTGAAATACTAATTTTCCTTCTTCCCAGTATGAACTGCCTCAGGTTCATCATGTGTTGATCTAGCACCTATGAATGTCTAAAGTTGAATCAAATTCTAATACAAAATCCAGCGTGGATACCAAAACGATCACATTAAAGCTTTCTTGGCGCTACTACACACTCACAGTATTTTTAAACCCAAGGTGCGTAAAAGTGACAGCAATGTAAAGTGCACTCTTCTCCAGCTTCAACACTGGCAAGACTTCCACTTAATCAGCAGAAATTCACAGCATCAGGACTGAAACGGCTGGCAGAAAGCCAACCAAATAACCTCCTAAGCATCAAAATAACACTGGAAACACTAACACAAACAGTGAAACAGAACAAAGGGAATGCTTTTGCTAAAACATGGAACACGAGTGGAGCAAAATAACGCATCTATTTTAATCAAAAACACTTTGAGAGTTCTGTCAAGTTCAATAATTGATATTACTCAGTCTGATAGTAAGAAAAAATAGATATGGTTCTTATTCTGAGTGCAAAATAAACCAACTATACCTCAGTGACCAACAGGTAAGTGCAGAGTGCTTGATACCTATTTAATACATTTAGAATTTATATTAAAACTACAATAAAGATGTTTTCACATCTGAGCTGCAGGATGGGAAATTATAGACATGCTATGTAAACAAAATAATTTCCAGTACTTTTCCCTTTGCCTTTTTGTTTAGATCAGATAATTTTTGGTTAAAACATCACGGTACTCCTGTATTGCTCTGCAAAGGGGATCCTGGTCAACATTGAGATTTTTTGAAGATCCATCAGTAGATACCACTGGAGAAGCTCCAGCAGATCCAGTTTCAAGTTCAGCAGTGGCTGGAGAGAAAAGAAACAAGATTCCTGATGTTAATTTTACAGCAGATTGAGTCAAATAAGTCACTGTAAAAACATTACTGGTAACTGAACAGGCTACAATCTGGAGAGAGATTTAAAAACTTCCAAGGAAAACAAAAAGCAAAAGGGATGTGCACAAAGGAAGAAACATTTTTTCACATTCAATTATCAGTCAACAGAAATTCTAAAGCTAGAGAAAGAAACTCCAGAGATCTTGGACTCATAGAGTGGTTGGATTGGAAAGGACCTTTAAGATCATCTAGTTCCAACCCCCCTGCTATAGGTAGGGACACCACCCACTAGACCAGGTTTCTCAAAGCCCCATCCAGCCTGGCCTTGAACGCCTGCAGTGTGGGGGCATACACAACCTTACTGGGCAACTTGTTCCAGTGTCTCAGAATCCTTACATTAGGAAGAATTTCTTCCTAATATCTAGTCTAAATCTACCCTCTTCCAGTTTAGCTCCACTTCCCCTCATCCTTCCACTACATGGCCTTCTAAAAAGTCCCTCCCCAGCTTTCCTGTAGGCCCCTTCAGGTACTGAAAGGCTGCTGTAAGGTCTCTCTGGAGCCTTTCCTTCTCCAGGCTGAAGAGCCCCAACTCTCTCAGCCTGTCCCTGTAGGGGAGGTGCTCCAGCCCTTTGATCATCTTCGTGGCCCTCCTCTGGATTCTCTCCAACAGCTCCATGTCCTTCTTGTGTTGAGGGCCCCAGCCCTAGACGCAGTACTCCAGGTGGGGTCTCATGAGAGCAGAGCAGAGGTGCAGAATCACCTCCCTCGACCTGCTGGTCACACTTCTCTTGATGCAGCCCTGGATACGGCTGGCCTTCTGGGCTGCAAGTGGATGTTGCCAGCTCGTGCTGAATCTTTCATCAGTTGGCACACCAGCCTTCTCCTCAGGGCTGCTCTCAAGCCATTCTCTGCCCAACCTGTATCTGTGCTTGGGATTGCCCTGATCCAGATGCAGGACCTCGCACTTGACCTTGTTGAACTTCACGTGGTTGGCATGGGCCCACCTCCTTAGCCTGTCCAGGTCCCTCTGGATGGCATCCTTTCCCTCCAGCGGGGCACCAAACTGAGTGGTGCAGTTGACATCTGCAAACTTGCTGAGGGTGCACTCAATCCCACTATCCACATCGCTTACAAAGACGTTTAATAGCACCAGTCCCAGCACAGATCCCTGAGGAACGCCACTTGTCACTGGTCTCCACTTGGACACTGAGCCACTAACCACAACAGTCCTCTTCAGGAAACCCACAAACAACACTTGCTCACATGAGTGATAAATTTAGCCCCATGCTGACCCTAGAACACTACTCCTAAAAACCAGCTTCCACATTCATCGTTATCAGCTTGAAGGTGATAGGATTTGGAAAATACAAACACCTTTGTACTATAGTCCAGCCACAAGTCTCTCAACCTGAGTCTAACACAGCCTTCTCTGCAGGACATCTTAACTTTCCCTGACTAAACCCTCTTTCCTCCATGGAAACACATCCTCAATGAAAGCAGAAACTTTTCTGTACTTTCATCCATCGACCTTTTTCAGACAAGATCCCCCAAACCAAACAACTACTACGACTCCTAGTAGACACATAATTATGTTTGAAAATGCCAGTGGATACAGGGCAATAGGTTTCTGTCTATTCAGGCAAACTGGAAGAGCTGTGAAGCAACAGCTGGACTCACTATAATGCTCTCGAGGGCTCCCAGCATGAAAATAGCTCTAGGCACAGCAGCAGTAACTCTCAAAGAATGATAATTATGAAACAGGTGGAATTCCTCTCTGAAGACCTGGCCTCATATTACAGAACATGCTTTATGCTGTATATTAAAAGCAATCAATTCATGCTGTGTTTGCCTGAATATTACTGAATGATCTTTACCTAAAGAAAGGCTACCTTTTCTACTGATTCTTCTTTATCCAAAGAAGATTATGACAACAACATGTGAGCTACAAACAAAAACAATGAAAAAGTGATAGCAAAAATCAAGAACACCAGAAAATGTATATGGTATACTTAAAGTACTGAATGCAATGAATGTATGCAGAAAAAGAAGCGATGACTAAAGTCTGTAAAAATCTTATTTCAGGGCTGCTTTTTTTTTTTTTTTTTTTAATTGATGTTTGTGCCTGAGGATGAAAGGTGACTTCAGCATAAGCCAAGTGTATCTGGGTGGGGGAGATGGCTTGTTCTTTGTGCTTTTTATCAAAGTAACTGCAGAATGTTCTGAACAGTATTTTAGTAAGCAGCAAGTTTTCCATTAAAATTCTAAATTAGAGAGATAAAACAAACAACACTGTGCTTAGAACAGGATCTTCTACATAATTATTTTCAAAAGTTACAAACAGTCATCATCTTCCTTAAAAACACTGATAACAGAGTAGTACATTACCTTGTTCAAGTTCTTTAGTGATTTTTTCATCCAGTTCCCTCCGTATCTAGAATTATACATAACATATAATTGAAACTTCAAGTTAATTTTCGCAACATAAAACTTCTAAAACAATTTAAAAATCCACACATAATGTGTGTTAGAAACTGAAAATGCCATCCCAAACAGGGTTTGGGGACTAATTTTTCACAGTTTCTTGGTCAGTGAGGCTGTAGCATTCTCACTGCTGAGCAAACATTAACTTTAGCACAAAACAATCTACAATTCAACAGCTGGATCATAACTGGGCATGAAAAATACAGGAAGAAAGCACAGTGGTTTTATAAAAATGCATATATGGTTAATGTCTATCTTGAAACACATATAAAAACATAAAAACACACATTATTCCTTTGTTAACTTTTTAACAAAAAATTTAACTTTGTTAACTTGCTCACAAAGCAAGTGCTATGACATTTTATTATGTAACAGAAACCAGCTTGGATCACTAGAAAGGAGCATTTACCCTTTGCTCCCCTTGGAGCTGGTTATTCACTGTCATTTATTTTGAATGCAAAGTCTTCATAAGGAGAAATCAGACCTTTCAAAGGGCCACAGTCCAAACACTGTATGCTTTTTTTTTTTTTTTTACACTTGATGATATTTGTGACTCCTGCATTATTTTCATCATGTCCGTAACACGTAGAAGTGATTGTCAAAACAGAAAGCATACAGCTTCCAGACTTACGCCATCAGCAAATACAATTAAGTGCTTGGAGCATCATGTGGAGAGGCTGAAAGCACCAGGACTGTTCAGCTGGAGAAGAGAAGGCTTAAGGGGTTTCACCTACAGGTGTCAATATCTGATTGTGGGGTGGAGTATAAAGACGACAGAGCCAGACTCTTCTCAGTGGTGCCAAGTGAAAGAACAAGAGGAACAGGCAGAAGTCAAAAGAGATGAAATTCTTAAGACTGCTACAAAACAGGAGAGCAGACAGGAAATAAAATCAGAAAGGGAACAGAAACTGAGAGATGGAATGGGAAGAAGGCGTTCCCTTGCTTATGCTACCAGTAGGAAAACTGGTTTCATAAATCCATTTCAGAGCAGCATTTCTTCCTCTTGTTTGTAATCAGCACAGTTTGTTTCTTCTAACAGTTGCATGGTCAAAGGAATTGATACCAGCATTTTGAACGATGGCAGTGTGAAGTATTTTCAGCTTCTTGTCCTTGAAGCTATTTTTTAAAGCTGTTGCACAAATCAAGTCAGAATCTATACAAGTTTCCTCCTCCCAAGAGATGCATATGTTCTACTTCAGATAACCTCCTTTTACTTTGAAAAACACCAAATGTGCACAGAGTGCTTTCAATAAAAACACAAGTGCAAGATGACTACATGAGGCACACCGCCATTTAAGCTCCTTAACTCCCTGTCATTATGAGCTTTACTGTCAGGAGTACTTGTAATCTCCTCCACCCACGAAGGCAGCACTTAGCTTGAATTTAATGGCAATACAGAGGTTTTTTTTTCCCCACTAGAAGGGAACAGATCACTGGAAAAATCTGAGGTGTAACTGAAGATAACAGTGAAGCAAAGAAAAGGCTTAGAGTCAGATAAACTCTTGTCTTTTTAAGTAGCCTGGTGAACAGGCAAAGTACCAAGCAGCACAACTGGTAAAAACTTCAGAGCTATTGCAGAGATTGCAATCGTATATAAATTGCTGCAAAATATTAGAAAAAATATTTTTTTCAGGTAATAATACATAGCAGGAAGAACAAAAAGAAATGTTTCCTAGGCACAGCATGCATCCCACAGTAGACTGTATAGTAAGAAGCAATCGTACTCATATCATCCTAGTTTTGAAGCATCTCTTTGTTAGTAAAAGAAAGTACTAAAATGAAGATCAGTAAGGAAAGAAAAAGTGGCTTGACCAGAGATGTCTGAGAGGCAGAGCAAAGATGTCAAAGTTACCCATTTTAAATATGTCATACACTTATATACATACTCTACATTAAGGTTTAATTAATAGCTTAGCTGGGAACTTCCGATGCCAGAGAACTTCTTATTAAATTTTCTCTTGTTAAACAAATAAAAAAAACACAAAAAACATACATATATAGTTTTGTACATACACAGTTATATAGTTAATTATTTAGATGGCAGTATTTCTGGTGTCTGAGCGCTCTTGGAATTTTGTACAATCTTGATGACCAAAAGTCTTCACCACTGCCGCACAGATGCGTACAATGTTTTGGTTGATTACCTTTTAGTTTAGTATATTAGACCACATAGTTTGGAACTACAAATAGATGATAACTGTATCTTAAGAAGCATAACCTTGCTTAATGATATTCTTCAACAGTAGCTGAGAAGACTATTTCACAATGCTTACCTTAGCCATGTAGGCTTCAACCTTGTTTCTTGATGATAACGCATTCCCAGCTGTGCCTAGGAAGCTTCCTCCTAAGCTAAGACTTCTGTTCAGTGCCAAATTGTTGCCAAGATGTCCCAGTTCAGTTGAATACAGAACTGGACTTGCAGACAGACCTCCACTGACAATGCTGCTTGCAATTAAAGATTTGCTTCTATGGCGCTCCTGAAGGAGCTTAGCGTTGGCCTCTGCTAGTTTCTCATTAGCTCTGAAACATTTAAAAACACGCAAAGAATTATCTTTGGTAATATTTTTGCAAAGTCACTTTTTCCAGGTCTTTGACTATTATTCAGCTTCTAGAAGGCATTAAGAGTCCAAAATGAGAGTGGCCAAAAGGCTGCCTGTTAAAACGCTATCAAATTCAAACAAATTTAGTGATGCCATGACTAGCAGTGCTACTGCTAGGACACTGAAGTGAGATGATGGCAGTTCCAAAAATAAAGGGAAGGGTTTTAGAGGGCTCTTTTATAAAGATGTCATCTTAGGTTTACATCCATAATGCTTACAAGACATAGAAGAGGGATTTTAGGAGGAAACCGTACAAGGCTTTTCATGCAAGCTACTTCTCATCTTGTTACCGCTCCAAAAAAGCGTGGGCTTACCTTTCCAGCTTATTTGCTAGGCATCTTCTCATTTTTACTTCTTCCAGATACATTTCTTTGTATTTTTCCGCTTCTGCCTGCGTGGATTCTTTTTGAAAAATACTGTCTTGTTGAGTGTTTTTTATTCTGTCCAACTCACACTCAAGATCTTTAATTCTGTGCTTTAGCTGGTTTCTCAGTGAGGCATGATGATTGGCTCTGATTTGTTCTAACCTGTCCTGGGAGGCTGCCTGTGTCTGAAGCAGATAATGCAATTTCAGCCACTGCAAAGAAAAAGTGAACTGTCTCCCCACAGACAGTTGCACATAACCAATTTCCAGGGCCCAGTTTTACTCAGCTGAGGCAACTGTACCTCCTCACTACCATCAGCAATCTAGGCAGAACCCTGGAACCAACACAATAAATAGCTGTTTTCATCCAGATAGAGATCTGCTCTTAGCAATATTACTTATCAGAGCAGCTACTGGAAGAATGCTATCTCTGTAGGACAGGGCACACAAAAAGGATTCTACAAAGAAATTATGAGAATCTCACCCCCATCCCCACTCTTCCTGCCCCACGTAACTTCAGTGACTTCTTCCCTGAGCATTTTATCCTGTACAATGACTAAACAAGATCTGTACGTCTGGCCGAACCATGTCTAAGTTACAATATTCATTTGATGATGAACAGAAGTAACAAGAACACCATCTATGAACTGCAAAACAGAAGTCTGCTATGGGAATGCTATTGACTTGGGAACCCGCAGGCACATTACAGACACGAAAGCACTTTTGCCCAACAATTTTCCATTCTCTCACTTCCCTTCAGGAAAGACAGAAGTACAGCACTAACACAAAGAATCATTTAAAATATGAAAAAATGACCAAAAAAGTTAAATAATAAAGACAACAGACATACACAAAAAATTCATTTACCTGCAAAAACACATTGACTTCTTGTAGTTTTTGTCTGATTTCTTGTCCAGCTCGTTCTTCCATCTCTTTCTTATATTGTTCTATTTGGCTGTGATTCACCATATTAGTCTCCAAGCGATGTCTGAGGTTTGCCACCTCTTCCTTCAGCTGGCATTTGCTCTTCTCCAGTTTTTCATGGTTCCCACGCAGTGCAGACAACTCTTCTCGCAAATCCTGGTTTTGTGCTTCCAGCTGGATGCATTTTTTAGACTCTAACTCCAGCTGCTGAGAAAGTTCAGTAACCTGTAGACCGTAATAAAATGAACTTAGAGGGGGTCTAAAATTATTCTTTGAAAATTCATACAGGGGAATACCATCAAGACTGTAACTGTCATCTGCTGACACAGTATCAAATCCAAGGGAAAGTCAAGCTCATCTTTTAAAGAAAGATTTTTTTTTTAAGAAAAAGAGCTTTTAAATTGCTACCAGTAGGATTCCTCAAGTCCCAAACTTCCTCGGTTCTTTTGCAGCAAGTAAAAGACCAACAAGTACCCAACTAGCAGAATTTCACTTGTGGGAGTGGGCTAAAAGGTGCTAGGGCCAGTCTTCTCGGCAGCGCTCTTCTGCTCAATAGAAATCAAACACACCTCTACCCAGATACCAGAAAGAATGCCTATCGTGCTTCAGGGGGAGTGCTTCAGTACAGAGCTAACTGGGCACAGAAAGCAAATATTCCTCCTGCCATTGCTCTTGAAAGCTTTGTAAACAGTGCTTCAGAAAACAGCTTCCACAGCAGTGGTAAAGGAAGGGATTTTCTCTCTAGGTCAAATCCACTGTCTGGTTGCAAGAATATGTAGGAAATACGAGATGTTCCAGAAGTTTCCAAGGTCAACTGCAAAGCCAATTTCCTCTTCTCTCCCAGAAATATAACTTTTCTATTACCTACTGAAAAGAATATTACAGGTCTCCAGAAACTACCAGAACCCAAACAAACAAAAAGAAACAACCAGAACTTGCCTTTGTTCTTAATCTGCCAACTTCATTCACCATTTCAGAATACCTGTTCTTCATTTCTCCCTGGAAATTAAATTGGGACTCTCTTTCTCTGGCCTCATGCATCCTTAGTTTCTTCATAGCTCTGTTCAGAAGCCTCTTGCACCTGCACAATAAATCAGTCAAGAAAATAATGAAGCAAAGGAATTACCAACCTATCTGTCACACTTGTACATGAATAGCACAGAGATGGCTTGCTTCATCTTGAACAAGCTCAACAGGCCAACAGTTACTGGGAAAATCCAGCATTCTATTGTTATAGGTCACTTGGAATGTCCAAATTTCAACTCAACAGAGGAAGAAAAGATGTCCTTCCCTCCTAGGAGAAGTGCAGGGCAGCCTGCATTTGCTGTTCTTTTGGCAGCTACAGAAAACCATAGGCTCATGTACCAGAACAGCTTTGTACGAACTGATGCAAGGTCTGAATATGTTCAGAAAGGGTTAAAGACACCTACTTTTAAATTTGAGTTCCATAAGGCTTGACTTCTAATCTAGGCGAGCTCTCTTTCAAGTACTAATGAACCATACCTGTGACATTCTTTCTGCAGTTCAATGTTTCTTTTCATTTCCTGGTCAAGACGTGCTTCAACTGGTCGTTTCAACTCTACCAGCTTCTTCACTTTCTTTCTCTCACTCTCACACTTCACAAGAAAAAGATACAGAACACACTCAGCACAGGACAGTGCATGTGGCAAGTGCAGACAGCACATATCCATCCCTTTGCCAAATTCAACAGAACACTGGGGCACAGGACTCTTGCGAACGTTTAATCACTTCAGGTTTCACACAAACAGGCCAATACCTAGGGATACAAACAGATGCCCCCTCGAAGCAAATGTTCCCCTCTTCTTGGGCTTCATGCCAAAAAACTGGAAAAAATGCTAGAGAACAGCTTCCACAGTTTCTCTGCTAATAGGTCAGCTTGCATAGGTAGCCACAGCCCAGGAGAACATTGCACACTCTAGAACATTCATGGAATCTCCAATGACCAGCAGGCCCTCGTGGAAGAGTCTACTCTTCTGGAATTCATCAGTGTCTCCTCTGTCGTTACCTTCACATCTTGTTTGTGGGTGTTTACTAATTCAGGTGATGTTTCTCTTGGTGTTTTCTCAGACAAACCAGAGGAGAGCTGGCAACTAGTTTGTACTTTGTGCTTGTACCTTATTTATTCTGCAAGGGTTTTAAGCCCCTGCTATTCTGAAAACATGCAGTAGTTCCTCCATACACTGCACTGAAAATAAGGGGTGCTTTTAACCCTGCCCAGAAATCAAGGGGTCAGACAACAACCAGAAGGAAACCAAATAAAGAACTCAGGAACTGCAGCCTTGCTCCATGTGCTCAACTGGTATCAAACCACACTGTCTTCCTGACAGGACAACTCCAGCATTTACAGAGACATACCCTGTTGGCTTTTATTCAATTCCTTCAAGACACCCAAATCACAAGGTACTCGGGGCCTGAGCAGCAGGGATACAAAAGGCTGAGTATGTAAGAAGTCAAGAAAATGTCAGCATCACTCTGGGTATTGGCTAGGTGTTAGGGATCATCTGTTTTCTGGGCTCACCTGTTCCAAGAGCTCAGCTTTTTCCCTATCAAGTTGAGCAAGACGATCTTCAAGGTGCGCTCTTGACTTCCATTCTTCCTCCCACATATTGCGCGAGTCTTTTGATGTCACAGCCAGCATATTCTGCTTTTGCATCTGTGGAAACAGCAATGGCAGAGGGAATGCCAGCATAACCAGAGAGACAACACTGCATATGAACTGCATTATAAACTAGTAACTGTAATGGAGTCAGGGCTAAGCTCTCACCACTGAAGATCTACAGTGAACATTAATACAGAGTGTAAAACATGGCTCAGGAGGCACAATCAAGAATATCACTTAATGCTAGTGGAAAGAGTGAATGCTCTGTATATGATGAGGTTACATCTTTTGGGGATAAGAAGACAAGCACATAAAATTACTCCACAATTTTCTTCATAGAATTCTCCAGATTCCATAATGGTACAAAAATAACTACATTTACAATTCATCTAGTGACCAACACAGAAAATTCCCTACACTCACTGATTATGTAATAACTGCAGATCTTCTCAGAGCAAGAAAACATTTTAAGATCAGCAAAGTTACTTATATTTTTACCCAAAGGAATAAAGATTTGCATCACAGATGCAGCTGTGTGGAAACAAGTTTGCTTATTCAGTTCACTTTATAAGGAATGAAAGTTGCCTAGTTGCTTTAAGTAGCACATTTTAAGAAAAAAAACACACAAAGATGTCCACTGATCTACAGAAAGACAAAAACCTTAGCTGAAAGGCTTACACAACAAACTCAAAACTTTCTCATGTGTCCTTACAGAATAGGTCAGATGTTGGTTCTCACTATGTGACAATGCGCAGGTAAAATACAGAACTGTTAAAAACGTTAAAAACCTAATGACTGCTTCCAATCGGTATGCCACCAATAGTAGAAGACAGAAAAGGAACCTGGAAAGAACTCATACTTTTCCGGGGCAGATAATCAACAGCTTTTCCCTTCTACTAGATCCTTCTTACTTTCCCTACAGCAGCTTAATTTTCCAAAGGCAAACTAATTCAAGAATATTCCAAGGTTCCACAAGATGCTAGGCCATGCACATACACCAGCTGCTGTCCAGCTGCCTGCCACTGCACAGCATCACCTCACCTGGTTGCTCTTTCCTTACCTCAGCCCCCTGTGTGGCAGCGCAGCACCAACACATATTCACAAATGGGAAAAGAAGCTAATGAGCTCAGGTGGAAACTGTGACTAAGCTCTGAAGATAAGACAAACTTCCCATGTCCAGTTTCCCCTCTCAGCTCTCAACCACACCTCTCTCTCCTGCTGACATCATCCATCCTATCCATCAAAAGAATCATGCTGATGAACACAAATATCTGCATACTACTGCAAAGATAGAAAAAGCAACAGGGAAATGTGGAAATTTATAACCTTTACCCCTTGAAGGTGCTTTGCCCTAAAACTGAAAAGGTATTTTGTCAGTCTATCTGTACCTTACAGCATATCCAATCTTTCCAATTAATTACCTGCACACAAGAAATACAAGGACTAAACCAGTTATTTGCAGAAATCATTTAGGTACCTGCTGATGTTGATGTTCTTCTGCAGTTGCCTGTGCTGTCTGTAAGCCAGTTATCAAGTCCTCTAGGCGATTATGAACCTAAGAAAGCATCAAAAGAAGAAAGATGACACTGTGTCTTTCTAGACTGAAGTTCACATTTCATTATCAAAATAAAATTTTACACACATCTTTCCATCTCTTTATTGTTTTAATATTTACTCTCACCATCAGTCATGCGAAATACCTTAGTCTGATGCTAGGACAGAATTGTTAGCAATCATTACCTCTACCATTTGGCTTCAGGGAGAGAACTACGCGGAATATAAAGAATCTTCAACAAACACACAAAGGAGGTTCTCTCCCATCCACCATACATTTGAAAACCATGTCATCTTAACCCAGGGGGAAGAGTAAGCACTTCTCTCTTCTTTTGCCAGTGTCAGTACAGCACAAAGTTCAACTTCCATGAACGGTTATTTTCAGAACCTCTTCAACATTAATTAACAGCCACAGGTATAACAAGGACCCCAATTCACCATTTAGAATACAAAAATAATTTGCTTCCTATAAGCCACAGGTGAAATCACCTTATTTACGCTAATATCAATCAACTTATTTATGCTAATACCACTAAATAGGGGGAAATTCCAAGCCTTTCACTAAGTTCTGCAAACAATACCATGGGGATTTCTCTTTACCATTTCATGAAAACAAACACATATCAAGCAGCCAATGGAAAAGCAACTCCACACAGAAAATCTCTGGGGAACATAGCTCTTGTCCCAGCCTGATGATGTCAGTCAGGCCTCTGGCATGAAGCTCTTGGCACCATCACATATGTGAAATTTCCCTAAAAAAACTTGCAGAATACCTTTCAATTAGATGTCTGCCATCTACGTCATGACTGGTATAAAGAATAAAATATTTATTCTTTATATTGAAAATATTTGACACTAGTGTCAAAATCTCACCATATATAGTGTTAAGTAGGACTTGATATATTATTACAGGAAAACTCTCAAAACCAGAAAGCTGGGGAATGGACCAGCAGGATTTTCAGAGCAGCCTATAGTCAGCACAACTCCAGTGACTTAGCTCCCCTACACTCTCCAGGAAAAACACATACCTTTCCCATGAAAAATATCTAACTAAGCTCAGAGGCTCACAAAAAAAAAAAAAAAAAAAAAAAAGAAGTTTTGACTGGCTTACTGAGGCAGAGGCTTGCAGGTCCTTCTGAAGAGCTTCAATTCTATTAGTTTGTTGTTTGGTAGTGGCTTCCAATCTGGCATTTTCAATTTCAAGTCTTAAACAGAAATACAGATCTTATTATAGAAATCCATAATAGCACAAACTGTAAAAGAACAGTGTGAAAGAATGTAATCTAAAGCAAGAGTTTCTTTCAAAATCATGTATTACCATGATGATGCAACAAGGCAATCCTGATGTTTTCCAGGAATCCCAGAAAGCAAAATCTTGCTTCACTGTGTTATTTTCTTACCGTTGCACATGTTCTTCCAGTTGTTTTATAGTAGTATTAGTTCCAGATGTTGCTAACAGAAGGTCCTGCAGTTTCTGAGAAGCAGCTGATACTTCTCTTTCCTTATTATCTAAGACAGTCTTCAAGTCATGAACACAATGCTCAGACTGAATACGCTGTTCTTCAGATTCCTGTAACTGTAAAATAACAGTGAGAATCCACAGCAGCCAGGTTAGTGCCTCTACAGAGAAGTCAGTGGGTGCTGAAGAATTTGAATATTGCACTTACCTACATACATGCTCTACCCAAAGTACTGTAATCATTTCCAATACATTCAAACTTTCATTTCTCTTAGCAAATAAACAAATGATATTACATCATCTCTTGTACAGACCTGTCCCATCTGTACAAAGGATTTTCTACAACACCGTTACAAGCACTGACACTGCCAGTCCTACCTTCTCAGTGACTTGTGACACTCTGTAGCTACTTGCTTGCTATTCCATTGAAAATAGTAATTTAAAAAAATCATCCTTTTCCTAAAGTGATTTCACAGCCCAATAATAGGTTCTTATGATACATGTTTCAGGAAAGTAAAAAAAAAAAAAAAAAAAAACCTCTCATAGACAGCAAAAAGGAAAAACTCCAATTCAGCCGTCTGGTATTTCTACTGTTTCTCAGAAATCGGACACCATACTTGGCCAAACCAAATGCAATAACCTGCAGAGACACCAGGTTATTTTGCAAAGCAGCTTACCAAATATAGATCTTCACGAAGTAAAGATATAGTGACCTCATGTCAAAGACCACCTAATCATGCGCACCAAGTGTACAGAACAATGTAATTCATATACACGTCACTAAATCTATACTGTTGAATTTATTTCTAGGACAGGAAGACAACATTTGCTTATACTTTCAAATCTCTGCTTTGGTTTGGTACAGGCATGACTGTGATCACAGATGACAGAGGGCAAGTTGCGAAGACTGAAGAGGTAAGGACCTGCTTACAGTGCTTACAACCAACCCTGTAAGACAAAGAAAAATAATTTGTAAATTCAGAGCACCTGTGTGAGATGTTGCTTCATATAGTGCAAACATCCCATCCACAAACAAATTCTTGTGTTTGACACCAGGAGAGGGAAGAAAGTTCAGAAAAGAAAGAACACTGCTGCAATACCCTGGAGCCTGAAGAAGAGCTTCAGCTGTGGAGTTGAAGAATGTCTCCTACTTGCAAAAGAAACTAGTTGGCTTTTTGATGATTCCAGTAACACTTATCTTTCACTACAGAGGAGGAGGCCAGCTGGCAAAGATTTCACTGGCTTCATTAATTATGACAGGGTATCACTGCTAACCTCCTTAGCTCTCTGCTACTTGCTCTCAGAACATTATTTTTCTCTTCTTCACTAGAAACAGGGAAAAAACACCCTCAGATTTATACATATAAGTTACAGCCTCTCTGTACCTTGGTTTTAACCCTGTCCAATTCCTTTTGCAAGCGCAACTTGTCTTCCTCAAGGTCACTGCGGTACCGTGTAGTAACTTCAAGTGAAGCTTCTGACATAGACTGCTTTTTAAGAGCATCAGCAAGCTCCTGCTGCAGCTGTCTGACCACACCCTAAAGAAACAGTTAGATGAACATAAGGAAAAACATGAAATATGATTTTACTTCTTTAAACTGACTAGATTATACAATTCAGTCTTCAGAGCGAATTGAAAGGTATGAAATCTTGCCTGCCACCAGCAGGCATCTACACATGATAACCTTTATCCAACCTCCTCAACTTTACACATGCAAACTAAGAAACCATCGTAAAGAGCTGCTCAATTTCTTAATTTAAACAAACAAACCCAATAAACAAAAACCAAAGCCCTAAGTATTATTCTTCTTGGACCAACATGCAAGCACACTGTGTCCCTAAGAAAACTCGGAGAAACCTGCTGCCATGTAAGAGTTTGACTGCAGATATTACTCCAATGATCAAAGGTGGGACCTTGTATTAGACAATTCTTTGTGCTTTTCCTTCACTATGCAAACATAATTAAATCCATACATATTTCTTAAAGCTTCAAAGGAGCTGAATCACATCCTCCTACAGTCTTCATACTGAGTTCACTGTGGATTAACGTCATATCTAGGAACTTCAAAAGGAAGTAGAAATAATATAAAGCAATTCACAAGTTAAGACAGTTGACAGCTCTCTTGGAGTTCTTCCCCTATGCTACCTTTCAAAATAAACAAAAATAAGGTGGTTATCTGACACGTTCAAGAATTTGCCTCAAGTATTTACGAAGAAGGAAAAGTAATTTTAGCTCACCATTCAAATCATTAAGGGACACGAACCTTATTATCAAGTCTAGAAACTGAATGTGATCATTTCCTATTCTCTAGAATGGGAAGAAAGATTAAACAAAATGGTTAAGGCAACAATTTAATCACTACTCTACCTGGAATTGAGAATATTCTTCATCTAAGAACATTCATAATATATTTTCCAATCAGCTATAGCTTTTTCATCTGTCTGACTATTCACAGAACCACAGAACTGCAGGGATTGGAAGGGACCTCAAGAGATCAAGTCCAACTCCCTTGCTGAAGCAGGTACAAGGTATTCCTTGCTCCTACCACCCCTATATTCCATTCTATCTTTCTTCTGTCATCTACATGCAGATATGGGAGCAATACTTGTTTCTTGGATATCCGAGACACAAAGTTATGCTAGTCTTCTGCATAGGAGCACATTTCACATTCATGCATTGTATCAATTTTCAGAAAGAGCTTAACATATTTCCTAATTAGTCTTTCTTCTCTCTGGCTAAATAGCTTTTTCCAGATCCATAAAGAAAGAACGCATTTAAATATATCTACACATCAAAAAGTACAGAAGACAAAGCTTAGGTCAGTGCCTGAAATCGACTTCTTGGGGGACTGGCACGTCTTAAAACTCCTAAAATACATACATAAACTAATAGCTGGATAACACTTCAATTTTCTACCATCTTATTCATAAGTCGTTTTTTTCTTTTCTTTCCTCTGCAGGAACATACTACAAATCACTCGTAGTATATTCACCTCATCACTTCACTTATCTGCATCTTCACTTCTCGACCCTTGCATATTGGATGGTTCTTCTTCTTACACTATTTTTTGTGTGTCGACAGTGCAATATGTGTATCAAAGCACCCCTCTACAGGGGACTAAGGAAAGAGGATGACAAAATTCTAGAGAAGAATCATCTTCTTGATCAAACCCTATATTTTTCTAATCTGCTCAGATTTGAGCAGTGACCATTTGCCAAAGTCTTCCTAAATTCCAGGAGAAAAACAACCAGAACAAAACAATATAATTCAGTCCTATGCATATAACTTGTACCTGATGCATTTTAGAAATACAAAATCATTTCACGAATTGAAACATTTTGTTCTAATTATATACTTACCTCTCTTTCTACTTTGTCAGTCTCATATTTAAAGACTTGTTCCCTTAAATCAGTACACTTGGTATTTAATTCCTTGTTTCTCTCTTCCATGAGGTAAACTTGCTTTTCAGTATCAGCTCTGAGTTTATTGAAAATATCATTAAACCTGTCCTGGACATCATTCACAACCTTTTCTTTGATGATCCCCTTGTTCTGCAAATCTTCCAGCTGCTGACGGAGTAAAAGGTTTTCACTTTGGAACTGGGCCAATCGTTCCTGCATAGATTCCTGCTTTATCATAAATTTGCTGACTTGATCTTTCTCAAGTTGCCGAGCATGATCACTTTCCTTTGCCTGACACTGGGCTTGACTTAATTCTTTTTGTGTCATTTCTAAAAGCAGTGTTTTTTCTCGAAGTGTTTGTTTCGATTGGTGAAGTTCGTTTTCGAGACCATTAGCTTTGCTTTCCATTTTACTCAGCTGCTGAGACAAGCTCTTGTTGGCTTCTTGCACATCAGAGAGCTCATGATGGAGCTTGTCTTGTACACGAAGCCATTCATCACGTTCTCTCTGAAAAGTTCGTTCAACATCACTTTTCAGTGACTGATGACGTTCGAGATCTTGAACAGCAGCGTTCAGGCGGGAGCGGAATGATTCAATCTCTGTTTCCAGTCTGTCTTTGCTTTCTTTTGTCTGTTCAAGCTTAGAAGTTAGCATTGCAGATTCTGTCTTGAGTAAATTCAGCTGTCCATTGTACTGAAATACTGTTTGTGTTAAGGCTTCCTCATTCAGTTTAAGTTCCTTCTTAAGATCTTCATTTTTTTCTTTCAGAGTTTCATTTTCCTCTAAATATTTTCCTTCATCCTCCTGGTGCCTAAGTTTCACCTGATCAAGTTCTAGTCTTAGCATAGCAATCTCTTCTTGCAGTAACTGATTTTTGTACAACAGATCCTTTTCTCTGTCATTAGTGTCAGATTCCTGAGCGATAAAGGACATAAATAAATACTCAGTTGGGAAATAAATTGTGGTTTAACCTGGCAGGCAGCTAAGCACCACATTGTTCGCTCACTCCCCCCAGCTAAGCGGGATGAGGGAGAGAATTTGAAGCAAAATAGATCTCATGGGTTGACATAAAAATAATTTATTAAGCCAAAAGATGAAAAAAACGGAAACAAAAATGTGATAATATAATTATTATTACGTGATAATAATATTATTACATTATCATCACATTTTTGTTTCCATTTTTTTCATCTTTTGCCAAACAATGGGACCACAAATAGCCTCAACCAACTTATTTCCTAGTTAATCTCAAGATATCTAGATGTGTAACTGCTAAAAACCTTAAAAATGATGATTACAACTATACAATGAAAAACAGCAGAAAGCTTAAGAAACTGGGTAAACAGCATCTTATTTTCTAGAGGCTTCCCACTTCCACATGCAATTCAGGTATATATGGGATTGATGCTGCTACCCAGAACTTTTAAAGACAGCAGTAACAAAATCAGGTTACATTGATAAACTGTAGATAATAAAATTAACTTTTTGTGCTTTTTGGTGGATTACGACTTTAGAATGACCACAGTGAAATATAATCACATAATTAGAAATTGAATTGCTTACCTCCGATTTTTTTCCTATAGCTTTTATTGTCTCTTCTTCCAGCTCCTTCTGTCTCCACAGGTGGCTGTTCAAAATTCCTTCCTGTAGGGCTCTAGCACTCTTTTCCTGAGAGAGCTGTCTCTGTGTTTCATCACGCTCTTCTTCAATCTACAGTAATATATTTAAACTTGTGAATCTTGATTAAAATCAGAATTAGCAATACCTTCCTATTTCATTCTTCTTTGCATTCTTACATTCTATTAATTCTAATAAGAGCTGTTTTATCATAAAATCATAGAACGGCCTGCATATCAATTATCCACGTTTGCAAGCAAAAATGTTTAGATTTATCTGAATTGAAAGTTAGAAGAACAGTGTGTGTCCACCGCACAAATCAGCAGTATAAAAGTTTTATACTTAATGAATCACTCTCTAGAACAACAACAACAAAAAAACAACAAAACTACTACCCTTGGAAATGTACAGAGTTTAAGCAGAAACCCAAGTTATCTTTCTAACACGCTATATATACACACTGAAAACAGGGATGAACACTCAAATGCTTAAAGTCAAAGATCTGAGAACATCTATTCATCAATATTAGCGCTAACATTAAGAACAGCATAAACCAAACAAGTAACACTGACGCAAAAGCACATTAATTCCATAGACTATACCCTATTGGAAGGTCTTAAGTCTACATCTGTAACTCTAGTAACATTTAGAAACGCTTCAGAACACATGCCAATATATTTTCAGTTTACCTAAATCTAGCAACACCGCTGTACCAACGGAGTTGTATGAGATTTCCAAAAACTAGTAATAAAGTGAGACATAGAAGAGGACTGACCAGTTGAACAAACAGACCAGGGGGTAAGCTAACACAAATCATGCTTCCATTAAATTCAGGCAGACTGAAAGAGGTGATGCAAACTAGTTACTGCTCCTGCCAGAACAATGTGGCTACTGAAGGTCCCTAATGATCACTTTCCTGTGTTCTTAATATGTTTGCAAATGTAAGTTCTGCAAATTTGAGGGTTATTTATGGGGAAAAGGCAACTGAACAGACTGAATTTTTGAAGTATATTTGGAACTGCATAGAACCATGACAGGAATACTGAAAAGTATGTCAAGGCCAGTGAAAAGATCCTCAAAACTGTATGTAAAAACTGAAGAATTTATGCAGATTACATACAGTAAGAATGTCATAATCGCAATCACATTAATTAAGACACTAAACTTGTAATAAGAATAAAGGTGAGAGTTTCTCTGGGTTCGGTCTTGACTGTAGGCAACTGAGGCAATGTACAGTATATCAGGTAAATAGTAACATTTAGGCCTAAATTTAAATCCATATAAGTATACTTGAAAGAGTGCTACAAGTAATAATTTTTCATTTCCTTCTGAAAAAAAAAATAAAATATATATATATATTAGTAGTTAGGAAAAGTAACTCAAAGCAAGGTTTTGCCTGAAACGCAAACCAAACTATGATTCTGAAAAATACGAAAAAGAGTCATGAAGTTGTTCATGTTGGTTTGAGGACAATGGTCCTCAAAATGTACCAAGATAATTATCTAACGCCTCTTCCACAAACAATGAACATCTTCACTGAGCATACTAGAATATAATATCAATTAGAAAGAAACAGAAAAACAGAAGATGAATGTTTAATATACCTGTTTCAAGAGCTTTCTCAGTGTTATTAACTCTGTTTCTAAATTCCTTGCGTGCAACTCAAGTTGTTGTTTCTCCTCTATCTCTCTACAATATTGATCCTCTTTCCTCCTTAGTTGTTCTCTCATTTTTTCATACTGCATTTCAGCTCTAAGCCTCTTTTCCTCTTCTTGTTTCAAAGAAAATCTGAAATTTAAAAGAGAATATTTGAGGAATTAAGGCACTGACATAAAAAGTAAAAATGCCACAATATGAACTTGCAGAAACAACTTAAACCATAAAAATGTCACATATTTTCAAATACAGTATTATTGCTGTAATTCAGCATTTTAAAATAATTCTAATTTCATTCCATCAGTGGTGGAAGACATCTTGTACTTGAGCTGTACAAGCCTGACAAATAAGCCACTAAGTGATGTACAAAATTCATCATGTATTTTCAGTTTTACATAGGGAAATGTGAAGAACAATTCACGTTTTTATAATTCCTGAAAAAAAAAACCCTAAACTTCACATTACAGGTGCACACTTCATTCAAAATTAGTTCATTGTCTTACCAAATCAACATACCAGAAACTTTTAGTATCAAAAATATACTGTTTTTTATTTGCTGAACATCATTTACATACTATGGATTCATAGTGACTGCAAGTAATATAACAAAACAGCACATCACTTATCTAAGACAGATCCAAAAACTTTTAAGTAAGGTTTCTCTAAGACTAAAACAACTGCTTACAATGCGTGGAGTAATCTTATTTATTTTTTTTAATAAATTAAAGAATAAGGATAGTGTTCCAAAAAATATTCAGAAGCGTTAAGCTTAATATGATTAAAAAACACAGTTTTAAAACTCAATGGATCTACATGTGGGAGAAACAACAGCAATAAGCATTGATATGGTTAAAACTGTCCACTATGTGTCCGTAGTAAGTAAACAAGAAAGCATTTTTGTATTTGGTAATTATTTTGAATATTTTTCCAATATCTTTGTCAACACATCAGCAAGCAACTATGAACATAAAGAAAGAAGTGTCCCAAAAATCTGCTTTACTAGTTCTGGAAAATGAATATAAGCAACCACTAATAAAATAGCTCAAAGGAGTGGCTGTAACATTAGTATTTAAATGGCTTATACTCAAGGAGAGAGTTTTACATATAATAATTATTACTTTAGTTTCCCAAAAAGGATAGCTTTTACAGATGTATAGCTAATACCGTTTTGAGTTTTTATATAGAAAGAAAAAAATTAATTCCTCGTAATTTATAGATGTTTCAGAATTTTGAAATACGTTTAGAATCAAATCCGGGCCAAATTAGGAATGGCTTTTTCTTACTCATAATCCCCTTCCATGTACTGGGAGACTGCTGGCACATCTCCTTGAAGTCCATTTCCCTCAGCTTCTTCTCACAGAGAAAGTGCTCCATGCTCTGTGACCAGCCTGGAAGGACTCTGCTGAACTAACACATGTTGACTACAATCTCTTGTACAGGGAGGCCAAAAGTTGGACCCAGTGCTCCAGACACAGACCAAAAGGAACTAAGTAGGGATGAATCACTCCCCTCTGCTTCTTGACACTCTGCTGTTCTTAATGCAACCCAGGATGCTGTTGGCCTCCTCAGCTGAAAGGTCACTCTGGCTCATGTTGCACTTAATCTCTGCCAAGGCCCCCAGGGCCTTCTCAGAGGAGCAGCTCACCAGCCAGAGCATTTCACTGTGTATCCTCAGAAAGGGTTCCTCCATCCTAAGAGCAGGGCTTTGAATTTGTTGTTGATGAATTTTGTATAATGACTGCTGGCTACTCCTCTGAAATGGTGTAAACAGTGATTAAAAACGACCTGCATCTAGCTCAGGAGTATGAGGACAAGGGACACAATCTCAAATTTGACCTTCAATGAGACAAACACACCCACTAAACTGTTTCAATTTGCTGTCTGTGGAGTTACCACAGTTCCTCATTTTATACAAAAACAGAAGGTACAAAGACAAAACCCATGAAGTACAACTCTTAAAAATGCTTGTAAGTCCCTATCCCTGGAGGTACTTAAGAGACAAGCTGATGTAGCACTAAGGGACATGGCTTAGTGGTGGGACTTGGTACGTTGTTGACGGCTGGACCATCAGCATCTTCTAAAACGTGACCAGGATAACATACATGACCAAAATGCAAGATTACATACTTAAGACTTTGGATGTCACTTTTCAATTCCACTTCTTGGTGAGCCAATATGGATTTCAAATCTTGAGTCTCTTCTGCTATTAATTGTGACTCCTCTCTTTCACTTTCCAATTTCCTGACTTCTCTATAGAGAGCTGTATAGCGGTTTTTTTCACGATCTATTATCTGTTCATATTCAAGAAGTATGTTTTGAATTTTCAGCAAAATAGCAGAACCTATAAGGAGACAAAAAATACACAAAATTGCACATGTGCATAAATGCTTTCCAGTGTACAATCTATTTAACTCTTTGCTGAATTGGGAATAGGTGGCAGGATTTTAGTCGTGAGGAAGTCTCTATAAGAAAGACACAAAAGATTGCACCAAATGCAGATGAGTCCAACAGATCCACTATAGGACACAGCTCAGACTATCAGCCAAGCTTACAGCACCTCCAAGAAAGCATATTTTGGAAAGGGCAAAAAAACACCACGTATGCAGAGAAGGAGGGAAAAAAAGTGTAAATAACAGCAGTGGAAACATAAAGGTAAGATAAGCACTACAGGTGCGGGAGCAGATTCCCAAACAACCTGTGGAGAGCATCATAATGGAGCAGGTGTTTCCCAGTAGCCCTTGGAAAGGGCCACACTGGAGCAGATATCCACACTGCAGCACATGGAAGACTACTCCAGAACAACTGGATAATTCCTAAAGGATCTTTAGTTGATGAAGAGTCCACATTGGAGCAGATCTTCCTGACAAGAAATGTAGCCCATGCAGAGCATGTTTATCCTGCAGCCTGTAGAAGGATCCATGCTAGAGCAGGGGAAAAGTGTAAAGAGGAAGGAGAGATAGAAAGGAACTACCATGCACTGATTGGAAACCCACCATCCTCCTTGCGCTGCTCAGGAAGTGGGAGTGAAGAAGCAAAATTAAGTATGAGATAGTGGTGGGTGGAAGGTATTCCATTTACTTGTTTTTTTTTTAATCTTTCTCACTACCCAATTTAATTGGCAAACAAATTAACTTTCCCCAAGTGGAGTCCGTTTTGCCTATGACAATAATTAGCGATGGCCTTGTCTTTATCTGAGTTCTTGAGCTTTTTCCATCCTATTTTCACCTCCTGTCCTGTTGAAGAGTAGGAGTGCAGTCAAGTAGGAATATGGTCTTTAGCCAAAGTTAATCCGTATTTGCCTAATGAAGTTTTAGCAAAGTTTAAGAAAATTAGTGCTGCTTACATTTATATAAAGCCACGTGTACGTATACAAGCATATCGCAACATTTGTTATAGATTTTCTTTTTCAGCAAAGCCATTATTTTGGAGAGCAATTTGTCATTGCTTATTAAGGGGCACAAACAGGAAAAAAAAAAAGACTGGTTGCTTACTTTTGATCGCTACATTTAAATGAGTTGGTGTGTACCTTACAAGAAACTCCTTTTCCACTTCTGACTAAGAGACATAGCCAGCGGTAAGTTGTCATGGTATTGTGATTTTCGGTTATTGATATTTGTCAACGGTTTACGGGCGTTAGGCCCGATTCCATGACAAAGGGGACGGGGGACCCAAGGGCCCACGTCCCGGGAAAAGGGGAAAGGGTAAGGAGATGGCCCTGAGAGCAAAGAACAGCGGCAACAATCTGAGGAGAAACAAACTAATTTACTAAATAAAATATCGGAATGCAAAACAACACACTATAATACAATATAATTACAATTTAAGCTGATAAATCCAATACAGAGAGAGAGAATGTCCCAAAATCAAGGTAGGCCTTACTCTACTACCGACGATAAGACGGCCGGAGAGCGAGGTGCTGCCAAGACGAGAGACGGCGGAAAAAGGGACGAGGTCTCGTGATCTGCAAGTTTTTATACTGCGAGCTTTTATCTTTTCCCTCCGGCTGGAAAATGGTAACAGAGGAGCAAAGTACCGTGGGGACTGTAGTAGTCCTTCTCTTCCGAGAACTAGGTATGTCCACTACATGATGTTATGATGTGGAACACCAATAACCGAAAATCACAAAACCATGACAATATTCCACATCATATCATCATGTAGTGGATGTTCCTTCTCAGAAGGAAGGACTACTACAGTCCCCACGGTACTTTGCTCCTCTGTTACCATTTTCCAGCCGGAGGGAAAAGATAAAAGCTCGCAGTATAAAAACTTGCAGATCACGAGACCTCGTCCCTTTTTCCGCCCGTCTCTCGTCTTGGCAGCACCTCGCACTCCGGCCATCTTATCGTCGGTAGTAGAGTAAGGCCTACCTTGATTTTGGGACATTCTCTCTCTTTGTATTGGATTTATCAGCTTAAATTGTAATTATATTGTATTATAGTGTGTTGTTTGGCATTCCGATATTTTATTTAGTCAATTAGTTTGTTTCTCCTCAGATTGTTGCCGCTGTTCTTTGCTCTCAGGGCCATCTCCTTACCCTTTTTCCCCTTTCCCCTTTTCCCGGGACGTGGGCCCGTGGGTCCCCCGTCCTCTTCGTCACGGAATCGGGCCTAACGCCCATAAACCGTTGACATAAGTACAGCGTGTTTGCCAACAATACAGATGGACATCTAAAGTTAGGTGAGATGAATTCTGCATTCAGTGCAGGAGTCTATACTTTTGGGGGAGCAGGGTACGGGGAGGAGTCATTTTTGATCATAAATATTATATCAAAACAGAAAAACTGAAGAACTGTGAAGGTACACAAGGAAATAGAGTTTTAAAAGAAGACAACGTGATATAGAAACTTACCTGTATGATCCACACTAAGCTGTTCTAATAGCAACATAGCTTCTTTGTAGGTTGAAGTTGGCAACTCAGCATCCTCTGTAGTTGTATCAGATGACTGTGTTAAATCAAGGTCATCAGTAACATCCATTTGGATGCTCACCTACAGACAATACGGTGTGTTATGTATACAACATTGTATCATTACAGATCATTATAAATGCAAGAACAATTCATTTTCTCATTCACAGCCCATTGATTTGGTTCAAATAGTACAAAGTCGCATACTAGCAGAAATCTTTGCATTGGATTGACCACAATGTTATCATTTAAGTGATTAAAAGCCAATGAAAAAAACTAATTTTACAGTACCTTGTTCTTTTCGCTCCCTGTTTTTGTTGCAGGTCTGGAAAACAGAAATGGATTTCAGTACTGGAATGCTTATACTTTATTTATGAACAACAACTGAAATTGCTCTGAAAACTTAATTTCAGAAATGAATTAAAGTACAGTTTAAAACAATAACATTGCTACATGTAGTCATGTAGCTGAAGGCAAAAAAAAAAAAAACCCAACAAAGACAACACCTTATGTGTACTGGAAGGCTATTTTTTCTGCATGATACTAGGAATTACAGAACAGCCCAGGTTGAAATGGACCTCAAAGGATCATTAGTTCCATGTGGGAAAAGGGAACCTAGAGATTATCTTGCACCCAGTCCAACCGTGCCCTGAAAATCTCCAATCATGGGAAATTCTATCATGTCACTGGGAAGACTGTTCCAGTGACTGTTTTCAACCTTCAACAATGTCTTTTATATCAAGATGATACTTCCCCCAGAGCAGCTCATACCCATAGTCCCTTGTTTTCTCCATGTGACTCCTTGTGAAGAGAGACCTGCCATCCTCTTTGTAGTGATCCTTAAGCACTGGAATTCTGTGATGAGGTCCCCACCGAGCCTTCTTTTCTCCAAGATGACAAATCTAACTCCTCAAGTCCTTCCTCATAGGGCAGGATCTCCGACACACCGATTGTTGTCGTGGCCCTCCTTTACAGCCTCTCTAGTGTGTTCTAGGTTTTTTGAATTGTAGGGACCAAAGCAAACTGTACTCCAGATGTGTGCTGACAAGTGCTGAGTAGAGTGCGATAATAACATTTCTACCTCTGCTAGCAATGTCCCTGCAGATGCAGGCCAGGATCCAATTTGCCTTCACTGCTACAGTGGCACAGAGTCCTTTAAAGGTCATCTAGTCCAACTCCCCTGCAACGAGCAGGGACATCACAGCTAGATCAGGTTGCCCAGGGCCTGATCCAGCCTCACCTTGAAGTCTCCAGGGACTGAGCATCCATGACATCTCTGGGCAACCTATTCGAGTGCCTCAGCACCCTCCCAGTAAAAGATTTTTTCCTTCTATCTAACATAAATCTACCCTCTTTGAGCTTGAGACCACCTCCCCTTGTTCTATCACCACATACCCTGCTAAAGAGTCTGTTCTGTTCCTTCCTGTAGCTCCCCTTTAGATACTGAAAGGCCGCCCTCAGGTCTCCCCAGAGCCTTCTCTTCCCCACGTAGAAGAGTCCCAGCTCTCTCAGCCTGTCCTTGTATGGGAGGCGTTTCATCCCTTGGATCACATCTGTGGCCCTCCTCTGGACATGCTGTATCAGATCCACGTCTCTCCTGTACTGAGGACTCCACATCTGGACACAGTACTCCAGGTGAGGTCTCACTAGGGCAGAGTAGAGGGGGAGGATCACCTCCCTTGACCTGCTGGCCACACTTCTTTTTATGCAGCCCAGGATACAACTGGCTTTCTGGGCTGCGAGGGGACACTGCTGGCTCATGTCCAGCTTGCCATCCACCTGTACCCCAAGTCTTTTTTGGCCTGGAAAAATCATTGTACGCGTTCAGTTTATAAAACTTACCTTTAGTTTTCAGGCCAATTTTTCTAATTATTAAATGTATTTATAATATTCCTTATATTCAGTACCTTTCTTCATCTTGAGATGTTTCACTGAAAGTGCTATCATCCATTACTTGAATCTTTTGATTAGCCTTCTGCTTTGAAGACTGCCTTTTATTCTCATTTTTCTTCACACCTTTTGGGTTCAGAACAGATTTACTATATTGAACAGAAAGAAAAAAAATCACCAATTGAGTACATTATATAAAATAAGAAACACTTACTCTAGAAAAAAAAAAAACAAGACTAAAGAGGTCTGTGATAAAACACAGGATTGATTCCCAAGATCTTGGAAGATACTCAAGTAAGCTGGAACACCTTTCTGTCCCCATTAGAGGATGTACCTAGAGCACAAATTATCCTGAAGAAGATGCAGATAAAAATTCCTGCGTAGGGTTATGTAAAAGCATCTGTGTCTTCTTCAAACTTTTTAGATCTGTTTGGTAATATTATCTTTCCCTTTTTCCTGACAAAGAGGATCTGAGTTTAATGAAAACAGCTGCATGAGGAACACTAATATCTCCCAGAAAAGGGAGAAATTAAGTTAAATTCCTGCTTTTCTGTTCTGGGTGGCTATTTATTAAGAAAACAGCTTTTTCCTCAATCTCTGGCTAAGATTCTGAAGACACAATTAGTGTCAGTATTGAGAAAGAAATTCACAAGATCTCCATCTCCTCCAGGGAAATAAATTGGAACTTCCATTGTGAACTTAGTTCTTATAAAAATATATTCTTTAAAAAGTTTGAGAAGCAGGGGACTACTCAGCATAGCTTTCGACACTGAGGAAAGTGCTTCAAATACAAGATTAAAAAAAACTCCTAAAGCTAAAACCTCTAAATATTAAAAATTACAGATTATTTTATTATTTTACCCTTTTATTGGTATTTCAATGAATTTTGATCTCTCCTCGGATGAAAAATTCTTTGTGCATTTTTCTTCTACCATTTGTTCATTCTCAGTTTTTTTTTCATTCTTCCTTACAGCAAGCTTTTCTTTCAGTGGTTGACTGGTAATATTGCCTGCTGGTGTACTTAATTTATCAAGATCTTCCTGTTTCTCCACTGCTTGCATTTTGAAATGTTTCTGCTTCCTTTTTTCCTTCTCAACCTATGAAGAGAAAATTAAGCTTAATATATTTTTCTGTTTCTAAAGGAGACAAAGACTATATCTAAGACCAAACAATCTAAGCTTGACTTCTGAAATAATGTAAAAAAAAAAAAAAAAAGAAAAAATAATTCACAAAAACTACTCTACTAAATGTATCAAGTCAATGAAAATACTCTGAATTCACTCATGATTTAAAGTATAACAAAAAACACAGCCCTTAGAAAAGAAACAATAAAAGCATTTCTGGTGGATAAGAAATTAGATGGACTATGCAACATTAGTTGTAGAAACACAAAATATGAGTGGATGGATGATGGGGCTCTTCCTTAATGATGAGGGGGAAAAAAAAAACCCAAACTCACAAGCAAGAACAGTTTCACAGCAATCAGGAATTTTAGTTAAAGACAATGAAGGCACACCATGCACAAACCACAGCAAATGAAGAGATTAGTCAAGACCCTGTTCAGAAGCTATTTTCATTCCTTGATTGAGAATCAAAACTGGCGTACTTGTATGTATTTCTTTTTATGGCAATGAGGTGATAACTACTTACACTGGGACCGACTGCCACCTACTGTTAAACTGAAACAGTAATACATTTTGTTTTCTCAAAACCTTCTAATCACGCAATGGGGAAAAGTACAATTCTCCACTGCTCTCCTTATTTATGAGTAAGGTACTTCTACTAAAACAAAAAAACAATTTGCATAAAGCACCTTCTTTTAATGATCAATAGCTAACATGAACAGGACCACTGATACAGAGAAAGACTAAGGAAGAAGGAGCAGCCGGTGAACTTCTACCTCTTTTTGGAGCTGTACTTTCTCTTTCTCCAAAGCCAGGAATACCATTTGCAGCATTCCTACCTTACTCTTAAATCTTTCCACATCTTGTTTTAGTTCTTCATCCAGATTGCTTTTCAGCACGCCACAAGTTTGCTGAGCGTGTGGAAAAAGATTTTCAATTTCCGTTTCTCCTATTTCCTTGTTTTTGATAAGGTAGTCTCTGGAAATGTTGTCACTAAGATAGATGTCTGTGCCAAATTTCTTCTCTCTTATAAAACCAAGCGCACTTTCATCGTTTGTGGAAATAGGTCTTATTTTTGGAAGAATATTAGAAATGTCATCCAAAATATTTGTTTTTAAACAATGTCTCAGGGAATATTCAGGACTTCTCTCTACATTTCTACTAATCCCATTCTCATTCTCTTCCATTTCCTCTCCTTTTGCTAGAGGCACTTTTGTATTATCTGTGTAATTAGTGCAGTCTTCTTCATCAGTACTCCAGGTATTTTCCACATTTGCATTTAAGTTATTGTGATCAGGAAAGACACTGAGACTTGGACTTACAATTTCTCTTTTGGGTTCTTTTAGGTCTACGTTAAGTTTCATATCTCCAAATTCACCTTCACTTTCTAACTTATTACTTGATTCTGTCACACAAGATGAAACACGAAAACTCTTCAATTCTTCATTGAAGTTATCTTCTGACACTTTTGCCACAAGGGACGTAGATTTCTCAGATTCATTAATTTCACCAAACAGCTGCTTCAGCTCTGCTGTAATGTTTTTAAAATTTGTTTTCAATTCCCTTTTCTCATTTTCAACCCACATTCTTTCATATCTTTCTTCCCACGGTTTTAGACTTAACTGCTTGTCAGCACTGTGGGATTCCTCATTTTCTGCTAGGGCTTCCTGATGAGAAATCTCTCCTTTGTCAGTCTGCTTTTCAATTGCTGTCTTTTCTATCAAGTTGGTAGTTTCTAAAATATATTTATCCTTAAGTAACCAGGTAGAGACAGAAAAATTACCAAGAAAAAGGAAATTACGGTTAAGCAATGTAATTTATGTTGCAAACTCATCCTATCATACAACAAAAATAAAGATACCACCTTATTTAATTTTTCCTTAAAATAGGAAGATCTAGTTTAGAAACAAGAGTTTTTCTTCAATTACATTTCTCTGAACACAAGGATTGCTTTTACCAATTATACAGAGCAGGCAGGCTAAAAGGTGTCACTAAGCAGTTCATGTTTTAGTACTTAAAAAAAAAAAGAACCAAACAGAAACCAACAAAACCATCAATGATGACATAAAACACAGCTGCCTGAATTTTCCTATCCTCCATCACTCTCTACTGACTGGCACTTTGCAACCCCCTGCTAGCTGAGTTAACATAGTATGAGTGAACATAACAAGCTTTTAACTACCCACCATAAAGAGAATTGGCTACATTTCAATCATTTCTGCTCCCCAGTGTCAGAATTATTAAACTCCATTCCAAGCTCCCAAGAAAATATTTACTAGGAAAACCTGTTCATTCCTGCCCTCAGCCCAAAATCAAGAACTAAAACATCTACCATAACTGCACCATGCCTCAAACCCACCAACCAGCTCCTCTCTCCAGTCTCCTATCTCTGACTCCACGCTCTGTTCCTCAATGGTGCTGACTGCTCGTATTATGTGTCACAGTCCCTCCAATATGCTTCTTGGTTTGTGTTCCCTTCTGAATAAGGCCTGCAGCCTTGGTGTCCCAAGGGGCCAAGACCGTTGATCTTCTTACACTAGTTACATAGACCCTTTTTTCCTTCCAGATTTTAACTCTGCAAAAATCTTTCACAATGGAGAAAAGCATCTCAGTCAGCCACCACCTGTCTCAGCCACTCCATTCCCAAGCTCCATTCTCTTTGCACATCTGCTACCACCTTCCAATACTTAAGTTCTGTTCTCGACCTGTTGAAATTAATCACATCCCTCTTTCATGGTGCCTGGGTGTGTGTTGGAAATTGCTTGCTCCACTGTCCCTTGAAGTATCAAAGAAGACTCCAGACACTCACTGGAGACCCCTATCCAGTCCTGCCCCATATGCCCAATACAAACAGAATGCCTACTTTATAATCCTCCATAATGGCCTCCAAAAATTATTTTCAAACGCTTATTAACTTGATCAGGCAAGGATATATTTTTCAGAGGCAGAGAAAGCATTGACAGATCATCAGATATTTCAGGTTATTGCTTGATCTTTCTCTAACAAAGAGGAAAATCTGGCATGTTTTTTCAAAGAAATAATCAGATGATAGAAAAATCTCACTCCCAAATGAATACGTATTTTGCATAAGAAAAAAAGAGCATGACTGTACTGTTTCTCAGCATTGCACACTTAAAGAAAAACAGTGTTCAATGTTTAAGCAAACCGGCTGTAAACACATCAGGACAATGTCAAGTATCCATCACAATGGCAAGCATTTTACACAACCGTGAGAAGATAGTATCTAACTTCAGATGATACAAACTTCAAGTACAAGACTTTTCTCAGAACCATTTACTGACTGGTAAGCTTTCTTTCACCTCAACGTATAACACAGTTTACCAATTCGGACTATAACTCATAATATTTGGTTTCACATACCTGCCTTCCGTAGTTTTCAGTGGCATCATTGATGGTCTCTTTTTCAGCTGATGACGACACATGAAAGACAGATTCTGAGCACTCACCTACAGTGAAGAATTTATGTTTTTATAATGAACATGACTTATTACAACTTATTTATATCTAGAGTACATCCTGAATCACCGTGTTTGTGAGAAAATAACACAAACTAACACATCCTCTCAAACATATGATTTATGATTTGAAGAAAATATTATGACAGTTTTAAGATGTGTCTGTGTGAACTACTCTCTCTCGGGACACTTTCCTTTCATGCATAAGGGAAATATGATGAAAATCAGTACAAATGGTCACAAATGCACCTTTTTTAAGAAACACAAATGGTTTATATATATAAATACATTTCTGCATATACATGACACACTGAACGCTATGCAGTAACTGGCTAGATTCGTCTAGCTATTTTCATTGCTCCATGTTTTGTGCCAAGAAGGGTCTCATTTAACCCTTTTGTAGTTCGAAATATATGTGCCACAGGAATCATAATGCTCTGCAGAAGAAATATAGCTTGTTGAAACCCAAACCCAAATATAAAAGTTTGAGAGAAACTTTCACATGTACTTCTTAATACCGGATCTTCAAGATAACACATGGATAAATAAAAGAAAAAAGAAAAAAAAAACAGACACAAAGAAGGATGAACAGAAAATACATGAAATGCTGACACAGAACGAGCTATGGAAAGACTGTTTTTCACTACCTAACTTTGCAATGTTACAATGTCCTGGCCCATAACTGGACTGCATTTCACATTACTGTGTAAAACAGACCAAACTAAAACCCACAGAATCATAGAATCAGAAAGGTTGGAAAAGACCTCCAAGATCATGGATAAATGAGGATGCTAATTCACTATCCACCATATTTGAAGAGTTGTGGCAGTCACATGAAGCCCTCAGTGACTGGAATAAGGGAAACATCACACTCATTTTTAAAAAGGGTAAAAAAGGAGGACACTGGGAACTACCAACTAACCTTCTATTATGGAGTGACTGCAGTGGTGGATAAAGGAAGAGCTACCTTGATTTAAGACCTTTGACATGGGCTCAAACAATATACTTGTCTCTAAATTGGAGAAATATGATGGATGGATTGTTTGGTAGATAAGGAAGCAGTGCTAAGTGGTGTAGCTGATATGTCAGTGAAAAGAGATGACATCCAGAAGGAGACTGACGGCCTAGAGAAGCAGGCCTTACGACAGTCAGCAAGGCCAAGCGCAAAGTCCTGCAACGGGGTTGGGCAATCACCAGCATCAGCACTGACTAGGCCATGAACAGACTGAGAGCAGCCCTGGGAAAAGGACTTGGGGGTACTGCTGGATGAAAAATTAGACGTAAGCTGGCAATGTGTGCTTGCAGTCCAGAAAGCTAATTGAATCCTGGGCCGCATAAAAAGAAGCACGGCATGGCCAGAACACCAAGGAAGGTGACTGTTCCTCTCCTACTCTACTCTTCTGAAACTCTGCCAGGAGTACTGAGATCAGCTCTGGGGCCCTCAGCACAAAAAAGACCTGTTAGAGCAGGTCCAGAGGAGGGTCACAAAAATGATTAGAGGACGGGAACACTTCTCTTATGAAGAAAAGCTAACAGAGTTGGAGAATATAAGACTTTGCAGAGACTATATTATGGCCTTTCAATACTTAATGGGAGCTTATAAGAAAAATGAAGAAAGACTTTTTACTATGGCCTGTAGTGATAGAGCAAAGGGTAACAGTTTTAAACTAAAAGATGATTTAGATTAAAGAATAAATGCTTGATAACGGTGGCGGGGCACCAGAACAGGTTACCCATAGCAGGGAGGTTGGAACTCGGTGATCTTTAAAGGTCCTTTCCAGTCCAATTCTGTAATTATATGATTCTAACAATCCTTCATGCATCTTACAGAAACACTATCACTGCAGAAGAGAATCTCTTTTTCTTCATGCACTGCAAATACACACACACATGTATTTTTTTCTGGAGGGAAGTTTAACCTCTATCGTTGTCAAAAGAAACAGTACCTTTTTTCCTAAAACAAGGATGCCAAACAGCTTAGAACAATTTGCATTCCATACTTAGAAGTTGCAATAGTTTTCTGAACTCTTTCTAATCATCTACTTCATATGCTTGCTTATATAGGTTTTCACCTGATTTGTATTGTCAGTGGCTCATTGTAGAAACTCTAAGATCTGAATAGGGAATTGTTTCGCATCTCGCTAACAAATACTTAAATTCATACACATCAGAATGAAGAAACTAAAAACCTATTAAGGTTATATATCCTCTCTCCCATATACAGCACGAGATCTGGCTGCTTCACTTTTATCCTTGTTTCCCAACCAAAAGGAATTAGTGTCAACATGCTTTCACTCATTTCCTCCCACCTAAACTCTCTTTCCCACTTCCTTCCCCTAACGCTGAACTCAGAGATCAGTTTCAACAAAACATGAGAGGAAGGCTTCAGGAGAACATATGTAATACATGTTTTAAAACAACTGCCAGAGAGGTAGAGAAACGCCAAGTAAATAATCACTCATGCTAAGTACAGCATAAGCCTGGCAATCACCCTTTCTGACCCACTTGCAGCTCCTGGACAGCCTAGTTTGCAGATCCCTACCCTGGAATCAGACACAGGACATGCTCCCTATTGCTCTTCTAGAGACTCGTATATTCGGAAATGGGAAAGAAAGTAAATTTGAGGACTGCCTGACAAGGGGTGATGATAGCAGGTATGCTGGAGGAAGCTCACACTGTAGAAGGGTTTTTACAAGCGTTGAATGGCAAACTAGAAGATAAAACACACATGCACAGAGCATATTTCATCAAATCTTCTGCTGAAATAACATCTTGCTAGCAAAAACTAATTTAATAGAAAAAATTTACAAGTACAATGCATCTGCCCACAAAGGAACGTGACAAAAAAAAAAAAACCAAACTGTTATAAATACCTTCAATATCGTCTACATCTCCTAAACTAAATTCCTCCAGTAGATCTGCAAAACAAATAAATCAAATGCTTAATTAAATATGTTTATCCAGAAAGACTGTGAGGCTAAACTCAGAATATCAAAGTCACCATTACCTGATTTCTGCCTTTCTTTTTTTGAAGATGTTTCATTCATCTCTAAAAGTGACGTGGAAACCTTCAACTATGGAAGACAGTCCAATGAACAAAAAAAACCCAACAACATAAATTCAAAGTAACTACATATTCTTTTATGAGCAGGATAAGTAGTCTGAAATAAAAATTATTTACCTGCAAATTACTGGGTTTCTCTGGAAAGCCTGGAGGTGAAAAATGAAAGGGCTATTTTATTTAATTGAAGATATCTTTTACTCCATAATAACATCAGTAGATTCTGTAACTGTTGGTTGCAAGCATTACTTCATTAAGAGTGCAATAGCTAATATTCAATTATTTTATCACACAGAATTCGTAGTAGTATACAAGAAATGCAGAGTAATTTCCATCGTGCAGCTTTTATTAAAAAAAAATTAAAATCACAGAATGAGAACATTTCTTGTGAAGCATTAAGTCATGTTTGTTAACAGAACAAGATTAATTTTATTTTTTTTTTCTGGGAGCTGAATTCTTCCTTCTAAAAGGATTAATTAGAGCAGATAGCTTTGGCTTTTTAATGAATGATAATAAAAGAGTCCAGCAGTACTATGACTTTCTATCTTACTAGTGCTTAATGTTGAGGACGCTTTCTCATTAACAGCTCAGGGAGAGCAAGGGTACGGACACAGAAACCCCATACAAGTGTCATTCCATAAGGTAAAACCAAGCTGGTTCTCAACAGATCACTCTGGTTTAGCTTGCAGGGAAATAAATGAAACAAATCTTGTTTGGTTTTAACGCACAACAGTGTGCACTATTCCAAATATTTTTGAAGTTTTGTGTTCAGTTTTATTTCCAGACTCACACAACCTACTGCCCATGTATTTCTTGAATCCTCAGCTTCAGTCATCTTATAGTTTATGAGTCCTCTCATGAAACATGTAATATGCTTCTAAGAATAGTTCCGCAGAACAATTTTCACGTTAAAAAAAAAATTAATAAAAAAACATCAAGATTGATTTTAGTACACTTGGTGGTCAAGTAACATGGAAATACCTTAGAAAGATTACTATAATCACCTCTTCTCCCTTTCCATATTGATTTCCAACTTAACTTAGCAGAATCGTATGAAGCAGACTTTCTTGACCATTAATAAGTTCATTTAGAGCTCCCGGAAACCTGCAAAGATCTGATTCCAGCCTACTACACTAAAAGTGGATTAGCCTTTCCAGCTATGTCATCGTACCCATATTATAAACTAGATTGCCAAGTCATTTTTTAAAGAGAGAAGTTTTATTCCAATAGCGAAACTTTCCTGCTCTCTCATGCTCACCCCAATAGCAAAACTTCCCTGCTTTCCCACACTCAATCAGGATGGTCATAAGGCAAGTGCCACAAGCTGCAGGCAGAAACCCTCAGCAACAAAACCTGAATTTGCCCTCATGTTTTAAGTCCTACTCAACGCACAACAGAAACCTGTAAAAATAAAGCCAGGGAAAAAAGAAAAACAACCAGATGATATTTTTCTTCTGCTGATTATCCAGGAATGTCCAGATCTTCAAACAAGTAAATCTTAAACCAGATACCACTCTTACCACATAAAGCAACATCTTAAAGCAAAAAAAAAATACGTACATGTCCAAAAAACACACATAATGCACACAAGAACTTCCTTGACTAATCAAACAGGCCAGCAAGTGCAGTGTTAACTGGTGTTAATTAACAAGAACCAAGCAATTCATCGCTACAGCACACACCCACAGCACAACAGAGCTCCTAAGGAAAACACTAGAAACTAAAGTTTGCTTGTCTATAAACATGGATAAATCCAGTCTATGAGAAAGTTACCATTACTGGGCTCCCCTGAAATACTCTGCAAGCATACTCCATGTTCATCTGCAGCTGGGAGCAACACACCAGGTGATACTTTCCTCGGACTTTCAGAATCCATCTGTACAATCTAAAACACATGCATGAGAATTGGTACAAACTTTTTTTTTTTTTTTTTAAATCAAATGTATCAAAGGTTTTTGTATCTCTAACAGAAGGGCAAAAAAAATCCTCACAACTCATCTAAATTATTCTGTCATGTTGATAATTGGCAAACCGGACAGCCAGAAAAGAAATTAACATGGGAAATCAAGATGTTGATTGTGAACAAGTAGTTGTGAACAAGTAGTTGATTGTGAACTGTGTGGATCCAACATTTGCATCAAATTTGTGCCTGACATTCAAATTTCAGCTTATGCTCCTGGGGCATGTATTCCACAGTGGTGAGTGAATGTTGCAAGTGTGATATGCGTTGATTAAAGGCTAACAAGGCAAAGCTAACAGAGATTAAGGCTATCTCGAAAATCTTAGTCTTGTATTTTTAAGAAAGGGGTGGGGGATGAGTTTGTTTTTCCCTCACAAGAAAAGCCAGAGGGGAATTAGCTACAGAACCTGCTTGCTCTTGTCTTGTGAATTATCACAGACAGAATACACAGCCAGCACACTTGGTATCCGTTGAACACAATTTTGAAAAATGGATTAAGTATATCTATAAAAGATAGAGTTTTTATACAGAAAAACCTAAATGTCTAGGTTGCTCACCCTAGGGGCAACCATTTAACTCTGACTGGATCAGCAGAATAGAGCCATGCAGAGTAAAAAAAACAATCCTAACACAAACCACCTTGAGAAGCTCACAAGTTTTTAAGTAGCAGTAAATGGTGCTGTATCAATACCGTGCTAGAAAACCAACTCAAAAGCCAGTAGCTAGGAGGCCCATGTAAGTAGTTTGACCTAACTTTGGCTCAGTACTGACTGACCAGGGAACCAACAGTACTTGTATTTCAAGGACTCCCAGTTACAGACATAGAGTAGCAGCAACAAGAGGTAAACAAGCCTCATCAGGGGCAGGGCTCAATTCAAAGGCAAGCTCTCATGTAGTTCTCATCCAACTCTCCGCCACACTGGGGAGATGCATATTTCACAGAAAGTACCTCAGAATCCCAGGGAGATTCAGACTCTTCCTCTTGCTCTGTTCCTACTGCTGGCAGGGTACCTACAAAGGATGGACAAAGAGAGACACTGAGAATTTACTGCACTCCACTTTTATCCCTCATCAGTCAAATCCAGGATCTGAAAGATGAGTAACAGTTCTACAGCAGAGGACAAACCAAGAAATGAGTTATATTCAAGGGTAACTTCACACCCAGTCACATCATAGTATTCTCTCTACTCCTCTTATCTCTTTTCCAGCAAAAGATGCCTAAGAATGACCGCTGACATGGCTATGTCCCTCACATTTGGATAATGTTCAGGAAGAAACTCCAGCATGCTTACAGTCTCAGCATATGCAGAACTTGAGTCATTTTTCCTCTAGGCTACACCTCCAGCATTTGGCATTTACTATCACCTTCCACAGTACAGGACATACCATAAAAGCATGATGAAAAATATCCTCACACTAAGAGGGAACTGCCAACACACATTGCTCCTTGCTTAGTGCTGTCAAGCAAGATCTCCCCGAAGATTCATTGCCCTGCACCTTCCAAGAACATAGATACTTAAGGACTACCATGTAAAAATGCAGGAGGAGCTCACAGTTCCAACACTTACCCCAGACAACTGCAAGCATTTTCCACCGTAGCAGTTAACAGTCTAGTCTTCTCTACCAGCTGAGCATAATGCTGAGTCTCACCACCAAGCTCATGGCCAGAACAGACCACCTTCACTTCTCTGTTTTAAGCCACTCCATTATGCAAACCAAACTCAGGATTCACTCACACAGAAACGCATGGAAAATTTGCAGGAAAGAGCCACAGAGTAGTGATGGTGCCCACTCTGGAAAACCATCGCTGCTGATTCCAGCCTAGCCACTGACTACTTACACTTTGCCAAATGCATGCTTAGGGTAAAATATACAAAGACAGAAGAGAATGTTCCTTTAGTGCTTCTGACAGATCCTCGATGTACCATCTGATTAATAGCTACACAGGCTCTGAAAACATCTACCACAGCAACCTATGCTCTAGAGACAAAGAATGGAAATGGTGTCTTCTGCTAAGACCCTGAAGTGAGTACCAAAGTACTCCACTCTGAACTGGTCATGCTCTCAAGCACACAAAGGAGTAGCACTGGAGAGACCTTCTACATTTTAAAACTGAACAAGGTGAAGCACTGGAAGAGAATAGTTTTCTCAGTTTCATTCAAGTCTGCTCTTGGCTGAAGCCTTGAAAAAAATCACACCTTTTCAATCTGGTAGTACCCACCAGAAAGGGAAACACTACTGTCACACACAAGACACACTAGACTATCTGCTTGACTTGTTCAGACCACTTCAGGGAGAGCACAGCAACAAAGTTAAGAAAGGAACTTGCTTCATACAGAATCGTTTTGAATCCACCACCACAATTTGTGTTCTCTAAGAATGAATGAAAGGAACAAAAGCTGTAAACCTGCTCTACCACTGCTGGCTAGGGTTCACAGGTAACAGGAGAATTTGACATCTTTGAGGACAATCATCATTTTACTTCATTTACAGAGCATTAATACTTGTAGAGGAACAATCAGGATCAATATTTAATTAACTCACATCTCTCATTAGCAGTGTCTTCTGAAGCATTATGAACTTGATGGTTATTATTAACAACAGAATTTTTCACACCCTCAAAAGCTGCAGTTTGCAGCTCTCCAACAGTGTCTTCCTTCTCCTGTTTTTCCTCTTCTTCCCATTTAAGTGACTCTTCCTAAAAGAGATTGACCAAAACAGCTGGAAAGAACAGAAACAAGTATCTTCTTCACCATCCACTGACAACTTGGAAAACACTTTTCTTGAGTAAAACTAAAATGAAGCAAAGCTCAACAAAGTTTTTAAAGGCCTTCAGTTTTTCGTTGGGAATCTGCATGATTAAACAGCAATGCCCCATGTTGTAAACTTCATCACTGGCTATACAAAGCCCCTGAGAAGCACTTCCTTGTAGCAGCCTATTTCCAGCTTCATTTATACTATACAGGAAGTCATTCCTTCTATCTATTTAGCTCACAATTTCACTAGCTTCCTGCTCTCGATTTCATTCAAAATTTCCTTTTGTTTCCTCAGTTGCAGTCATCACCCCATGAATTCTACTATGTGGCAGCAACATTTAACAGATAATATCCATTTTCTCAGTTTTATGTAACAGAAAGTCCACAGATTCCAGAAAAAAATAGTCTCCTGTCTTTCTCCTTCAAAAATCTGTAATCACGTATTTAAAAATTGAAAATAATGTCTGATACTATTCTTATACATAAGAAATGACTTCAGATAGGAGTAAGATATTTTTAGTATCAAAATATGATGATTAAAATATGGATACATAGTAAGTATTAACATGAATACAATTTACTGTTGCTTACCTGTATTACCCTTAACAAACCCTTGCAATTGAATCATCCCTGTACACTTACTTTGGTGCTTGAGGAAAGTGCTGCCCTTAGATTTTCTTCACATCTATTTATGCATGGATTTTCACCTTCTTGTTTCAATGCTTCATGGAATTTATTATCTCTTTCTTTATACTGCTCTTCTTCAGCATCTTCATCATCCATGACAGAATTTGGTCTTCGATTTTCAAGCTTTTGGTTTTCCGCTGCTGACCAAGAACCACTACTACTTTTGAAGCCATTGCTGAAACTTAACTTCTTCTCCTTAAGATCACCAATATTTGAGAGAGGCTGAGGTATCTCTTTTTTCAAGTCTGTTGTTTCAGAGTCTGCCAAACAGGAGTCAGTATTTCTGTGAAACTTCTGAATCATGCTTTTCTTGCTGCAGCTTTCCTGTTTATCTTGCAAATTATTTAGATTTTGAAGGACAGCTTGTTTTGGTACTGACTCATAAGATACTTCGTTATTCATTCTCTTTGGAGACATGGCTGTTATATTTTCTTGCAACTTTTCATAGCATCCAGCTATAAAAGACACAGGAGTATCAACAGATTCCTCCACCTTTTCATCAAGTTCTTTACATATTTTCTGATAATCACTGGAGACATCTCCAGCTCCACATTGAGCATCTCCCTCATTCTTAACATTACTGAGATACCCCAATTTCTGATTAATTTCTGCCTTAGGTTCTATTTTACCCCTCTGCTCCTCTTCCATTATGTCGTTAGATTGAGTTTCTTCATCTTCCAAGTCTTCTTCCTCCTTCTCGTCTTGTGTAAGATCTTCTCCTTCTTCTTCTTCTTCTTCATACTCCTCATCGTCATCTCCTTCATCATTTTCATCTTCTTCATCCTCTTCTTCCTCTTCCTCCAATTCATCTTCTTCAAGGTTGCTTGAATCTGAGACATCTTGACTGAACAATCCTCCACAGTCTCCTTTGTTCAGGTTTGCACCTGTTGGGTTTTTTTGTGTAAGGCCTTTCTTCTGTGACTTAGGACTTTCAATTCTAGAACCATCACCATCATCTTAAAGCATGAGAAAAAGAAAAAAAATTAAATAAATGAGTTATATAAATAGCAACAGGCATTTTACCTGTTTAAAACACAGGAGAGGAGTCATCTGGGACTGTATGGAAAAGAAGCCAGGTAAGGGCAGGATGGGGAAAGGACTTATTAGAGACAAAGGCTTAGGAGGGGACTCAGTATCTTCATTTTCATTACCTCACTTATTTTACTCTGAAATGACTATGTGCTCTGCTCTCATAATGCTAGTTTCCTCATTTACTATAGCCAAGTGAAAAAACAACAGCAACAACATGCAAAATGAAATTACTTAGCAAGTTTACTTTTGTATGTCATTGTATCATGAAGTCTTTTCCCAATAACTTACTGTTTTTCCTGAACTTCTGGGAAACGTTCATTAACATTGTCAAGTTTGGCTTCTGTGGCTTCTGCAAATAAAAATACAGTTTAAATGAATTGATTTATTTTTTTTGTTTGCTTGTTTGTTTTTAAACAAATCCTTTACTTATATCAAATCTTAAACAGCAAATACAACCAGGCTGTCCCCTTCTGACAGTACTCAGATACTTGCTAGATCCTTCAATTTTAATTACACAAACATTCTTCATGTATACAAGTCAGTAACTGTTTTACTTCAAAACTATCCTTAGATGCACAACTCTAAAAAAAAAAAAAGTTTTTGAATACACAGGTAAAACACAACCACACTTGAGATTACAGTGTCTGGTTGCCTACTTGTAAGTGTGCACAACTCAAATTACTGCTAAAGTTCCTTAGACTTAAAGCATAAATTAGTTAATGCAACTCCACTTAGTGAAAGATCCCTACATTTCAAAATCATGCTAGAAATATGCATCACTTCTATTTAAAAATCAATGCAAGAAAATGCAGAAATGTTTGAAGTACACATGCTTGCATCTTCAGCATTAGAGTGTGCTGAACTACCAAAATAAAGTTCCTAATCACTGCAGAGTCCCAGTGCAATAGACGAGATGCTCCAGATGTCACTGAAAAAAAGTGATAATCCTTCAGAACATTAGTAAAAACAGTAGGAGAGAGCACATGTAGCTTATAAAAAGAAGAGTAACATCCAAGTATTAAAAAATGAATAAAATCAGGCAGTGTGAGATTATATACAAGCACGGAATGTCATCCCACAGATAAAAAAGAGAAAGAAAAAAGACTTATTTGAGCAAGTCAAGCAATGAGCACCCAAAGAACCTAGTGAGGAAGAAAAGGCGTGATGAACAATTTAACTAGATTTTGATAAATAAATGTTCTTTTTCCATTATCAGCTAGAATTCTATCATGTAAATCAGGGGAAACAATAGTGAAGTTTGAAAGAGAACAGAATAGGCTATTTGTTAACTTATCAACTCCTAGGGTTTGCAATTCTGACTCAATGAACGACTAAAACAATGTTGTTATTTATCTTGATATCTACTGCTCTTTTGCCCCAAACCACAAATCTACTGCACGTTCTGCCAAAGCTACAACTTTTTTTTAGGAAAAACTCATAGCAGAAGGAAGCTTGGCAGACCAGGGACTCCTTTTAAGGAGAAAAATAGAAAGAATTCGCTGGAAAAGCAGTTTCTTTCAATCTCAGAGAAAACTGCCTTCAAATCACTCATTTTACACGACCATTTTCCTGTAAAGGCACCATACCTTGGGGGTAAAATCCAGCTCTTCTTCCTCAGAAGTATGCCAACTGTCGTTACTGCCCTCTTTTTCAGAACTTCTTCAAAAACAAAGCAAAATAAGTACTGGTTCTCTCAAATCATTCCTCAAGTAAGTGTTTGGTATTTTTAAAAGTCTCACCTTATTGAGTCTCCTTGGGAAAAGTCATCTATTGCTGTACGAATATAAATTGACATGTTGAAATTAGATTTGGTGAGCTAAAAATAAATCAATACAAACATTTAACATGGAAAACAGCTCATAATAGTATGGAAGCTGGAGTGGCCAATTCAATAAAAACAGCATGAAGGAAAGCATTTACAAAGCAAGTGCTATTTCAAATTATATTGAATTGTAAAAATAAAATAATAAAAATGGATCAGAGACATTTTATTTGCTGCTCTACCCAGCTATGGATTATTCTGAAAAATGTAAAGAAAATCAAAAAGCATTATCAGGACCTAAGGGTTATCCCGAGGTAGAAGAATCACGAGCAGTTCTCTACAGCGAATCAAAAAAGGATATACAAGAGACAAAAGGAGCAGTACCAGGGCATGCCATACTACACATTTTCATCAGTTCAATGAAGGTAGTACTTCACACCTAAGATCACAGGATAAATCAGGTCAAAAGGGATCTATGGAAGTCTCAGCCAACTACCTACTTAAAGCCAGCTTAGCTTTGAGGTCAGGAAAAGTTGGTCAGGGCTTTATCCAGTCTGCTCTTGAACACATCCAAGAAGAGAAACCATCCAACCTCTCTGTTTTGCCATCCTTATCATGGCAACACTTTTCATATTCAGTTAGAAACTTTCTTGCTTCCATTTACATCTCTTGCATCTCCACTTCCTATCAAATATCACAGGGAAGCACCTGTCTTTGTCTTCTCATCTGCATTAGAAGCTGCTGTTAGGGCTCATCAAAGCTGCCTCTTCTTCACTCTGAGCAACCTCATTTTCTCAGCCCCCTCTCACAGGGCAAATACTCCTTCACAAATATGATGGCTCCCTAGAGAATTAGCTCACTGCTGAATGATCAACGTCTCATGCAGCATGAACTCAGAATTACAACCAAGGACCAAGGCACAGTCCAGTGAGTGCCAAACAGGGGCAGACAATTGCTTCTCTCAGTCTCCTGGTTTTGCTGCTGTTCGTGCAGCCCAAGCTGTAGTTCTCAGCTGCCAGGGCACCCTGCTGGCTCACGCTCAGCTTGCCTTCTGCCAGGTCTCTGTCCTTTCTCAGCAGAGCTGCTCCCCTGCCACACAGTCCCATCATGTTTCGTAGGAAGCAGCTGTTCTTCCCCAAGTGGGTCTTTGTATCTGCCCTTGATGGATTTCTTAAGATGCCTGCCAGCCCATTTCCCTGGCTTGCTGAGGTCCCTCTGAATGCCGGCTCTGTGCCGAAGCATATCCATCCATCTCCCTAATTTCAGATCATTTGCAAAACTTGATGAGAGCACCCTGTAGTATACTAATGAAAACTGCACTCTAGGAATACAATTTTTAAAGCGCTAAGGCCTCTTAACAACTAAGACAAAATAGAAGGATTTTTTGATTCCCAGCACAGAAAGGAAAACAAGCATATCTGACCTCCACACAGAAGTCAGCATTCCCAAAGTTCTTGAACTAATTGTTAACTATCGTAACAAAATGAAGTGTTACTACTGACAACCTACAAATTAGTGTACAAATTCTGTCTTTCCTAAACACAGAGTTTACGTGAGAACATCCCCTTATCTGAACAGAGCTTTTTGATGATGCAACACAGTATACATGTTCAGTGGAATCTCATCTAGAGAAAAAAAAAACAGAGGCTGAAACTTGCAATGTGAAGACATGTACAACGGTTCAAACGCTTACAGTCTGATTTTTGATGTTTTCTACTACAGACAAACACAGAACATTCTTATATTCTAACAGAATACCGCAGCGTGTAAAGCTAAATAACTAACTTGGTACTATGACTCTTATCTGCTAACTTTCCACACAGAACAGAAAATTGCTGCTGTGTGGAACAGTTAAAGTCTGGACAGGTGACTTCGGTTACATCTTCAATAAGTACCACTAGAATTAATCAAAACAGCTCATTAAATTATCTGGACTTTTGCTTTCAACGTATAGTAAGCACAACTGATGATCAAAACCAGGTCAAGCTGTCCTTTAGAAGACAAGCCAGGAATTCCTTGAGATGGCTTTCAACACAGAAATGAGATGTAGACAAGAAGTCTCTCAGGATTGCTTGTTTCCACTTTAATTGAAGTCCATCCCCATTTTTGAGCAACAGGAGAACAGATTACAAAACAAACAAACAAACAACCTCAAACCTAAAACACTACCACAAGTGACAAAAGCAAATGCTAAATTCTGTAATAAAAGGACTCATGCAAAACATGCAAACAAATAAAAACCGCCCCAAATCCACACTAACGTATAGATCTCAAACCATCAAGATATGGATCTGCAAGATAATAAGCACCAATGATGTTTAAGGATTTGTGCATCACAAGACATGGTTTGGATTTAACATACTACTGTGCAGAATACCTTTCCTTGATTCTCCTGTTCCTGATGTCTGGTTAGGAGACTGTTGCATTCCTATGTCCATTAAGGGAAAGGCATGGAAAGGACAGACGAAACAATGACATCAGAATAAATTTGACATCTCAGAAGACTGGAAAACAGGAAAAGCACACAGACAAAGCTGCAGCAGTGGGAGAATGTACTGACTATGACATATATGTTTCAAAAGAGAAGTTCTGGAACACTATCTCTGCATCAAATTCTTTCAAAACAAAGCTATAGCTTTTCTCTGGAGCAGAAGGTTGTCCCACTTTTATTGATTTTATCACAAATACATGCAATGATGTGGAAAAACAGCTATATCAGAAACATACACTTAAGAAACAGTTAAAAAGAATCACAGAATGGCTTGGGTTGAAAAAAACATCAGAATGGTTTCTCATCCCTTCTGCTTTTCTCTGTTTCCTTAGGAGGGAATATAGAAAAAGTTTTATCTGACCTCAGGAGGTATAAATTACACAGGAGTGCTGATTTACTTTTGTAAGAGTTTTACAATGCTGGGACAATTTCTCTAATGACTTGGGGAAACACTAAAGGAACAATGCACTAGTATGTGCTGCAGTGGCTAAAAATACTGTCACTGTAGACATACTAGAAATAGGAATTGCACAATTATTATTTTTCCCAAAAATCAATTCCTACTTAAAATCTAAGATGTCAGTCATTCAGTATGTTAGTTCTGGAAGTTAATTTGTCTGTGATTAATAAAAAGGTTCATGTTCTGACATTCAAATAATCATGAGCAAACTTCTTAAAACATGCCGACCTGTTCAACATTCTTCACATTTTCTAATTAGAAAGTACAAAAGTAGCAGAAAAAGTATGGTCAAAATTTTAAATGGTAGAAAAATAATAGAGAAAAGAAAAGATAAGAATTCCCAAGTAAGTACTTCTCTGGTCTCTGCCTCAGAATCCCAGCTTCTCCTCTAATGGAGGCTTTGAAGACTGTTACTGTGGCACATTAAAGGGACTGTCATGATGCAGACTGTGGATGCAAGCCAGAGACTGCAGAACTAATTCCAATATTGCTCCTACTGTGCTACTAAACTTCCACTCTGTACCCTCCCGCTCCCCTGCTGGTGTCATCTTTAAGAGACTGAGCACAAAGAGAATCATAGAATGGTTTGGGTTGGAAGGGACCTGTAAGATCATCTGGTTCCAACTCCCCTGCTATAGGCAGGGACACCTCCCTCCAGACCAGGTTGCTCAAAGCCCCATCCAGCCCGGCCTTGAATGCCTCCAGGGAGGGGGCACCCACAGCCTCACTGGGCAACCTGTTCCAGTGTCTAACCACCCTCACAGTGAAGAATTTCTTCCTGATACCTAGTCTAAATCTACTCTCTATTCAGAAGAAGAATCCTTCAAGTCACACGTTTTAAAATAACCCCAGCCTGTCAGTCCTCACCAGAGCAACTATTTACATGCATAGAAGGTAGCAACTGAGTGGGTTTTGGGTGAAAACAGTATTTCAATGATTAAACCAACTGTATCAAGCCCCACTGAAAAACAAGCAAACAGAACTTCAAAACCAACCTACGAAGAAACTTTTCCAACCACTGTCTAGTTCAAAGCAACTGCTCCTAAGTCAAAGACAACATCACTTGGGTCTAAAATCCATTCTTCTGTGAAAAGTCCGGGAAGAAAAAAATATGCCATGTTTTCTTTGTTCATGTTTCTCAACCCTTTATAACAAAAAAAAAGTAATGAATTGTGTTTGCACAGTCTGCTGCCCACTTGACACATAATTCTGACATAAAACCCTTAAAAATAAGGAACGAATAAAACCTCCTGCATTAAGGCCTGAAATGTAAATTGCAAGGCAAACAACTTCATTTAAATTAAAATAGCAATTTTCTAAGCTTCCTTTAGGGCAATGTGAGCTTATAAACACTGCCTGGATCTTACAAACTCACTGAAGGAGTTTCTTGCTTTTAATTACAAGGCAATGAGGCAATACAACAGTTTTTCTGTATCACAAAGTCATACGGACTTTTTTTTTTTTTTATAAAACTAACTGAAGTTGATGAAAAGCATTACTTTTACTATAAATCAAACCATGTCCAAGAAGATACAGTATACACAAGCACTGTACTGTTGTTACTAAGGAAGTTACTTTTCCAAGACAATTTTTGCTAATGTTTCCACAGCACAAACAAAAGCAATTGTAGTTGAAGGTGAGAAATTATGTGACTCTCTAGAAGGAGCTTAGTACAGGTGAAACTAATAAAGTTAAAGTGACAGAAATCCAGTGGAAGTCAACATAACATGCATCTTCTTGCAATTCATCTGCTGCTTCGCTGCTATAAAATATAAGACAACTATTCAGGATGAAACTACTGCTTTTGCAATCTGATTTTCTGAACAATCTGAATGAGCGTCTCTAAGTAAAACTGCACACCTGAAAAACAAGGCCACTCTAACCTAGTTTGTTCCCTATCTTCCCTTCTCCCCCTTGCTAAATGGAAAACTTAACTGGGCAACTTGATGGGCTGAAGGTGACAACTGTATGAGCAGAGAGATGTAACGCACACAAATGACAACTGTCCTCACAACCTGTTGAGATGCACATCAAACTAGCAGCGCTCATAACATTTCTTGTGACAGTCCATCTGATGCTTCCAATAAAGTTAACACTGAGCACAGTAAACTTAAAAGATACCAACCAACTTAAGGAAGAGGCTATCGCAATTTTGCCCATCAGCTCTACTACAGTTAAGTATCCTACCTCCTCTGTCCACGGCGGGTGCACCCAGTGTAAAGCCAGCAGCTCTTGCCCTGTGAGGAGTCATAGGTACTGGGATGCCTCGGGTATCACCTGCAGAAGTTTCCCCTGCGTTCTCCCAGTCTGCATATTCTGCCAGTTGTTTACTAAGACTAGACAGAAAGAGAGGAAATGCATTTGGGAAAAATAATCCCACAGCTGCATACAACACTTAATGGAATAACAAGAGCCTCCTACTATCCATCCTATACATATCCATAGCCAAAACAATTCATATATTCACAAAGGGTAACATACTCATTCCATGACTATAACGTACTCAAATATTCCAGACATGGCCATTCTGTAGATGCACATCCATATTTATGAAGTTATTTACTTCCACTTGGTACCTTTTCACAGTCCAGTTTTTACAAATACAACCACTTTTATGAATGAACACCCATGGGTAAAATGCTTACGCGTAAGAGTAGTAAAACTGATTAGTAATTTAACAAAAAGAGATAACAGCTAGACCTCCTCTGAAACCAGGTAGTTCCTGGTCAGTGAAACTGAAGACAGTAATAACAATAGTTCTGGTTTGAGAAGAGTTTACAAACATTTCAGTTTTTCAAGTTGAACCACTGAATAACTGTGGGCTACAGACACTTTAATAAAGAGTGTATACTAGGCAGACATGAGCTTAGCAACAAACACTTGAAATATTATACAGAATTTTGAGCAGAAGCTTTCCTCAACTTTCAAATTAACACCAGACACATGAACAGTATATGTCAGAAGATGTCACTGAACTCATCTTCAAGATAGGTATCAACACACCATTAAACCTCGGTGCTGTTACTAAAAAGGTCCAAACCCAACACTGATAACTGAAAACTTAGCAATAAATTAAAAAGTTTACCTAGCATATCCATGAATAATAGCATAATCCTCAGCTGTCCATCCATTAGTGTCTTTATGGGAAAGATCAGCACCATAGCGAAGAAGAACTTTTATCAACTTAAGCTCCCCACCAGATGCAGCAGTCATAAGTGGGGTTCTGCAGCATCCAAAATAGAAGACAAAATACATAACTTTACTCAGACATTGTAACTATTTACGTTCCCATTTGCCCACCTTCAAAGAAAAATAAAATCACTTCATGAACAGAAGAAAAAGCTTCTACATTGACAACACTTGCATGCAAACTGTGTGAGAATTTGAAAAACCCTCTACGGCATAACAGCAACGTTGCTGGCATAATGTCAACTTTCCTGCCACAGCAGCTACCATAAACAATGCTTTCTTGCAGTTCTCAATGCAGAAAACATGCAATAAAGCACGACACCAGCCAAGCTGAGACCTGCTTTCACCAGTTACTCAAGCAACTCCTTCTCTGTGTCTTTCTACTTCAACTCCCATTGCCATACCTCTCATCAGTCCAACCTGAAGACAACTAAGGTGACCGACAGAGTTTAAACCATCTCCTCACCTTTCACACTGATCTCGAGCATGAACATCAGCTCCTTTTTTAAGAAGAAGCTCTACCATCTCTTCATGATGTTCAGAGACTGCAAGAGTAAGGGGAGTACATCCCTCCTGAAAGGACAGAAATAATACAATTTAAAAATCTAAAGAAACAAAACATCTTCAATAAAAATACTGATGCAACTTTTTGAAAGATCTTCCTAAACAAATCTCAAAATGTACCTTATTCTGAGCATCGATATGGGCATTGTGCTCAATTAACGTCCCTGCTAGAGATGTGTTAGGAGCTACAGCAGCCAGGTGAAGGGCAGTATTGCCGCTAGCATCTGCCAGGTTTGGATCAGCACCATGCTCTAGGAGGATTGCCACACATTTTTCTTGCTGGCATTGTACTGCCTGGAAACAACACAATGAAAAGATAAAATTTCCAGCAGTCATATTTCAGCGTGTCACAACTACAACAACTTCCCAATCCTGGAATATAAAAGCATCTTACAAGATGAGCTAGCATACACCTATCCCACACTGATTATAGCTTGCACGTTTCTACACAGACTTACGTAAATAATCTGGCAAGACATCATCATTTAATACATAATCAGTAATTCCTACTTGCAGCAGCAGCACGTGTTCTGCTTACCTTCATCAGTGGTGATCTGTTCTCACTGTCAAAAAGATTTAGCTTACACTTGTTTTCTACTAGAAACGTAACGACATCCGCATGTCCATTTGCACAAGCAAGATGCAGTGGTGTCCTAAAAATTAAATATGTAAATTGAAACTGACAGCTAAATAAAACTTTTCACTCTGTGGTACATGGATAGAGCAAATTTCATTTCTCCATCTCAATTATGTCCCAAAATAAACACAATAAAATAAAAAAAGCCCAGGCTCATTCCGTTACCAGTAACAGCAGTTGTATACCCAAAGCCTGAGGCAGGCTAGGAACAAGCCTCCACAGCATCTGCTTAATGAGACAACATTTTCTCTGCTGTAAAAATGAACTTTCACAAAGATTCCTGTGTCAAGGAACTGGTCGCTGTCTCTGACAGAAATGTGCTCATGGTGCAGTGAGGGAGACCAAAGCTTTGGAATCTGAGGTCTATGGTGGTATGTAACCTCTAGGTTCTCCTGTGATCATTCACACATCAAAAGTGTATCACAGATGCAGGAGATGGGTTTTATAGAAAAAAATATTCACGTGCTAGCTTGGTTATTACTGCAACCAGTAGAGCACTTTTGCATCAAACATCTGATAACATCTGGCAGAGCAGACAGCAGAATACTGTAGAATCATAGAATTAGCAAGGTTGGAAAAGACTTACAAGATCATCCAGTCCAACCATCCACTTACCATCAGTATAACCCCACTAAACCGTGTCTCTCAACACAACGTCCAAATGTTCCTTGAACACCTCCAGGGTCGGTGACTCCACCACCTCCCTGGGCAGCCCATTCCAGCACCTGACCACTCTTTCAGAAAAGCAGAATTTCCTAACATCCAACCTGAATCTCCCCTGGCACAACTTGAGTCCATTCCCCCTCGTCCTGTCACTAGTTCCAAGAAAGAAGAGGCCGACCCCCAGCTCACTACAACCTCCCTTCAGGTAGTTATAGAGAGAGACAATAATTATGATATAATTGGGATATCACAGAGGAAGTCCTCTTCAAGGAGGGAAAGCTGTGTTTCCACTACACATGAGAAAATTAAACTTTTCTTCCTCAGGTTAAAGATGGAAAGAAAAGGGCTTTTGCAAACTACAGAACTGCTAAGGGTCTGATGCCAGTTAACCAGCATGCTTGTATCCAAAGCCACAGTCACCCAAACAGTACCTGCACGCATTTCCCCATTAAATCTCATGGCAAAGCAGCACAAGTCTGGCTGTGTGCAGAAGGCACAGTTCCTGCTGCTCCGTGGGACACCTGCTCCAACAGAGCAGGGGACGAGCTAGAAAGCAGTCAGGATCTTCCTCCCTCAAAGGTCACACAATAACATCCTGCAATTCCTCAAGAACTTACAGGGAAAGAGTCCTTGTGGGTAGATCCCTTCTCTGCATTTAGGAAACCTCAAGTAATCTTGCAACAAAACACCTTGTCAGGGTACTCTGCTGAGAGACAGGAGCACAACAGCTCACGGAAACGGAAAGGGAGAGCTGTGCAAACACAGAATAAGATTAAGAAACACAGAAATTTTTCATAGAATCATTGAAGTTGGAAGAGACCTCCAAGATCATCCAGTCCAACCGTCCACATCCCACCAATGTTGCGCACTAAACCATGTCCCTTAGTACCACATCTACACATTTCTTGAACATCTCAGGGGATGGTGACTCCACCACCTCCCTGGGCACCCATTCCAGTGCATCACCACCCTTATGGAGAAAAAGTTTACCCTAATAACCAACCCAAACCTGCCCTGGTGCAACCTGAGGCCATTCCCTCTTGTCCTAACAGATTCCCTCATGGGCAGGCTGATGAGCCTCGTCCACAAGATCAGCTTCCTACAACACAAAGAAGATGAGAAAAGAGGCAGAACTTCAAAGAACCCATCACACCTTGCTACAGACATGGAACGGGCTGCAGCAGCAACAGAACAGTCACTCGAGGGTGACTGTCCCCACTGAAAAATTCCCAAGTGAGTGTGCAAGATCCTTCATTTCTGAAGAGAAGCCTGACTGTGATTATCAGAGAGCTGACAAGCATGACATGCTAGCAGTGTACTGCAAAGAGCTCGGATGGGTAGTGTAACTGTAACCAACCCAACTATGCAGAAGTCTGTCATCACCCAAAAGCTGCTGTTACCAAGCACTGGGAAATACGACAACCTGAAGGAATCACCATCAGCTCTGCAAGTAGGAAAGCCTTCAGAAAACTTGCAGCCTTGTTGCTGCCGGGGCCTACCAGCCCCCCAAGAGAGCTCTCAGCTTGGAGGAAGGCCTGCCGAGCCCCACGAAGGCGCCCTGGGGGAAAGAGGCCGGCAGAGCACATCGCTCCGGAGCGGCCACCGCTGCCCGTCCCAGCAAAGCGCGGCCCTCGCTGACAGCACAACTCTGTGCCCGGATCAGGCAGCGGGGACCCCCGGCCCGGCCCGCCGCCCTTACCGCTGCGCCTTGTCCCGCTCGTCGATGCCGTGCTTCTTCAGCCCCTGCCGCACCTGGGCCAGGTCTCCGGCGGCGGCCGCGCGGTGCAGCTTGCCCAGCTCCTTCTGGCGGAGCTCGTACGCACCGGCGGGGCACGGCGAGGCGGCGCTGCCGGGGGGCGGCGGCTCCCCCTTCTTCTTCCTTCCGAAGCCGAAGATCTTCTTCATCTCGCCTCAGCACTGCCGGGCCGGGAAGCCCCGAGCGCTACACGAAACGCCGCTGCACGCCCAGCAACGCTCGGCCCAAGGCACGGACGGGCAGGCAACCTCGATCCCCCGGCCAATGCCGGGAGACCCGCGCATGCGCAGCGGGAGGCGGAGCCACAGCAGTGCTCGAAGGCGTGCGCCCGCAGAGAGAGCAGGAGAGCGTGCGCATGCGCGGGCTCTGTGGCGGTGTGTTCTGTCGTGGTGGTGTTGCTTGGTGCTGCTCAATTATCAGCAGGGATAGCTGTCAGTGTGTCTGCGGGGTTAATTCTTGTCTTCCCCGTGATTATTATTTTATAGGGGCCTCAAAGCACGAGTTTTTCCTATGTTTAGGGACTTCTGCTTGCATCTGAATTTTTGAAAAATGAAGAGATGGCAAGTGAGTCTGTTGTTTCAGGTTTGATCTTTAGAAGGAAGAGCTAAAAAAAAATAATAATTGCAAAAGAAAAAAAAAAAAACTTTTCTCTGAAGCTGCAGCCAAGCAAATCCAGTTTGCAAAACCTAAATTCTATGAGCAGCTATTTTGAGAGCATCTCCTTAATCAATCCTGTCATTTAATGGAGAAATGACAAGCAAGGTGTGTTATTAGCTAGGCGTATTTACTTTCTTCCTGATATGTTAGAAGAATTGCAGGATTTTATTTATGAGATGACAACACAGAGTGCCATCTTACTGCTCTTTCCAGGAGAAAGTATTTATCTCAGGTTCTGTTTAAGCTGGACACGTGCTCAGCCACAAAAGGTCTGGTTCTTGCAGCGTAGTCTGCTAGAGTCCCTATACTCCCTGCCAAAATGTCAAACATTTCAAGGTGGGATCAACAGAGAAAAACCACGATTACATTGGCAACTGTAGTTGGTAAGAACTTTGGTAGCAAGTTGGGCTGAAATTTGCAGTTATGGGGCTTGTGGGTATAACCATAAGGGTACAATAGGAACTGTTCATTCTTTCATTTGCTGAAAAGATTGCAGAATTAATTTCTAGAACCCGTTACTAGACCAGCTGTCAGCTTTCTGTCTTCGCTTTTTCCTTCTTTTTTCCCTCTTTGTTCATATTATTAATTTAATATTTTATATAGATTACATTGATTAATAAAATAGTTCCTTTTTATTTTATTTTATTTTTTTTTTCAAATGATATTTCCTGTTGTGGTTCTTCATCCTCTCAGTGTGCTCTCCTTAGCTAATTTGGAGCTTTCTCTGAGTACCATCGAGTAATTGCTATTTCTATTCCTGTCTGCATGAGGTGATTTTTTCCTGTTCTGATACCCAGTACAAGATCCGTGTAGCACAGAAACATTTTCAAGTAAGGGCTTAAGTATGGCTTAAGTGTTGCATAAGCATTGGCATTTGGGTTAGTCTGCTAAAGACTCACCTTTCCTTTGACATAACTCACACAGCTGGATAATTTTATCTCGCAGTCCTTGCAGCTCTGAGGTACAAAATGGCAGTCTAGAACTCTCTTTTTCCATTCTTTGTTTTTTCCCCATTAAATCAGTGTATTTTGTTCGCCAAAGAGTAACAACGGCAGTAAAGACTTGTTGGACTGATAACAGTGTGCAGCTCATTGTCTGGTGATCTACTACACCCGCTTTGCAACTGTTGTGTTTACAAGCTGGGAAAGCTGTCTGGGCAGATTGCATGTTTCTGCACTGCTTGCTCCGGGGGCTTTGAAGAGAACTGGGTAGTTGCATGCATCTTGCAGGTAAAGACTGTAGCAGCTTCAGCTCTGTCAAGGTGGAGAGATGAAGCTGTGGTGGTGCTTTTGGTATTACACTTCTACTGTCCCATGCAGCCAGTGTGTGTGCTTAAATACAGTTTTGCTTGTTCCCAGTCCAGTGTGAAGCTCTCGTGCTATATCTTATGCACACAGTCTGTTAATCCTCAGCTGAATTCACAACTAACTTTCTGCTGAGAACACTGAAAGGATTTCTTTAGGCTTCCTCTAAGTGAGAAGCAAGAAATGTTATTTTCAAAACAGTAAAAGAATTGTGTCACGCAGTACCCTCGTATATTCAGAGCCACATAGATTCATCAGGTCACACTGTAGTTTCAAATAGGCTTGTGTGTTGTTTTGAATCTAGGTATATCATAATTGGATTTTTTTGTTGTTGTTGTTTAGATACATTTTAGTTGATAACAAAATAAAACTTTCAACTATTTACAAATTACAAACTGTGAGAAAGTGAGGAACGTCTGCTAAAAAACACACTACTGTGGTACACTAACAATTTATTTCAATTCCCAAAGGCATAGGTCAGGCATGTCCAACCTTCAGCCCAGCACAGATCGCACTGCGGCCCGGCCCAGCCCCTCAGCAACATGGAAGTGCATATGAAGCAAAGGTGGGGAATCTAATTCCTCCATGTGAAAAAATGGCACCCACTGACATTTACTGACACTGGCTGGACGTTTGTGGAGACCAAACAGCAGATGTGAACACAGTGAGGTGGTGGGGGGTACGTTTTAGCAGTGACAGCAGTGACTGTGGGTCACCTCTGCTGGTGCAGATTTTTACAAGCATGGCATGCATACTTTTGTTCATCGCTGGCAAAAGTGCATAGCTGCTGGTAGTGAATATGTGGAAAAATAGCATTTTGTAGCTGAGAATTTGCTCAGTCAATTAGTGTTTTTGTACTCTTAGTATCAGTTGTCATTGCCATGGAAGTATATAGAAGGCATTAATTTCAGAGTGACCTGTGTATATGTGATCCAAAACAATTCCTCTTCACTCCTTGTGGCCCAGGCAAGCCAAAAGGTTCAACACCCATGCTTTATAGCTTTCATGGAATCTTCAGTGGCCAGCAGACAGGGCCTTTTGGAATAGTCAAGGACTAAAACCATCCTTTGCAGAAAGCATTCCCATGTGTTGATACCCCTCTTCTGTCATCCATGCTGACTGTAAGGCAGTTACCAAGTCCTCCAGGCAACTATGAATCTGCAGAAACACAAAAAGAAGGAAAAAGTCATGCTGCAATTTTTCTTCCTGAAGTTCACACCTCATTGCGACTCTTGCCAATATCAGTATAGCACAGGGCTTGCAGTCACCTCCCTCCTCCCTAGACTGAAAACAAGAATCATTTGTTTCACATAGGCCTTAGATGAAAGCACTCCTTTATGCCAATTGTAATAACTGTATTAGGGACAATGAGGCACTTCAAGTCAGTGCTGTGCAGAGTTCTACAAACTTGACAAATACCTCTAATGCAGGAGGAATGTCTAAAGTGCAGCCTGAGGTCTTCAATACCACTACTGATCTAAAGCAGAAAATACACCAGCATGTTAATGTTAACTCCTACCTTAGCATTAACTATGACTTGCCATAGTATCATGGGAAAACTTTGAAAACTACAAAGCTGGGAAATGGACAAGCAGGATTTTCAGAGCAGCCTATGGTCAGCACAGCTTGGGAACTCAGCTCTCCTAGGCTCTCCAGGAAAATCTCATCCTGCAGTTTCCCCACAGAATTACTTAACTAGGCTCAGGAGCTTGCAAAACCCACAGAGGTTTTTAACTAACTTACTGGGGCAAAGGCTTGCAGGTTGCTCTGAGCAGCTTCGATCATTTTGCTTTATTGCTGAACTGTGGCTTCCAGTCTGTCATTTCCAGCCTTGAACCTGAAAGAGAAATGCAGGCCTTGCTGTGGACATTCACAAGAGTACAAATTCTGAAAGAACAGTGTGAAAAAACACAATCTAAAGGAAAACCTTTTTCAAAATCCCATATTAACTTCCTGTGTTGTAACAAGACAACCCCCCTCTCTCTACACAGTCCTAGGAAGCAAAGCCTTGCTCCGCTGTCTCACTTTGCTACCTACCTTTGCATGTGTTCTTCCAGCTGTTTTAGAGCTGCAGTTCCAGAAGATGTTACCAGAAGGTTTTGCACTTTCTGGGAAGAAGCTGCTGCTTTTCCCTCCTAGTCTTCTAGAGCAATCTGCAGATAACACAACACTTTAGCTGGATATGCTTTTCTTCCAATTCCTCTACCTGCAAAACCACTGTAAGAAGTCTTTATGGAAGGAAATACAACTTCCACTGTCAAAAACTCACATTACTTCATTGCATTTTTTTCTATTAGAATTCATAAACAGCTTTTTGAAAGGAACATGCACATATTTCTCCCAGTATGGACAAAGCAGCTTCTTGATGGGCACCCCTCCTAATCACAGGTGCCTGGTTTGTAAAACAAGGCAACCCACTTCTATGTCACTGAATCTACCCTGCTGAAATGATGCCCAGGGTGCTACAATGACCTGAGCTCAGGCCTCCAGTGTTATCTTAAGCTGCTTACAGGGGCAGACACGGAAAGCAGCAGTCCTGTTCCTTCCCAGCCCCTGTCATAGCTCAGTGCACACTGAAGCATCCTGAGCTACAGAAAAGCCCCAAAGAAGGAATTGGTTCTCCACACTGGTTTGCTGCAGCAAAGGCCTGAGCACCACTCTCTGGGAACTAGGTGGAAACTTAGGGCAGATGCAGAGAAACCTCAGAGTCCAGAGCTTTGATGTGAGTACATGGCTTGTGTTGTCTTGTAATTTGGTGCCTGTTTACATTAAGCATCCCCCATATAGCTGCAGTCTTTCATGCGGACCAAGCTTAGCAGGAGGGCCAATTCACAGTCTGCTGCAGACATCCTGGGCAGGAGCTTGAGCTCCTCCTAGAATCAGGGATGAGGACAGTTCAGAAATATCCACAGCTCATCCACTGTTAGGTTCATGTCAGCTTCAGAGCAGAAACCTGGAGGGAGAGCAAGGTGCTTGTATGTACCCAACAGAAGGGTGCTTCTAACACACTGCTTTGCCCCTCCAGCTTGTGGAAAGCACCCAGGCCTGCTAGCAGCATGACATACCTTGAACAGCTGGCCTAGAGCTTAAGTATTTCAAGGCCTCTTCATTCAGAAACATAAGGCAGAGGGACCAGAAGAGGGAAGTGAGCCCAGAGGGAAACAAGCCCAGAAGTAAGCAAGCCAAGAAGTAAGCAAGCCAACAGGGATCCCTGTGCATCCTTCACAGGAAGTACCTCCGAATACCGGGGAGATTCAGACTGTTTCTCTTGCTCTGCTCCTGCTGCAGGCAGGGCACCTACAAGGAACGGACAAAGCAAGACACTTTCAGTCTCTTGCAGTGAGTTTCCCTAACTCCATTGAGCCCTGTCATCCAAGCTTTGCCATGCTCTCTGTGGGAAGGTGCAGCTGCAGGCTTTGTTAAAAATTTGTGGTAGCTAGCTTTACAATTGTCATGGTTTTATGATTTTCGGTTATTGGTATTCCACATCATAACATCATGTAGTGAATGTACCTGGTTCTCAGAAGAGAAGGACTACTACAGTCCCCACGGCACTTTGCTCCTCTGTTACCATTTTCCAGCCGGAGGGAAAAGATAAAAGCTCGCAGTATAAAAACTTGCAGATCACGAGACCTCGTCCCTTTTTTCCGCCGTCTCTCGTCTTGGCAGCACCTCGCTCTCCAGCCGCCTTATCGTCGGTAGTAGAGTAAGGCCTACCTTGATTTTGGGACATTCTCTCTCTCTGTATTGAATTTATCAGCTTAAATTGTAATTATATTGTATTATAGTGTGTTGTTTTGCATTCCGATATTTTATTTAGTAAATTAGTTTGTTTCTCCTCAGATTGTTGCCGCTGTTCTTTGCTCTCAGGGCCATCTCCCTACCCTTTTCCCCTTTCCCCTTTTCCCGGGACGTGGGCCCTTGGGTCCCCCGTCCCCTTCGTCACGGAATCGGGCCTAACGCCCGTAAACCGTCGACAACAATACAAGTTGTTTTCCACTTACCATGTTCTGTGATTCTGTCAAGATTATAATAATGCCCTCTGTCAAAAGAAGCTCAACTCTATGCAGAGAGATGTGCGTAATCAGGCAGAGCTTTCAAAAGATTAGTGCATGTTTGGACAGAACTTTTACACTGCCTTATTTCCTTCCTGTCCAAGGAAGGGATGAACTCCCCTTAGTGCAGAGAGCAGTTGTCCTCTCAGAAACGTGTTGCTGCTTTCCGCGTGTGCTTTTTGCCATCTAGTGGTAGTAACATTGGTTTAATGTTTGCTTCTAAAAATTACACTTTTTAGACACAGTGCAAATTTAGTCTTTGCTGTAGGAAACCCTCATCAAGTAGCAAGGTGCAACTATCAATTTAGGCTACAAATTGTACTACTGCGAAGGGCCAAGAGACTATCGTTTTCTGGAATGGCTGGAAAAGATACTTAATATCATCAGGTCCAACCATCACCTAACACTCTAAGTCCACCCTTAAGTCATACCCCTAAGCGCTACATTCACATGTTTCTTAAACACCTCCATCATTTCCTTGGGCAACCTGTTGCAATTCTTGACCAACCTTTCCATGAAGTTCTTCCTAATGTCCAAACCAAACATCCCTTGTGCAGCTTGAAGCTGTTTCCTTGTATCCTATGACTTGTCACCTGAGAAGAGAGGCCAACACACATCTTACTACAACCTCCTTACAGGTAGTTTTAGAGGATTGCATGTGGACACCTTTCTGAGCTTCCACCCACTTTTCAGCCAGGATATATATCTATATAGAAAATGAGTTTTTCTTTACTGGTGGCTTGTTCTTGTTCCTGATGTGAGGCTATGAAAATTGTCTTTTTGTGTACAGAAATTAGATGCCTATTGTTGGTCACCCTGTATCTGAAGGATGTTATGATCCCAGCAGTTAGTACTGTGCAGAAGACAGTCTGGTCAGAGGCAATATTCGAATCACAGCTCAAAGTTGAATTGCACTGGAGGAAGGAAACTAATGTAGATTTACATTACATGGTAGTATAATTTTCTTAGCATAATTAGATTATGCTGCAATAGGTGGATTTGTTCCTATAAGCAAGTGAACTTGTTTGGCAGTATCTTCAAACTGTTCATCAATATACCATGAGAACAGACCTTTAATCCCACCTCATTTGATGTATGTACAGAGCAGTTTCCTCACTGTGCATCTTGCCTCTCCCATGAAATATGGGTACTAAATTGCTTTTCCCGAATGGAAACTTCACATATGTCTCCTGCAAAATTACTGCACAACTTTCAGTTGTCTAGGTGATAAATGTTTGTTTAGTAAGTATCTGTGGTGATACAGGATGATCTTGCCTCTAACTACTTGTTACTGCTTCCCACTCAGACTAGAAGAGGTTGGCTTTCACTTCTGATGTTCATGTAAGCATTCTCTGATGGGCTTTACTTTTTAAAATGGCCCACTGGCTTTTGCCTGAGGCAAATGAGGAAGCAGTACATAAGAGATCAACATGTTCTTTAAAATATCTTTAGATGAGGATACTGGTCATTGTTTGCAAAAGTACTCTCTGTTTACATCCGGCTTTGGGATAGTAATTCTGACCCAGGGTCAGTAACCAAAAGTTGAAAGTGGTAAAGTCCTTCACTGCCCCAGTTGAATCCAAGAGGAGTGAATATTCATAGACCGAATGTGCTCCTTCTTGAGATGAGTGTTTTATTCCTTAAAATCTATTACTTGAAGGCAAGAACTGGACTTGAGTTTTAAGAAGGCTAGAAAAGGGAGGAAGAGAAAGAACACCGATAACAAGGATAACCTGAATGTACGAGGTCTGCTCTGAAAGTAATGCCTCCAACAACCCCAGGTAATGCTACAGGCTTGGGGCAGAGTGGGTGGAAATCTGCATGGAAGAAAAGGATCTGTGGGTGTTGGTCGACACTTGGCTGAACATGAGCCAGCAGTGTACACAGGTGGCCAAGAAGGCCAGCGGCGTCCTGGCTTGTATCATAAATAGTGTTGCCAGCAGGAGCGGGGAGGTTATCATTTCCCTGTACTCAGCTCTGGTGAGGCTGCACCTTGAGTACTGTGTTCAGTTTTGGGCCCCTCACTACAAGAAAGACATTGAGGCCCTGGAGTGTGTCCAGAGAAGGACAGTGAAGATGGTGAGGGGTCTGTAGCACGAGTCTTAGGAGGAACAGCCGAGGGAACTGGTATTGTTTAGTCTGGAGAAGAGGAGATTCAGGGGAGACCCTATTGCTCTCTACAACTGCCTGAAAAGAGGTTGTGGTGAGGTAGGGGTTGGCCTCTTCTCCCAGGTAGCTGTAAGCATGCAGGTTCTTGTTCATCGCTGGCAAAAATGCATAGCTAATGGTGTTGACTATATTGAAAAATAGTGTTTTGTAGCTGAGAATTTGCTCTATCAAATAGTGTTACTGTGTTCTTTGTATCTGTTGTAGTTTCTGTGGAAATAAAGAGGAGGTATTACTTTTGGAACAACATGTATATTTTATTATAGGTGTACTGTATCACTCATAATAAGTTGAAGAGCTAATGTGCTAATACATAGTGAGCCTGAAAAATATGAATGCTGCATGCAGCTAGTCCCAGTAAGTAAGCAAACCTGCCTGCTCCCTAATTTATCTGCTCTTTACTGCAGAACATGGTTATATACTGTGCCAAGCTTGGGATGGAGCCCTTTTCTTTAAGTGGTGGAATGTGATTAAGGAATGATGCTCTTTCACCTCCTCCATATGTTTGGCAGTTTTACTGTCCTAATAAAGTGCTTATGTTCTGTTGTATCAATGCACCTGTACTTAAAATTTATTTATTTATTTATTTATTTTTTGGTGGAGAGACACAGGCAGTTCAGCTTCACTTGCATCTTCTGTGCAAGAATCATGGTTTCCAATACTTTTTAAATGATCTTCCCTTACAAATAACTTCCAGAGTGCTTAGTATAAAATTTTAAGTTCTTCAAATAAAAGTAGAAGGCTCATTCAATAATTAAGCAGTGTTGTGGTTTAAGCCTCATTCTTCATTTACTGCTGCTGACAGTGATAATACTTCTTCATGCATCTGAGAGAAGCTGAGAAACTGCCAGCTGGCTATAAGGGTGACCTAAAGAAGAGGCAAAATCTTTAGGTGAGGCTTTTTTAATAACTAACTTTGATAGAGGTTAGGTTTATAGAGGTTTTACAGAAGGATAAGGTAACTCTTCCTCTGTGGCTGGTGCTTGACTGGCTGCAGTAACTAGACCAACAGGCAAATAAGCAATGTATACCAATGTGTCCAATGAAAGATAATCCAGCATCTCCCTAAAATGCAGGATTGCAATTGGCTATTACATTTTTAACATAATTAAAAAATATATAAGCAAATATTCACCAATGCAATGTAAGAATTGGAAAGTGTAAGTTAAATGTTTTGTAGCACTAGATTTTTAGAAGTATTGGTTTCTGTGTTTGCACATAAGTCAGAATAATTTTATTAAAGTGAAAGAAAGGAAATATATGGTATGAATTGTACATGAACTAATGAAATAATTTATTAATGAAAATGTTAATAGTCTAAGAAGAATCATTTTTAAATTATATGAAATAATTTTGTGTCTTTCTTTGTTCCATGTCTGGGTACCACTATCATGCTATGCATTTATTTTTTTGTCCGGTTAGTTTCTGCTAGCCAGGTTTTTAAGGGAATGATCACAAATCAATCATGTTCTTCTTAGTTTCAAAGACTTGAGCTTCTTTGCATGTTGCTGCTGCATATTTCAAATTATAGTGGTATTCTCTAAATGCCTTGCAGTATTTGTGGCTTTGTTTATATATATGCATATGTATGCACATATATAATTGAATAAGTATGTATTCTTAGACTATTTGGAATGCATAACTAGCTTTAGAATACAAACTTTGCTTGTTTTAAGGGGAATTGTAGCTGTAGACTCCTGAGGAAAAAATCTATCTCCTTTGTTTATGTAGAAAACAAACAAAAAAGCTAAAATATTCCTGTGTTGCAATTGTGATAATTCTTGCTCACTAAAAACTGAGAGCAGAAGATTTACGTGGTCTACCAAGGCAGTAGTGGAGGAATGGAGCTATCATTCCTGTTGGTTTTAATAGTTAAGACAAGGTACAGCAGATCAGCCTATGGCATAGCACATGACCATCAGGAAAGGAGCATCAATTTTCACGTTAAACAATTATTATAAAATATTTTCCAACCTTTTACACAATTCCTTGGTCAAAATCTACAGAAGGTTTGGAAGAAAAATACCTTTTTTGTTGTTGTTGTTAGTTTTTAATACAAAATGATCTGTAGTGTCTTTAGAGGATTAATTTTAACACAGGTTTATGTTATCTGTGAATATGTATGAAGTTATGCGTCCAGATCACTAGAAATGAAAGCTTGCATTTGTTCAAACAGTTTGATTTTAGCAGTGCAACAGATTTTCTTCACACTTTCATGACTAAGGGTTAAATCCTGCCAGAACAAGTTGGTACCAGTGGGATGCTGAGCTCTGTCCCTGAGACGTTCTTTTTCACTGGACATGTGCTAAGGGCTCATATTGCATCTTTGACCCTTTGGCTTTCCTTCTTGAAGATCTCAGGTCATTAATTTTAATCTCTTCCTGCATCAGTAGTTCTCACTATTTCCCATGCAGCAACCAGCAGGAAAGTATGAGAAAGTCATTTCACAAACCTCTTTCTCCTAGCTGGAGAAAAGGGAGCATAGTCACAGCTGATCAACCAGAAGGGCACAGAGGTTAATTATTTTTGTCTGTTTGCTCAGTACCAGCCTTTTCAGGCCGCTGGACAGAGAGACTGTAGAAAACTTAGTGACACAGAAATAAATTTCCCTGGTGAATTATTTTATTTACAGTCCATACATATGTCCCATTTAATAGAGAAGCAGGGGCTGAGGCTAAAGCATGCTTATTCCTCTCTGCTGGAGTGCTGTGAAACTCTGCTGTGCACAGGAGCTCTTTCCTTGGGCCGTGAAGCCCTGCTGTGCCAGCTGGGAGACTGCAGCTTTGGCTGATGCTGCACCGTCACCCAGCAGAAAAAGCCACAACCACATGAGCTGCTGGCACGAGCTGGGCTGGGACTGTGTTTCTAAGGATGTAGTGAGCTTTTCCCACACCTCTTTAGGTGAAGAAATAGTCAGGCCCTCGTACATGGGTGCAGACAGAGATATTTTGCATCACTTTCCGTGCTACATGCAGGCAAGGCACCCCACTCTGGAGTGGCACAGCCATATCTGATCCCACTCACCACAGTGCTGCCTTCTCCAGGTACAGCTGCGTGGTCAGTCCCAGTTCATCTGTGTAGGCATTCTCAGTTATCCTCCTGTTCAGTTTTCATAGGTAAAACTTCCACAGCCAATTTCACTTTTTTGGTTGTGAATCAGCATAGGTTTGGGGTAGGCCAGCTAGAATTAGGTAAGTTCAGCTGTGCCCTTACTACATGCAGAGTTAAACAGTGATAACAGCAGTTCTACATTTGTATTTAGTTATCATCTGTCTTACTATTTTTACACATTCAGTCTCTATTTTGCCATTTCACTATCATGGCAGATTAGCAAACAGATATTGGGAAGATATTTTAAAACAGAATTTTAATTACTTGCACTTTGCATACATCTTTTTGCATTGAAGTTTTTTTCTTTCTTTTTTTTTTTTTTCCTGTTTTCTATCTTACTTCCTTAATTCTTCTGGAAGGTGTCTTTCCATTAATTCACCTAATGGAGGCCTGACACCAGATGGGATCTGTGGTATACCCCAGTAAATCCTTCATTGTTCAGCGAAGGAAGTCAGGGACAAGAGGGCAAGTTTAGACTACTAGCACATTAAGGAAGTTCAGGTTTTCTATCATTTCAAGAGTTTAAAAATGTATATTTTAAACAAGTTATTTGGAAAAATAATTCTGAACTAGAGTTTTTAGTTTAAAACTTGATGGACTTTAGGTCCTTCAGCCCATTGCCTGGGCTAAGTTTGGACAAACACAGCTGTACTGTGCCCAGTTTTCGATAATGCTGAATCCTACTGTATAGAAATGCCATTTATGTGGTGATAGACATAGTATTTCTGTCTGACCCCAATTTGGATAGATGAATATATACAGTGCCAAAGAGCTATGGAGGTAAACACTTTTTCTCCATAAATGTTTTTCTTGACTTCAGATGTTTCTGCAGAATGTTTCAGTTTTAACAAATTAGCATTTGCCACTGTAAATATATTTTGCCAAATAAATAAAAATAATTCTATATGACTCTTTTTAATCACAAGTCATTGCATAAGAACAATTCTCAAGTATTCTCAATGTATAAATTCACAAATAACTTCTGGTTATACATTACCTTGCTTTGTTGGTATATTCAGTTATTCAATAAATGGATCCCCCTGATCATTCATGTAGATTAATGAGGTTTGGCCATTCCAGAATGTCAGTGGGAGATTTTCAATGTTTATTATTGGCTAACTAGTACAGTATAGTTTCAGCCATACTGAAAATCTACTCTTAGGGAAAAATAGCTGCAGAATATCACAGAATCCAGCATTCATAATAGATACAATAGTTTATTTTTTGTGTGTCAAAATACAACACAAATTATGCAGGCTTTTTACAACTGGTGAGAGTGGGGTTCTTTCTGGCTGTTAAGTCAATAAGAAGAGCAGTTTTATGACTTCAGCACAGGTGACAGATGGATTTTGAGACACAGAAGAGAAACAAGTATGACATCTCACTCTCTTTTACAAGATCAGGCTGTGTGGGTATTAGCTACTGATCTCTAACAAGCAAAATTCTTTGCTTCCTTTTGCCTCTTTCTGGTACACTTCATTATAGTTTTCGAAGACCTCCATAACTCTTGGGTGTTAAAAAGTAGATGAGATGAACATGAAGGTTCTTGTTCTATTATTTCTCATGCTGTAAATATTAATATATTAAATATGCTAGTATGTAAATGTGAGGGACCCTCTCCCCTTCAGCAGCCTATTTGTGGTACTTTCAAAAAAAACTGTGGATATGGATGAGAGCTTCCTTTGTATCGTATGTGAAATTTTCCTTCACAGAGACTAAGACCTTGAGGGCATGGACACTAATGGTGATGTTAATCACTCTAGGAAGGAATTCAGTTGGGTTGACAGATATGGTGTAGAACTGGGACAGCTGTCACTGTAACTGATGGGTACAGGGCACAAGGCAGGCTTTAGCAGAAGTTGACAAAGTGCACATGAGAAGACAGTGGGAGCCAGGAGATACTGACATCTGAGATTTCAGGAAGGATTCCCTACAGAAAGTGATTTTTTTTTAGATGATAGAGTAATTTAATTGAGAGCAGAGACCCTTTACGACTTGCCAATATCGGCAGTGATTCATAATATTCACAATCATTTTTTTATATTCAGTCTGATTCTTAAATGCAGTTAAATGTTTTGAAACTTGTTAAATAGCTTTATGGAGTGTTAGCCATCCATTTTATTGGAAGGTGCAGGAGCATAATGTGGAACATGCATCTACTAGAGACGGTAAATAAACCAAGACAATTCTTTAAAACAGAACAAGACTGTACTACATATCTTTCAAAAATACTATAATTAAGGTGAGATGTTCTATAACACATATTAAATCATTTCTACTATTCTAATAATGTAAATGCTATTTTTACCCTCTAGTGAGCAATGTTTCTCTCTTTACCTGTAAAATACTGATCTAGTACCAGTTCTGGAGGTTGGTGTCCCTGCCTGTGGCAGAGGGGTTGGAGCTTGGTAGTCCTTGGGGTCCCTTCCAGCCCAAGCCATTCTATGATTCTGTGATTCTATGATTCTATGAAGACATGGATGTCCAACCTTTTGGCTTGCCTGGGCCACACTGAGTGAAGAGGAATTGTCTTGGGCTGCATCTATTGCTCTGAAAGTAATGCCTCCTGTTTATTTCCATGGAAATGACAACTGATACAAAGAGCACAATAACGCTATTTGATTGAGCAAATTCTCAGCAACAAAACACTGTTTTTCCACATACTCACCCCTAGTAGCTATGCACTCTTGCCAGTGATGAACAAAAGTCTGCATGCCATGCTTGCAAAAATTTGTAACGTCAGTCGTGACCCACTGTTGCTGCTGTTACCACTGAAACGCACCCCGCACCACCTCACTGTGCTCATATCCGCTGTTTGGTCTCCACAAATGTCCAGCAAGTGTCGATAAATGTCAATGGGTGCCATTTTTTCTGCATGGAAGAATTAGATTCCACATCTTTCCTTCATACGCACTTCCACGTCAGATGCCATCTATTAGACTGCCTCTCGCTGCCATCTGTTGCACAGCAATAAAATGTAATAGAATACTGGCAGGATGGTTCAACGTTTACTGCCATACCACCAACTGATATAGTGGGCTGACAGAATAACATAGGAGGCATTACTTTTGGAGCATCCCTCATTAAATATGTAATGTAGGTAATGTATATAAAATAACACAACTTAATTTCTAATGTTTGTTATTAAAACCTACAAAAAAGAGAGCAGCAAAACCACAAAAACAGTGGGATATTTGATCCTGTTGTTGTGAAACTACCACATTGGGCTGGTTTGATGCCAGTGGTTGCCATTCTCAGTGAGCACTCAAGGTGTTCATCAGAGAGTTTGATGAAATTTTACTCTTTCTGTGCTTCAGCCTTGAAAACAGTTGTTCATAAATGTTCATACTGCCAAAAAGCAGTGACATGAGTAAGGCGTGACTGTGAAGCAGGGGTTATTTCTCTCTAGTAAGAGAGGGCTTATCAAAGTCTGTTAAGGAGACATGATCAAACTTTTAGTTGCCACTCCATACCTTCCATTTGAAAATCTGCAAGTAATGTATTTATGTCAAGTGAAAATGGAATCACAAAGAAAGCAAAAAATTGATGATTTTTTCAGCAATCTTGAAACCTATTCTTAATTTTCGTTATCAGTATGGAAAGCGTGGCTGCATCTTTTTTGCTGTTCACAAGACTGTGTTTAGCCAGTGTATCACAATTCGTGAACTTATTTGCCATTACTTGAGCTGGGCTGATTTCAGCCCAGATGTGATTAACAGCACACCAATATTTGGTTGGTGCTGAGGGGCTGGGCCAGGCCACTTGCCAGGGAAGAACCGCCGCCACGAGGGGCTGGTGGCAGGGGGTGGGCCGCAGTGTGAGCTGTGCTGGGGCGCGGGTTGGACACTCCTGAGTTAGTGGTTAGCAAAGCAAACACTGTTATCTTCATTGATATGAATCTGCTAAGGTCCATTATTTGGATTGAGCTTGTTGAGGGATGTGGAAGTTTGATCATTCAATGCCCCATAAGATCTCAGCCGAAAATGGGAAACCTGCATTTCTTGATGTACCTACAAAGCCTGTAATAAAAGACAAAAATAAATGTAAAATTTTAATAGATGGAAATATTAACAGTATAACAAAATCAATCATATATTTGAAGGAGGAAACATGGAAAAATACATGCCAGTAGTCTGCAGCAATTTCTTTGCTTTGCTCCTTTAGTCAAATGGCGCAGCTCAGGAGTTGTTGACTGCTTTTCTTTCTTTTGAACCACAGTGTCTCTGGAAGGAGATAACAGAGGAGGGAATAACCTTTGAGATACTTTCTATCTTCCTTTCTTCTTTTTGTTTTCCCCATTTAATGTCTGCAGGCACCACTGAGAGCAGCTCTACAGTGCTCAGCCTGTGTACGCTGCACTGCTGAAATGCTCTACTAACATTGCCTGTGGCTGCCAGCTGATGTTCTCCTCCTCCTCTTTTTTTCTAAACTGACAAGTATGTGAAAGCAATGTTTATTTTTAAAACATCAAACCCACATATCAATAAGTGGGTATCCCCTGTACTCTTTGTCAACTCAAGATGTTTGCCTGTGCTACATCTTTGGTAACTCTAAGCCCTATGTTTTTAACAGGTTCTTAGGGTGTTTGTCATGCACTGCCATTGAGAGTAGGATTGGGTAAATGAGCAATATGAAATGAAAATAATTAAAAATCAGGAACACAGAAATTTCAGTTTTCCAAAACCTGTTTAAACTAGTGCTCCCAGACTCCTGCAAGTACTTGCAGCTTTCTAGCAGGCTTTCTGCTAGCCAGCCTAGGGGAAGTCCACAGAACAGACAAGGAATTCCCACAGTTTCTGGGGCAAAGAAAGGGAAACAAAGTTTTTCTTCATAAGAAAAGCTGCCTTTGTACTTACAGTTGTCTTTCTAGCTGTATACTAACATAGGTGGACTGCACTCTGGGTAGATAAGCAGCTGAAAAAGATAGAGCAGACCTTCCCCAGGGCATTTGTATTTGTGGACACCCTTGGAACACAAAATATCTCAATCCCAAACTCATGTCATATAGGTCTGTGGTCTTCTGCCAGGACGTCTCAGAAAAAATAAGCTTCAAGTCCCAACTGTAACAAATGTACCTCTTGTGAAATCAAGCTGTCCCCACTCTTCTGCCAGAATAGTCTCTTAGTTGTGTTTCATATGTGACTGTGTGTGTGGTGTGCACTTATACAGCTGTATGGCTAAATGCAACATCAGCGCAACCAACCAGCTCTACCCAAGTAACCCTAATTATCCAAAGGTTTTAGATGTCCCAAGAGACCTTCAGGTAATTGAGATTCTTCTGTAATTTATTTTACAGGAAGGACATTATGATGGAGAGTGGCTTGACAACCACATCAGTCAGTTCCTTCAGAACCCTGGGATGCCATGTTGTTCAGCCTCATTGACTTGTGCACGTTCAGTCTCATGAGGCAGTCTTGGACTTGCTCTTCACTTACAGTGGGAGGGTTTCACTCCCCTGAGCCCTGCCTGAGGGTTCAGGGATGTGAGAGACGTGGGAAGCTTGACTGGCACGGAAGACCGAGGAAAAGAAATCGCTGAGTACCTCAGCTTTCTCCATGCCAGTTGAAGCCAGTTCTCCCTTCTCATTTATCAGTGGGAGTACGCTCTTCCTGGTCTGTCTCTTTCAACCAATGGTCCTGTAGCATCCCTTGTTATTTTTCACATCCCTCACCACGTTCACTTCCATCTGTGCCTTGGCTTTCCTGATCCTATCTCTGCATGTCTGGACAGCATACATAGTGTGGTAGAAGAAGATCCTTATATCTTATTTTCTGTAGTTGTATCATCTGTCTCTGACTTCAGTGGGAGCACTTTTGAGAAAATTGGCACAGCTGTAGACAAGCAGTGTGTGGGTCTGTCTAATAAGGTATTTAAGTGAGGATAACTGTTTTAGTATAGAGTACTGTGACAGACAGTGATGCAACAAGGTTATTAATATCCTAAGAACAGTGATAAGTTAGCAAAATAGAATCATAGAATCATACAATGGCGTGGGTTGAAAAGGACCATAATGATCATCTAGTTTCAACCTCCCTGCTGTGTACAGGGTCGCCAAGCACTAGTCCAGGCTGCTCAGAGCCACATCCAGCCTGGCCTTGAATACCTCCAGGGACGGGGCATCCACAACCTCCTTGGGCAACCTGTTCTAGTGCGTCACCACCCTCTGTGTGAAAAAACTTCCTCCTAACATCTAACCTAAATCTCCTGTCTTAGTTTAAAACTATTCCCCCTTGTCCTATCACTATCCACTCATGTAAACAGTTGTACCCTCTCCTGATCTGCCTGATACATAATTGTTGCAAACGTTTTACATTAAGGAAAGTCATCATATTATTGTGCAGGTCATTCAGATTTCCTGAATGAATGTATCAGTGTAATAGCCTGCTGGAGTTAGAAAAATTGCAGTTCTTTTCTGTATAACCTGTCATCATCATGCCACCAGTACCAGGTCTAAAGGTCTTAAACCTTTTTCCAACATGTCATAAGATTAGTTTTGCCAATCTTTGATCATTACAGACAGTAGGATTATAAACACTGCTGAAATAACTGGGACTTCAGCTAGTCATCAGGAGCAAAACCTGCCTAGCCATCTTTTAAATTACATTTTCCTGTACCTGAAAAAATAATTCAGAGCTAAGAGAAGCTCCAGCCCCTATTTTGCTAGCCAGGTCAAGTCTACTGCTACCAGGTCTGGGGTTCCTCAGCGCAAGAAAGATATGGACATACTAGAGTGAGTCCAGCATAGGGCCACAAAGATGTCTGAGGGACTGGAGCATCTTTTGTATACGGAGAGGCTGAGGGAGTAGGGACTGTTCAGCCTGGGGAAGAGAAGGTTCAGGTGGAACTTGTCCATGTGTATAAATAAACACCTAATGAGACGAAATGAAGATGAAGGAGCCAGGCTTGTCTCAGCAGTGCCCACAGAGTTTATTCATGTTAAATTTTATAATTTTGTATTTAATAATATTGATTTATTTATATTTTTCTTAATATTTGTAGTCTAGGTTTATAGTCTTGATCTGTAAAGCAGATATTTAGATGTTCTTACTATAATGACTGGGACTGCTCGTTTGCAGGTTAAGAACTCTGCAGGAAGACATGCTCTGGCTGTACATAGCCCTTGTCTCAGCAGTGGGGTTTGCAAACACCTTCTGAAGTGCTTAAAGTTAAGTATTACAAAATGTCTATGTTTCCAGTAATGAAACAAGAGTTTATTATGAATTAAAACATTAAATATTCATTAAATAAACAAAAGTGTTGCTGTTTATTTTCCCTATACTATTTATTTTTTCCACACACATTTTGTGAGTCATAGCATTCTGAACTTTTAAGTGGAAGGCTATGCAAATAACTTTGATTATATTGGATACTGAAACATTTAAAGCCAGTTGCAGATATTTTGTGGGTTGTATTACTTCCTTTTCCAGCATTTTACTGTCTTCCTCAGTATTCTCTATCCTTTTTTTCCACTGGTGTCTGAGTCAGGAGACCTATAACTGAATGTTTATGCACCCTAATGTGAAAGTTGTCAAAAGTTAAATTTATGATAACTGCAGCCTGAAATTTGTCTTGCCACTGTCACATGAGGAAAGACGCCTTCGCTAGATTTATAGGGTTGTGTTCATCTGTCTCAACAATATTTGAAGATTTCTAAAAATACAATACTTCCCTGACAGCTAGAGAGATGTTACTGCCTGGCTCGGTTTGTAGTTTAAACATACTCCATTATTGCCTGTCATAGTTTGTACTTCAAGTATGTTTAGTTTAATACTACAAACCAGTGAGTTATAACAGAGAGAGATACTGAGCTCAACCCTTCAGGTAATGAAATATAACATCATCTCGGCAGTGGTTTGATTAAGGGTGAATGTTTGTTAAAATCAAAACTTTCTTTACCAAACAAGTGTCTTTTGGGCTGTCGGTGTGTTTTTTTTTAACAAAGATATTTACATTTCATTGATGTGACATCAACTATGTATGATAAATGCTTAAAGACAGATGTTTTAATGTTTTTATGTTTTAATGTCTGGATTCAGTAATGCCTACTTAGTCACCGGTAGAAGAAAAGGCAAAGATCATCCATTTTTTGCAGAGATAATGAAGAAAGTGTATTTCTCTCCTTCCAGACACAAATCTGGTAAGGAATCCTTTTTGTCTCACTCCTCAGCATGTAACAGGGGCATATGTTGCAAGGGAAATCAAGGGACAGAAATAGAAAGATTATATAGGGTTTATAACATGAAGCAATATTTTTCCATCACTGTATTGCTGTCAGGACTAACATTACATATTCCAGCGAACCTGATAATAATGTTTTAGACTGCAGTTACAAAATTCAGTTGCCTGCTTCAGATTTTGTGTACTTCTCTTACTGCAGTGTCAGAATGCCTCCCAGGGATTTGAAAACAGAAATGGCAGGGATTGTCTTTCTTTCTTTCCCAGCCTTGAAAATAAATAGCTGATTTAACTGATATATTTATTTTATTTTAATTGCTCTGGTGCTTAAGTAGATGCATCCTGTGGCAGGACACTGATCTAGCAAAAGAGTTAGTTAAGTAGACTTTTTGCTCATATGTGAGTATGGTGAGCTAGTGCCAATTTTGAAAAAGAAGCAGCCATTCTCCTGACAACTTCTCAGCTGTGTGCATCAGCAGGAGGTGGGCCTGTGAGGGCGGGTGAATGTCAGTCTTCCACCCTTCTAGGAGTGGGAGGAAGCGCCTGAGCCACCACCACTGTCTGGGTACGAGGATCTAGAAATGCTCTGGGGAATTTACATGGAAGAACAGTTCATGTAAATGATCTCAGGAGACTACAGCTATTTTGGAGCATCGTTTCACAGCATGTTATCTCAATATCGTTAGACCTATGTTAAAATTTTCTACAGAGACAGATTTTTAACTTGATCATAAAGCTTAAACTGACCTCACATCTAAATTTGAATGTTACCACATTCCATAACTGTAAAGCATATTTTTATCTGAATACAGATGGAGTCAGTTTTCAATAATTGTCTTGTGTGGGTAATTAAGCCAAAGGGGAATAACAAAAACTCATGCAAAACTGGTTGGTGGTTCTCTCTGTCCATACTGATTGCTTTTATCTCCTGAGCACCTTATGAGCAAACATGTATTCCTCAATGCAGGCTTGTACCATATGATATTGAGCACAATATATTATAGCTATGAATACAGCTTGTGTTCTGGAAGCAACCATAGAAATTGACGCAACTATTGTGAGGCTAATACTAGGTGTTCCTCTGAGGAAATGAATGGATCATAAAAACAATTTTGCAATAAACACTATTTTCCTATCTAATGTGCCAGTACAATGTACATCATAGCACACTGTGCAGAGGTAATACTATACATGCCACTAGTCCCTGATGAAAAGGTTCTGTGGAGTGCTGCAGCCCATCTGCCATCTATGGTCTTCTGGATGACAGCCATGAGGAGCCCAGAGGACTTGGTGAGAAGTGCTCTTTAAAGCGCTGCAGTAAAGGTTGTCTTCTTTGTAGGAAGATAAACCTTTTCAATTATACTGGGAGCTGTGAGAGTCTAACGTGGGCCCCAGTGGTGAAATAATTGCTTCAGAACTTCGTGCAATACAGAACTTCCTATTATAAGAAGTGCTGTTTCTGTCTTCTCCTTCACCTGCATGGAGGAGTTTTATCCCCCCCCCAATGAAGGATTAGCAATTTGCAAAGCAATAAATGTGAAAAAACTCAGATTTAAATCTTGATTGTGATTCTATAAATGGAGCATGGAAGCATCTCTAAAGAGCAGTTTCTTCACCTATTTGATTTTCTGTTCAGTAACTCCTTTGCAACCACTTTCTACTGCTTCTTACATTCATTGTCAATCTCATCCTCATATTCACTTATGCTTTTCTTCTGTAGTACCATGTCATTGTTTTTTACATTTTTATTATTAACATTATTGTTATTATATAGAACATGTAATGCAAAACTATATCTGCCAAATGAAATGGATGATTGCGCTGTTTCTCATGCTTTTCCCTGTTCATTTTCCTTTTCATATCCCTTGAATGGGATGACACACTTTATTGTTGTCTCCTCCTCCCTGAGCAATTGTTTCTAGAAATTGGACTCTGATGGGGACTGCAAGCTTATGAATTTTTTCTTTAGAAGGGCACTGTATGACCTACAAAATTTAGTGTTATCTGAATATAATGTCTCCATTGAGAAACAAGACAATAACCTTAACTTGAAACTAGTAATAAGTGCTTTGCTTTGATAAAGTAGATCTCAGCTTTTGTAGGTTACGGTGCACTTGCATTACAGAGGTTATTTGCTATTAGATATCAGACATCCTGAATACTGCAGATAATGAATGAATGAGTGGAAGATATGCCCAGAGCTTGTTCTCAGAATTATACAGAAGCAGAGTACAATCTGTCTGCATGTTCGCAGCAGCAAAAATATTCTTTTTGTTTGATCTACTTGCCCATTCTCCTCTACAGTATGCTCTCACTGAAAGCAAAGCAAAATGTCAGTTATGTCACTGTTGTGTTTGCAATAGTAACTTAATAGCCCAACTGACATGGAAAATTGTATTGTAGTTATATTTCTAAATCCAGTCCTCCTTTTTTCTTTTTCTTTTGAAACAGGTAGAATATACAAAACATATATAACATCTGAAATATTTTTAGCTTGATTTCCTAAAGAAAAAAACATACACAGCTGTCTTTTTTATATGATTCTTTTCTCCCTTTGTAACTAATTTTCAAACTTTTAGCCAGTATTAATATTTCAGAGAAGAACTGAGCTCCTGTGTACGTTTATTCCCATGAGTCTGGTTACATCAGGTACCTAAATAGAGGAGAGAGGTCCTCACTACTGAGGGAAGGCCCTGTGACTTCTGTCCGGTCTGTCAGTCCACGGGTAGCTTGATGCCAAGAATGATGACAAGAGATCTGTGGAAGGAGACATGGGGAGGACTGAGGGGACACAGAGCCATTTGAACCCAGGTATTGATGTTCTCACTGCCTAGGCAGAGACTTGTTTTAGGTGTTTCCCTTCAGTAATCTCTTAAAATTTGGCCTGCATTCCTGGCTCAGTAACATCTGAGTAGAATCATAGAATCATAGAAGCACCAAGGTTGGAAAAGCCCTACAAGATCATCCAGTCCAACCATCCACCTACCACCAATATAACTCAGACCCCTCACCAGCTTTGTTGCCCTCCTCCAAACACGCTCCAGGGCCTCAATGTCTTTCTTGCAGTGAGGGGCCCAAAAAAGCTGGGGACGAGTTCTGCAACATCTTATCTCTAAATAGGAAGGATACAGATTTGAAGGGTGGACTATTTGATGGAATAAAAATTGGTTGGATTGTCGCAGCTGGATGATGGTGGTCGATGGTGCAGTTGATTGAACAGAAGGAAGAGATGCCTTCCAGAGGGGTCTGAACAGGCTTGAAAAATAGGCCTACAGGGACATAATGATATTCAACAAGGTCAAGTGCAGAGTGTTGCACTTAGGTCAGGGCAAGCCCAGATATATGTACAGTCTGGGAGAAGAGGTCATTGAGAGCATTCCTGTGGAGAAGGGCTTGGGAGTTCTGGTGGATGAAAAGCTTGATGCGAACCAGCAGTGTGTGTTTGCAGCTCAGAAAGCCAACTGTATCCAGGGCTGCATCAAAAGAGGGTTGGCGAGCAGGGAGAGGAATGTGATTGTCTCCCTCTGCTCTGCACTTGTACGGCCCTATCTGGAGTACTGCATCCAGGCCTGGGGCCCCCAACACAAGAAATACGTGGCGCTGTTAGAGTAGGTCCAGAGGAGGGCGACCAAGATGATCAGAGGGCTGGAGCACCTCTCCTACGAGGTAAGGTGGAAGGATCTGGGCTTGTTCAGCCTGGAGAAGAGAAGGCTCTGGGGAGACCTCATTGTGGCCTCCAAGGACTTAAAGGGAGTTTATGTTTTACACCAGCAGACAGTGATAGGACAAGGAGGAGTGGTTAAAACTAAAAGAAAGATTTAAATTAAATCTTAGGAGGAAATTTTTTACTCAGAGTGTGAGGCCCTGGCACAGGCTGCCCAGAAAAGCTGTGGATGCCCTATCCCTGGAGGAGTTCAAGTCCAGATTGTATGGGGCCCTGGGTGGCCTGAGCTGGTGGGTGGCAACGTGCACGTGGCAAGGAGTTGGAACTAGATGGTTTTTTAAAGTCCCTTCCAATCCAAGTTATTCTATGATTCTATGATCTTTATATATATATATCTGTGATAGTTTCAATAGAAAGAGAAAATTCATGTCACCACTTTCACTACACCATCAATTCTCATCTTCGTATTCATTTGTAAATTACTTCAGCATACTTCACAGAACCCAAAACTAGGTTCAAGTTTTTGTCACTGCAAAGGAGTAACGGAATTTCTGATGAGAACTTCATGAGGCATTCCATATAATGTAATTTTTTCTCTCATCTGTTTGTTCATATGAGGTAATGTTACCTGTTTGTGATATAGAGTGTTTGGGTTAGCTTTGATGTGGATTGCCTACGTCATTAGTCTTCTTCATAGCAACTTGCCATCTAAAGATGAAAATGTTGCCAAACAAAGCTGATCCTTTTTATGCTGCTCTGTGGTAGAAAACTTGTTTAGTCCAAAAGAATAAAAAAAAAACCTCACCAAATCCTGTGTCTGGGCAGTAAAAAGTGCTATTGCCATAGAATAAAATCATCTTTATTGGAAGAGCACTCAAATTTAACCAAACATTATATACTAATGTCTGGATTGATTTTAGTGACAACAGACATGACTGCAGCAAATCTAAGTAGAGGAAAAATCTTCTTTGGATGTCTTTCTGAGACAGCTGTTACAGGAGAGAAATGTCTTGACAGAGCCAGGAACTTAATGTTGAATACCAGCTGCCATGGGTCACATATTCTACTGTACACATTGTTCTGCAAGTTTTTGTTGCAAGAGCAAGGCAAAATACTGCCCTGAAAACTAAAATGAAAATCAGAAGTGTGGAAAAAGTGTTTGCTTCTGAACTTAATATCCATTTACCATGAAGTAAATTAAATTAATTGTAAAATACTGATATTAAAAATCTGAAATAGACTAATGTTTACTCATTAATACTATAATACTCTCTGGAAACCCAGAAAAGAGAATTCCAATTATGAGCTAATGGTTTTATTAGTCAGTAGTAAATATTTTAGAGGTAATCGAAACAAGGTATTTTTGACTGTTGCTAACTAAGGATCACTTTATTTCTCTGAGTCCTCTTACATTTTTAGATCCACTTATTATTATTAAATTATGTTTTGAATGGTCTTAAACATGATGAACGTATATAAACAGCTAATAAAGTCTTTGCTAGATAGAGTTTTCAAATAAAAGGATGTAAAAGGCTATACTGTGTATTTGCAATGTACGTAAAAGGGTATTTTTTGAAATTTTCAAAACTAAGCTTAAACTTTGATAATGAAAAACAATATATAGTTATTTAAGCAAAAATAATGAACAGTCATGCTAGATCTTGTAGTATAACAATCACTAATTAAACTCACTGCAGCTTTTTTCCATGTGTAGTCTCTGTACGGGAGGGACCTGTGGTATCTTTCATGTACTGAAAATCTGAAGGAAAATCAGAATTCTTGCTTCAAAGATATAATGACAGAAACATTCTTGGAGGCTGACATTAAGAGATTTCCTGTAATGAATGGCAAATGAACACACATGCAAAAAGAGCAACCAACCCACATATGGTGTCTGTCACTTCAGATGGCAAAAATAAGAGTGTTTCTACTTCTAATGTGTATTTGTGAGAATGGTGGTTATTTCTGTGCTTCAAAAGCACTGTGAAATTAGCAGAGATTTGTTTTTGGGAAGGAAGCCGAATGTTGTCATTAGCCCTTCTCTGCCAAAGTAAAACAAAATATTTTTCCTAGCAAGCATTTGTAGCCAGTCATCATGCTCTGGATGGTAACTAGTGAATAAATATTTAACAGAGACCTACATTGCAGTTCTGATGAGTTTGAAATGCAAGCTTCCTCAGCTTGCAAACTTGAAGGCTGTAAAACCCTGCCCTTAATAAAAGTAGAAATTCACTGCAGGTGATCTGTAATTCACAGCATACAAATTATACCATGTGAAGAGTTATGCAAATCTAAGTCCTATAAAAACCAACATCCAATAAGTAAGTAAGCAGAGTTCTCTGATATGTTCTTAGCAATTTCTTGATTACATCATATCACGTTCATTTTTAGGGATGTAAATAGAACAAAACAAATAAATGGCACCTCTAATTCAGTTGTTTATCCCGGTTTCAGATCTGTTCCTTCGCTGGTGCCTAATTACTGCTAGAATAAGATACATAATGAGGTATTGGAAAATATCTCCTCTGAGCTTTGTTAAAGATACAAATATTTATTGAAATATGCTTTATGCTTTCTAAGGTACTTTTACCTCTATTACACTGCAGACTAAATATATTTGGTAAACAAAAGTCCCCATGGAATCTGATAATGAATACATTATTTGTCTAAGCACAGTTGAAAAGAAATATCCAAAAATACCTTCCATCCCTACCTGGAGTGACAGCATTAATATTTAATCCCTTTCTGTTCACACTATTCATGCCACTGTTAATGTATGGGCTTTACATCTTCTGAAAAACTAACAGCAACGTTTTAAACTATTCTAAATGAAGAACATTTACCATGTGACATAAAATAAGCCATTGGCCTTGTTATTTGAAATGAACTACTGTACATTACCTGCATAGCATTGTCGCTGGAGCCTCGAAAGACCCTTAAATACATTTTTTCCTTAATTTTATGGCCCATGCTTCAAACATAAAATACCACTGAAAATGCATTTTTCTATAAAACAATGGAAATAGGACAGCTTTTGAAGAAGATTTATATTATCAAGTATCCACATGAACATACCTGTAATTTCAGTTGCTGCCCTGGGAAATGTGTTCCCAGAAAGATGGTTTAACTAGTTGACAGGCAATTATTCTTTGAAAAATGCAGACTAATTAGACAGTTCTTCTTTGTCATAGATATTCAGCTGTTGTTCTGCACAGAGTGGCATGCTGATGGACATACTGCCCCTTTTACAGTCTGGTTTCAAGGAAGACCTTTCAAGAAAAAATTACAAATGCTAAAATACGCTTTAATTTAGAGGAATTAACATTACTTCCATTGCTTTCAGAAAAGATAAACTTCTTAACAAAGAAAAACTTCCCTGCTTTACCAGGTGGTGGTTCTGTTCATGCTGGTGGTGCTGATCACACAAATCAAGCAACTGTGTACTACAGCGATTTTTCACCAGATCTGTGGGTGGTTCTCATTTATTTTGGAATAGAAAGTCTATGGCCGTATCCTCCTTCTCACAGTCCTGACACTTCCCACCCCCTTGCGAAAAACATAAGTAAACAGCTGAACATAATTTTTCTTACTTTACTTTTGGTTTGATTCAATTCAGGTCCACATGACCCCTCACTAAAAGAGTTGTGCATGTCACTTAAGTGTCTAGAGAATATTAGGATGCTGAGAAATATTCACTAGACTTAGCTGAACTTGATTGGCTATCAATCGAGAGACATAGGCAATTCAGATAATCTATGGCATTCAATATGAGATTGGCCTCCTTATTAAACTGGCTAAATTAAGATCATGCAGTCAGGTACTACGGAAAGATTTCCATAGAGTTATTGTTTCTGCTCCCAGGGCCTAATAGGAACTGGGGCTGTCCTTCTGCCAGGCTCTGTATACTACATGACTCTTTGTAGTTGCCTCAGCTAATTTGCAATGAAAGAAGAACGGACAATGGTACAGAAGAGCAAGTTGACGAAATCAAGGTTGCATGTCAAGCCCCTGCCAGAACTAGGTAAAAAATCCACACTTCTTGATGCTTAATACAATATATTGCCCACTAAAGTGCCTTAAACAGAGCAATTTCAGTTTACAGAAATTTAGTTTTTGGTGAGATATTGGAAGTTGCAATAAGCTAATATTTTGACTTTCAGGACATCAGCATTTTGTATGGAGTTAATACTAGGATAGATAGTTTGAGGTCACTGAAAATTAGCCTTAGACTCTCCTTCCCTTGTTTCCACGGAAGAGTGAAGATTATCTATTAAATCTTATCTAGCCTTGCTAAGATCATATCTAGTGAATGCCAAGATAAAAAAAAAAAAAAAGTGAACTGGGAAAGGTCTATAGATATGAAAAGGACAAAAAAAAATATATGAACAGATTAAATGTACCACGTTCTCTAGCACTGAGTGTGTAATGAAATTTGTAACAGTTGCTTGGCAATAATATGAGGGATGCTCCGAAAGTAACGCCTCCTATTTTATTATGTTGACCCACAATATCAGAGGCGGATGTTGGTGACATGGCAGTAGAGAGTGAACCTTCCTACCAATATTCCATTACATTTTGTTGCTGTGTGACAGATGGCAGCAGAGGGGCAGTCTGACCGAATGGTGTCTGATATGGAAGTGTGGATGTAGCAAAGATTTGTTGTTGAATTACTCCATGCAGAAAAAGTGTCACCCATTGACTTTCATCAAAACTTACTGAATGTTGATGGAGACCAAACAGTGGATGTGAGCACGGTGAGGTGGTTGGTGATGTGTTTCAGCAGTGGCAATAGCAACAGCCTCAACAACCTCTGCTGGTACAGTTTTTTACTAGTGCAGCATGCAGGCTCTTGTGAAAATGCACAGCTTCTGGTGGTGACTGTGTTGAAAAAGAGTGCTTTGTAGCTGAGAATTTGCTCAATCAAATAGTGTTATTGTGCTCTTTGTGTCTGTTGTTGTTTCCATGGAAATAAAGAGGCATTACTTTTGGAGCGACCTATAGTATAGAGGGCCAACTGTCTGGTCACTTATAAGATACAGGCATGCTATAGTTCCTTAGGAAGGTCCAGTGTTTTTCATCTATGGACTGGCCTTAGGTTTACTTTTCAATCTATAAAATAAACTCATGTAAGAATGTAAAAAAAATCACATATCATCTGTACTTCTATAAACTGATTCAATATACTCACTGATGAGTGTATCTGACATTGCAGAATAATAGCTGTACTGAACTCTGGGGCTTGTGGGACATGGATATTTTTGAAGTTTAACCTGACATGCGTACTGATGATCTGCTAGTACCTTGCTAGTGGAGTATTTGGCTTAAACTTATAAGCAGAACTGCAGTTTTCTGCTTGTTTAATGATACCCAAGAGATCTCTTGCTTCTCCCTTTTCTACTTCTCAGCATGCATTCTCCCATTTTATGATCTGTCAAGACTATTTCTTTTCTTTCTCTACTTTGCTTTTGCCTTTTTTGTGATTTTCGTGTATTTTCTTTTCACGTTAGTCCTTCTTTCTCTCTGATTTCCTCTTATGGCTTGATACAGCAGGCATAATTAAACCGTGCATAGATGAGGACACATTCAAGGTCAGGCTGGATGGGGCTTTGAGCAACCTGATCTACCTGTAGGTGTCCCTATTCATTGCAGGGGATTTGGACTAGATAAGCTTTAAGGGTCCCTTCCAACTCAAACAGTTCTGTGATTCTATGATAAGGAGCACTTTCCTGCACTTCATGAGCAGTGAGGAGGTAATGGCAATATTTAACATGCATTAAGTGAGTAATCCATGTAAGCAGAGGTATAGTTTCAGCAGTGCTGAGTGAGGGAACAGACTCCTAGCAATGGGCTATTTTAGCCCCCAAAATTTTTAAAACATGTGGTATGCAAATGTATTGTTAACAACAACCAGAACATGTCTATGAGGGAAAATGTAGCTATCTACTGCCTTTTCTATCTTTTATTTCCTCTAGTGATATTTTTACTAATTTCCATTCAGTTCAATGCAGTACTTCTCTGTAATCAAGGGAGGTGTTGAGGAGACAATTTTAGCACAGATTTTTAAGAGAAACATTTCCATTTACAGAACTCTCACTCCTGCAGTTGGAAAATATAAAGCAGTAAGACTGGCTGCGCCAGTGTCTCCTTGAGAAGAATGCAAAGGGCACGCTTATACGCCTTCATGTTTTTTCCTACACAGTTCTCCCACAGCTTTTTTTAACAATTAAGCTCAATGTAGTTTCCAATTTCTGTAGTGTAGATAGGAGTAAATTTTCAAAGTTTTCTCAGAATTGATCACTAAGTTTAAATGTTGGTCAATTCCTCTTGCGCTTGAAAGAGTTCGCTTAGAAGGGTGTTGCTGATTGCCTTCAGCCATCACACACTATAGAGTAGTGGGGACAGCAAAAAGCAAAACCACATGCCATCAGGCTCCATTTAATTCCCATTTCCTGCATATAGAGAAACTCAGTCGCAGTAGGATTTATTGGCAATGGCAGGGGACTTGTCTACCTTGGATGTGGGCAAAGAGGGCTGGTGAAGTATTTGCAGTGGGAGACTTTTTTGTGCACTGTGTATTCTTGCTACACAGGGATTTATATGCTATGACAAAATATTGCTTGAAAGGGAAGACTTTTAGAAATGTTTAACGTTGACTTGAAGACAGAGGGCTGGGTCACTGCTGGGCTTTGTGCTGTCTGCAGAGGGCTCACCTCTGGGTGTGTACTGTTTCACAGAGTCATGATTCAGATCAGATATTCCAATGCACTGTTATGGCTGAGACTAAAGATAATGATATGTGTAGTTTAAATGATCGATTCTGGGGAGCAAAAGACACCTTAAATGCTTGGCTACAGAGCTTTACTTCAGTTGAGTCCAGCTTACCTGTGCAGCTGAACTACTATTGTTCCTCTCTCCCTGTAAAAGATGAAACTTTTTTATTTTTTGAATTGCATTGGCTGAACTAGCAGCTTGTATATTACTTTTTACAACATTATTCCCAGGGTAAATTTTATAACCTTTGTTCAATACATGTTTTTATAGTGTGAAATACATGAGTCGCATAACAGTGTAGTTCTTCAGCTATACCATTCTGCTCTGAATTCTATAATGTATAATTAAATTTGCAAGCATTAATTAAAAATATGATTCTTGCTTATGATATATGGCCATAATATAATAAAGACAAATTTTAACTTGACTATAAAAGAGAAATGAAGATACCAGTAACAATTCTGTGAGTTTTAATACAATACTTAAGTTACTACTGTGTTTGGCAACTTGTTTCCAGAAGACAACTTTACAGTACATATATATAAATAACAGCCTTCTAATTCATTCTCATGGCATTTTATTCCCTGCTCGTACTCATAATAAAAGGAACAAGAGGTAAGACTTTCAAAAGTGTTTTTGGAGCTTATTATGCTAACTCACACCAAAATAATTAAAACAAATTGTTCACAGAGGCTTCAGAACTATGCACCTGCATTTAGGTGGCTTTATACTTCGTCCAGTTACTTCCCTTGCTCCTGTTAGCATTAATTATAGTAGTAATAACCATAGTAGCAGCCCACCAGTAAGAATACCAGTATGCAATGAAGTGGGGAGTCACTATCTGATCACCCTAGCACATCTGCATTCATATCTAACAAGAAACAATATAATTTATTGGGAATGCCTTGAGGATTGAATGTCTGCTAACTTTGAAAGTATCAGATTTCAGTTGCACAAATGACCCTCAACTTTCTATTTCAAGTTGGAAGTGATTTAGCTTTTATCTGAGAAATGTCCCAAATTCTATTATGCACCTGAGATCTTTCAAAGATGCAGATGAAGTGAGAAATGTATTAATAGCTAATTGAAGTACTCACAAAACAAGACTGAGCCTGCTGAGCTAAAGGAGGCAGAACTGATGCTCAAGTTCTTAACAGAAAGCAAAGAAAATGGGGTTTAGGGAGGGCCAGTTCTTTTCTCCAGCACAGGAGGGAGAGTAAATTCAAAGGGAAGAAAGAAGACTCATTTTTGGATTACTGAAGGAGTTAAGAGGGAGCCTTAGTCAAGCAGATGAATCTGTTATTTTCTTTCTAGCTCTGTGTCCCTCAGTTTGTACCTATAACTACAGTTCTTGGCTGAGGGAAGGCAGAAGCTAATATAGGACAGATCTTTGGTCAGACAATTAGATGAGATCTTTGCTGAGGGTTTACTTCAGTTACAGATGTGTGTTTGCATGTTTGTCTGTCTGCATCTATTTGACTTTTCTGCATTCCTGATTTCTGGCTATTTGCTCTGAGTGCATCCATGTCTTTTTCCATGACCAGCGGCACTGAAGTGCTCCTACCGAAGAAGACAGCTTTTCTGCTTTAGCAGCCAGACATCTGCTGGTACACGGTGCTCATTTTCCAGATGAGTTTCCATTGGGCAGAAAAAGGAGAAACAGCAGGATGAGTCTGGCACGAATCAGTGCACTGAGTGCTGCTGAGTGATGGCTGGTATTGAGTAGCCCCCATTGTTCTGCCTTGCTACATGGAAACAGCGGAGCAGATGAGACCAGAAATGGTGCACTGGAATTACCTTGCAACTTTTGGATTATTCTCGATGTCTCTTTTTAGTTACTAGATATTTTGGACTAGGAGTTGTTTGTACTAAATGCCAGTGAGCTGCACAGTTTATAGCTTCTGTTGTCACTGAAGTTTCAAGGACAATTCAACAAACATTTCTCCCACACCTTTACCACTGCTCCCTTCCATTGTCTCCCTACTTTTGATACTCCCTATCTTGACACCATCCTCTTCATCAATTCTGGGGAACCTCTGTAGCACCTCAGCTCAAACCTCAGTCTAGGGATGTGTTTTTTAACTCTGTGTGGCCCCATTTCTGCCTGGACTGTTACACTCCATCTCTGTTCCTCCTCCTCCTCCTCTTCTTATTTCATTCTCTTTTGTCTTGCCCCTGTATGCTCTCCATAGCCCTGTGAGTGTCCATGCACAATTACTGTTTCTCCTGGCAGAGGGAGAGGATGTTCCTGAGATGTTGACCCAGGTGGAGAGCTTCATCTAGCTCACTGCAAGCCATGAAAGCAGAAGGCAGCATCATGATCTGGAAGGATGTTCAGAGAAACAGTTGGAGGCTGTAGCAGCTGCAGCTATTGTTTTTTTTTTTTTTGTCATCAGCATGAATGTGTTTCAGCTAGTCAGTGGTGGCATCTCTGGCACCTATCAGATTCAAATTTCAAATATATTGTGTAATGAATGAACAGAGGTATGCTATCAGACAGAAAGGAGTATCATACCTCATTCAGTTGACCATAAATCAGTGACAACATTCAACATCTCTGGCTTGCACAGCTGTTGACAACTTTTCAGAATTCTGTTTCTGCTGAAATAGGCACTGTTTCTTTATTCTTCCTAGGTACAGTACAATCCCAGCATGTCAACGGTTTATGGGCGTTAGGCCCGATTCTGTGACGAAGGGGACGGGGGACCCATGGGCCCACGTCCCGGGAAAAGGGGAAAGGGGAAAAGGGTAGGGAGATGGCCCTGAGAGCAAAGAACAGCGGCAACAATCTGAGGAGAAACAAACTAATTGACTAAATAAAATATCGGAATGCAAAACAACACACTATAATACAATATAATTACAATTTAAGCTGATAAATCCAATACAGAGAGAGAGAATGTCCCAAAGTCAAGGTAGGCCTTACTCTACTACCGACGATAAGACGGCTGGAGAGCGAGGTGCTGCCAAGACGAGAGACGGCGGAAAAAAGGGGCGAGGTCTCGTGATCTGCAAGTTTTTATACTGCGAGCTTTTATCTTTTTCCTCCGGCTGGAAAATGGTAACAGAGGAGAAAAGTACCATGGGGACTGTAGTAGTCCTTCTCCTCTGAGAACTAGGTACATTCATTACATGATGTTATGATGTGGAGTAACATTATATTGGAGTACCAATAACCGAAAATCATAAACCCATGACACAGCACAACTCTGTGCACTTTTTTTCTTTGAATGTTTTGAACATTTTCTTTATAAAATACCAGACATATTTTGCCCAGAAGCACATATAAATTGCAAAATGATTTTATCTTTTCTACTAGAGGTGAAGAAAATGATGTCCTTTGATGCTTTAGCAATTTTTAAAGGATTAATTAAGGAGATTTTAGTGGGATTTTTAGGACTCACTTCAAGCTATAAGAAAACATAATTTCTTTATTAAATTTTGCATAACAAATTTCACTTGTAAGCCAAAAAGCTTGATGAATTGTACAAATAAGAAGCTGATTTGATCATAGGGATACCATCACAACTAGGTTTTAAATGCCCAGGAGCCTGTAAGTTCTAATCGAATGAAAATTTCAGTTCTAAATTTATTCTGCTTTGTGACAAAAGTCATTACAATGCTTAGGGAATAAGTTCTTCATTTCCAAAGAGCTGATCAAGAGCAATTAAATGGCAAAAGGACTGCTAATGTAACATCATGTACAGAATTCAGAACATGAATTGTTATCAGCACAAAGCACAATTCATAGAATCATAAGAGTCATTGAATATCCTGAGTTGGAAGGGACTCATAAGGATCACTGGCTCCAGTTCACTTTACTCTTCCTGCATAGATATGATATTTTATAATAAAGTGTTTTTGATGACATCTTCAAAAGTATGACATAAGATCTTAAGCTGACATTGACATGTAACATGTCAATGCATGTAACAGAAGTTAACCAGCTTGAGACACCCTCTGTGTCTGAAAATTTTCCCCAGGCTTGTAGGAAAATCTGGTAACAGGAACAGATGAAGGATAGGAGAAGCAAGAGGGACTTTAGCCTACCATTAGCATTGGGTGGCACAGGACTTTCTCATGCACAAATGACAGGAACATGGTTACACGGATCTATACCCCTCCTAGCTTTTGACGGCCTCCTCTTCCCCTCCCAGTTAGGGATGAAATTATATCCATCTTTGGTTATTATACTGTGAGTATCATGGATGTAATTTGAAGTTGCAAGCTTGGAAAACATGCATCTCTCATTTTTATGTTGTATCTTTTAGTCTCCCTCCTGTAGCTCAAGGTTCACTTCAACTGCAGAGTTTTTGGGAGAGTTCAGAGGATGTCGTGCTTGGGTGCCACCCAGGTGGTGAACAAGTTAATGCTTAACTGAGCTGCCCATTGTATAGTAGCTATCTTTTATGTTTGTTGCTGTTTTGGTTGGTTGGTTTGGGTCAACAAGTAATTTATTCTTAATTTAATCAAGGTATTATCTCTGCATGTCTCTCTGCATATATCTGAAGGTGTTGGAAGAAATTGATCCAAATGTTGGTGCAAACACTTAGAAGCTGGCTATGGTTTTTGGTGATGGTCTAGATACCATGGATGAAAGCCACTCCTCCCATGGATCACTCCCAAAGCAGTCTCTTTGGTAGACGACCTGTTGCTATTCATGGTGAAAATGACCACCGAAGTCATGTGGCATTGCTTCTGCTTTTAATTTGGACACTTAAAATTTTTAAGGAGGAGATGGGTGATGAATACTGATGGTGTGATTACGAAGAGCGAGTAATAAATAAAGAAGAGTGAGTATTCTTTGTTATGCTCAAATAACTTTTGGTAGCTTCTGTAAGCGTTCGCTAGGGAAAAATCCATCACATTTTTTCTGAAAACATTTTCCCAGTCTGAACTCCTGCTATGTTTGTGAGCGGACTAGAAATGAGAACAAGAATGCAGCCTCTGGAGTTTACGCAGACGTTTGCAAATAAATGCTTGGATTATATCTTTGTCACTGCCCTGTATTCATTGGAAAATGAATAGCAGTGGTGTTTATGAATGCTATCAGTGCATCTATAACAAGTTATGATTGCTGATAGTGGTTCCAGTAGTCTGCAGTCACTGCTGAATATACAGCTCCAAAGCCCTATCATTATTACCTCTGATTTTCACTTTCCTAAGTATGACTGCTGGAGGAACACTTAAGCATCAGTTTCTAGATATCAAAGTATTTTGTTATATTTATTTCTGATCTTTGCTGCTTGAGAACTGTGTATTATGGGGAAATGCTTAGCTTTTTTTTTTTTGGCTTAAATATGAACTTTTGATTGAATTTTTGACAGTTGTGCTTGTAAAAATGTAGTTAACTTTAAAAAAATATTATATGTGATTTAAAATGAATTATCTCAGACATTTATTAGATAAAATGAAGTTACAAAATAAACATTTTTAACATATAATTCTTAGAGTCAGCTAGGCCATCATTTGTGCAGTAAAATGCTTACTTTTGTAAAGCTCTATATCCACATAGGTGAACAAGACAGAATTCTAATAATGTCAGCTTTCTTTATTTGGAGAGTATTCATAAAACAAATAGTTTGTATGTACCCATTGAGAGAATTTAGTCTATTGTCTTTACTGACATGTTCACTGTGTACATCCACTCTGCTAAACTGTGTGTTGAAGTATGTTGTTTTCCCAGATGTGCAACAGATGTTTTAAAGGATCAGCTAGAAATCTATAACCTGCATCATTCACTTCTAAGTCCTGTCAGCAGTTCTATTACTACAATGCTAAGAAGGATTGGTATGGCCAATAAGAAATGCTTTATAGAACAATTAATGCACAGGGAAGATTACACTATTTATAGTCAAGAGAACATGATAGATGATACCAAAACAAACTTGTCCTATAGACATTGTGTTTCAGGCTTTTGAAGTCTGTCAGGGGTGAATTCATTCTGGCCTTAGCTCTTCATTTTCTAATATATCTACTTGTCTTCTAACAATTCACCTCTGTCAAATAGATGTGAAAGGTGCGTCATTAAACTGAAAATGTCAAGAACCAGCTGAGCCGGTGTCTGTTACAGGATTCCCCTTGCAGAAATACAACTTTGTTTTGCTGTGCTTCCTTCTCACAAAGCAGTTTGTTTAGTCTTTCTAACTTAAACACATGCACAAAACTGTCTGAACTGAAAGGAAGCTCAACTAGTATAAAGCACTGATACACATTGGTTCTGTTTCTAGTCTATGCCCTCCACTTTCATCTCAAACTCATTCATGTTACTGGGAGTTACCATGGGAAGAGGTTATTTTCCAGATGAAAACAGCCAATTCCCATAGTTTTCTTCTCCTGTATTGTTTTTTCACATGAACATACGTAAAAGACTTCCATTGAAAGGCTTCATGTTCTGTGAAATGTTAAACAGAGGTCCAGACAGTACCATTGTGAGCCTTTCTTTTATTGTTTCTGGAGCAAAGTGTTTTGTCTTGTTAAAAAGAAGACAGAACAGCTCATAGAAACTGTAATTTCTTGGGCTACTCTTCCCCTCTGGAGGCAGCTGTAATAGGTCTTCTTGCCCTGCCTGGTCGTTAGGTTGCACAAATGATATTGTTCAGCCAGTGTAGTTTTCATGTAATACTTCTTGTTAGAGTCTCAACTGATTTAAAAGACATGAATAATTAAAATAAGTTTAGATATTGAACAAGGCTGCTGGCTTGGCAGGTATACGGTGCTCCATCAGAATTCAGCCTGTGTCCTTGCTTTAAAACAATCCTTGGGATACATCCAAGCATATTCTAAAGCTTGTGATGATTTTTACCTTTATGACAGATGACACCTTCACTTCAGACAATTGCATGTGATTGCTCTAGCACAGAAACTAAGTCTCATTTTTGAGAAACTGGTTTTGGATATATTTTCGCCAGAGTATGTGTTTTGAATGATTTCCAGCAAAATACCTGTTCTGTGAAATAAAAAGGCAAAGTTAACCTGGTTTACTCTTTTGTCCATTTGCATTTGACATATTTTTAGTAAATAAGAATAATTCTTAAAAACAGTTTAAATAACAGAGATGTGGGCTAGACAATCCTTATTTTTCTTCTCTGTCATTCACATGCTGGCACGAAATGGATTATCTCTGAAGTGAAATGCCTTCCATTGAAGTATTTGGTAATATTCTGTAAGAATACCACCATATAAAAAATAGAACATGTCCTATGTATCAGTGAGCAACTGTCAGAAAAACTGTTCTTAGTTATATAATGGAAGAATATTTAGAACAAATACTTCGCACATAATTTTTTCATTGTTTGCTGTGAAACCAGAAATATGTTGTGGGTTTTTTTTTTGTTGTTGTTTTTTTTTTTTTTTTTAGTAATGTAGAGCCTGTGAATCTGTGTTCAAACGTTTTCCAAAAAGGCATTGGAGACAGAAATCCATCCCATGAAGTTCTCTGTGCATCCACTCAGTACCTACAGCACTTTCTCAGTGCTTACATCAGCAGCCACGTCTTCTCCTTAGTGCAGAAAAAGTCCTTTCTCCAGAACTTCACTTATTCCCTCCCAAATGAGCAAACTAAGTGCTGTTGAGAACTGCTTCCCATCTCAAAGAGAAAGCAGGCTTGCTGCTGTCTCTTGATGGTCTCGTGCCTTGGGATATTTTAATTCTACTCTGTGTATAACATAGGTAGAACAAAGCTGAATTTTGTAGCTTGGATCTAACACATTTGTCACATATATCCTCTACTAAAAGTGCTCAATTAATTTACCAGCTACTTTCCAGCTAAGGACAGATGAACAGAGGTGCAAAGTTGGTCTGTTTGTTTTTCCATGTCATTCAGAGACAACAGATGAGTACATCTCCTGTTCAGAAGTACTGAATTCTCTTTCCCATTATCCTTTATTTGGAATGGCAGAGATCCTAGAGCAATGAAGTTGGTGCTCATGTAATTAAAAACCCTATTATTATTATAATATGCAGATCTGGGGGAAAGAAAGTATTGTTGCCAAAATAATTTTAATTCTGAAAGTCCCTCAGATTTTCCATGTCTGATTTTGCCTCCCCTCAACCCAATCTTTTTAAGGGTCTTTTCTCCCAGAATTAAAAAATTGATTCTTCTAAGTCTGACTTGGCTATATCTATCTATGTTTGTAATGTATTGGAAAGAAAAAACTTTTTTTTTTTTTTTAAGTTTCATAAAATTCCTTCTGGAATTGATGGAACGAAGCAATCTCCTGAATCTCACATTAACATTTCTGACTACTCTCATTATACTACTGCAATTTCATAAAAACAGACTTAAAATGTTGTTGGAGTTCATTGGTCTCTTTTATTTAAACATACGGGCATAAAATTCCATGAGTCAGGATTTGTGTTAAAACTAGCTTGATTTCTGAGTACAGAGGCAGTTATGAAACATCAAATAATATATATAAAACTGAGCTTAAGTGTTGTGCTATAACTGTGTGGGTATCATTATGGTAAATATGCTGGCATCTGCTTTTATGTAATTCTTTGAAATTCCAGAATAATCTTTAAAGATGCTTCATTAAATCATTTTGGCGTAAGTTTGTACCTCTGGGCATAGTTGTTCTTTCTGCTCAAAGTGTAATGTCAGCTATGTTCTTTTGAGATTGAGGAAATTATCATTGCATACAATGCAGAGAGAGAACTCTACATTGTGTACTATTTTCACTGTTCTGCTTGAATCCCCTCATAATTTAATGTCATAGTTCAACTTTGTCTCTTTTGTTAACAAAACAGGAACAACAATTCATCTTCAACCCTCACCATATGGCAGAGCTATTGATATGCAACAAGGCATTATTCAAATTAGCATTTTCAGCAAGCCATGTTCATCTGTGCAACTGACTCAATAATTAGATATGTTCTTTTCTGTCTACAATGAAACTTACCATGATTGCTAATTGAAAACGTCCAGGCTCTTTTTGGCAAATCCACAAAGTGTGACTAATACAGTTTTAGGAAGAAGCTGTTGGGTTTCTTTATGTGTTTTCTTTACTGCTGACAATTGCTTCTTGGAGGAAGGAGAGAGTCCAGTACATTACTGAACAATAACTGAGAGGTTTTGTACAAGAATTGCTCTGAATGTAATGCCTCGTACTTTATTCTGCTGGCCCATGACATCAGTGGTGGATATTGGTGGTATGGTACTAGAGGTTGAACCTTCCCACCAATTTTGGTGCTGTGCATCAGATGGCAGAAGTCGGGCAGTCTGACCAAATGGCTGGTGTCATGGTTTTGTGATTTTTGGTTATTGGTATTCCACATCATAACATCATGTAGTGGATGTTCCTTCTCAGAAGGAAGGACTACTACAGTCCCCACAGTACTTTTCTCCTCTGTTACCATTTTCCAGCCGGAGGGAAAAGATAAAAGCTTGCAGTATAAAAACTTGCAGATCACGAGACCTCATCCCTTTTTCCGCCGTCTCTCGTCTTGGCAGCACCTCGCTTTCCGGCCTTCTTATCGTCGGTAGTAGAGTAAGGCCTACCTTGATTTTGGGACATTCTCTCTCTCTGTATTGGATTTATCAGCTTAAATTGTAATTATATTGTATTATAGTGTGTTGTTTTGCATTCCGATATTTTATTTAGTCAATTAGTTTGTTTCTCCTCAGATTGTTGCCGCTGTTCTTTGCTCTCAGGGCCATCTCCCTACCCTTTTCCCCTTTCCCCTTTTCCCTTTTCACGGGGTGTGGACCCGTGGATCCCCCGTCCCCTTCATCACGGAATCGGGCCGAACGCCCGTAAACCGTTGACAGCTGGTGACATGGAAGTGCAAATGAAACAAGGGTTTGTATGGAGGTTGCTCTGAAAGTAATGCATCTTATTTATTCCCATGAAACTACAACTGATACAAAGATCACAGTATCTCTATTTGATAGAGCAAATTCTCAGCTACAAAATGCTACTTTTTAACATTGTCAAAACTGTTAATTATGTGTTTTTTGCCATTGTTGAACAAGAGCCAGCATGCCATGCCTGCAAAAATCTGCACGAGCAGAGGTGACCCACAGTTGCTGTTGCCACTTCTGAAACACACCACCCACCCCTCACTGAGCTCACATCCACTGTTAGGTCTCCATAAACGTACAGTGAGCATTGATGAATGTCACTGGGTGCCATTTTGTCCACATGGAGGAATTCAGTGACACACCTTTGCTTCATACACACTTCCATATCAAACACCAGTTGTTCAGACTGCCCCTTTGCTGCCATCTGCCGCACAGCAACAAAATGTAATGGAATGCTGATGGAAATGTTCAGCCACTACTGCCATGCCACCAACATCTTCCTCTGACATTGTGGCCCAAAATAATAAAATAGAAGGCATTAGTTTCTGAGCAACACTTGTCTGTTGAGAAGTCCTCAGCTCTTGTTTCTAAAGAGACTTTTTGACTTTTGCTTTAAAAATAATCTATTCAGTGAAGAGAGACGAGAAAGTGTCTGTCACCTTGGGGCTAAACATCATGTAGCAGTGCTTGGCACTGAATGTAAGAAGCTGCAGAAACTTGTAATCTGCAACAGCTGTGGTCCCACAAGGGGCCAGGTAGACACTAGCATGTCAGAGCTCTGGTGATTGATGGCTCTTTGAAATACCCCAGTTTAGTGACTACAAAAGAGCCTCAGTTAATGCTGATGTTTATCCAGGGTGAATTTCTGTCTAAGCCTATGTGGTTTTTAATGGAATAGAGAGATCATCTTTGCTAGTTTTCTGTCTAGTGACAGGAGACTCATCTAGCAAGTAGCTGTGCTGACTCATGATGGCTCATCCATGAGTAGTCCAAAGCCAATCTGGAAACCTGCCTTTCCAAGTATGTTCACCTTCTCCCTAATCCTGTTCCTGAGATGAATTAGGCACAAGCTTATTTCTGGTCAGTGTTGCTTTTCTTCTAAGTTAGCAGACAGGCAAACTGGGAGCAAATGGGGAGGCATTCATGAACTCATAGTAGCATGCAGTATAATTTTAGGAAATCTCTTTAAAAAGTAAATGCAATCCAGAGTTTGCTAAGTTTCTGTCTTGCTTGCCATTCAAGCAATTTTAACCACATATTCTTTGCTCTCAAATGTCTGAATTCCACGTGGTCCTGCAGTCTCTCACCTAGTAGTCTCAGGTGTTTACAAACTCATTAAATGTAAATTTGAAGATGAAGTCCATTTCACAAATATAGATTTTCTCCTCAGGGATTGTGATCACAGTCTCTTTCATTTTGTAAATCCTTCTTGTTTTGCAGCCCCTCTCTTGCTGTCTGACTTCTGTAACTGGCTCAAGGTGTATCAGTAACGTTCTCTTGGATATCCCTTAGTTCTCTGTAAAAAATTCTGTTTTTCCTCTCATTTATATTTAGCCCTAATATCTTATAGTCCTTCCTAAAATAAATGGCTCCATTTAAAGGCAGAACACAACCTAAAGTATAACAGTCCATTACAGCTTTTACCTCCTTGTTACAGATTTATCTAAGCTGTTTAATTCCTATTATAACTCCACTCAGGAGCTTCATATGCCCTGTTTCTCCTCCCTTATCTCACTTATCTTTCTGAGAACATAAGGTACAAAATGATAATTCACTCTCCTGCTGTCTGCCTTCTTCCAGGCTGCACCACTAAATGTACACTCCACAGCTCAAAGCAATTCAGTATTGAATTGAGTTTATTAATTTATACATAGTAGTCACATTTGTTTCCTGCAAAACACTGAATATTGAATTCATTGCAGCAGTTACACAAATCCATGCACAAGAAAGCTTATGAATGCGGCTGTGCTTCACTGGAGATCTATGAGGGCTGGATTTCAGCACACAGGCTCACTTTTCAGACCTGAAATGCCTCCAAGTCGCTTACTTGTTCACCCAGCATTTGAGAGGTCTAACCTGGTTTGCCTAAGTCAGTAGGAGGATGTGAGAAAAAAGGAGGGTATCACCAGTACCGTGCTCATTTTTTCTACAAAATGGTAGAGTGCACATCTCATCCAACAGAAAAAAAATCTTTGTGTAATTTGCTTTCTCAGGCTGTTTTCATATATTTCTCACACTTGGTGGAGATGCATGCCATCAATAAAACTCTTTCTTGTATTAAGGATCTCCAAACCCCAAAGATCTCAGTGTCTCTGGCAGGCTGATGAGTAGGAGCAACCCTGTGCTGAGCCTGCCCTGAGCCCCTCTGCCTGCTCCTCTCCAGGCAGCACAGGAGGGGCAACCAGAGCCTCTTGTTAACAGAAAGGATGGAGTTTTGACCTTCCGTTCCACATATCTGAAGTGCTATTGCTCTGGATAAGACATAACTTGTGTCTACTCAACTTTGGACCCAGGCAGAGCTATGCTGGGTGCAGTTTGACAGTGGGGGCAGCTGAAACCATCCCAAGAAGACCTGTTGTCTCCAGCTGATCATCCTGGATGATGGGTCATCTATCCCACCCCTGCTCCAGCTCCCTGCAGCAGGACTCTACTCTTCGCTCTCTCCTTTGGGAAGGAGCAGACGAGAGGCCCTTCTCACACTGACCTGCTCACACCTCCTGTCCCCAGGAGCAGGGGCTGTTGGAGCTGATTGCTGGGTATCTGGCAGCCTAGTGCTGCCCTGTGGACTGTGTCCTCTGCCAAAGAGGTCCACCACTTGCTGGTCTGTTGTGGAGAGCCCTTGTCTTTGTCAGCTCCACTTGGGTGTCTTCACAGCCCTCTCTTGGGATGCAGTTTCAGACCACAAGAGAGCAGCAGTGCACAGCCACTCTATTACTTTCCTGGAGCTTATTTAAATTGTGTGCCCTGATTTGATGCAAGTGAAAATGTGATTTTCAGGCAGCACTGAACAGTCAGAGCTCATGGGAGAATCAACATGAACTCTGGCCTTAAGCCTCTGGAAAAATCCGATTTGTAACGACTCAGGGCAATCTCTAATTCTCATTCTGGAAGCAGTTTTTATGATCTGCAGGTAAACTGTTGCATACAATCGGAGCTGAAGACATATTTATCTTAATGGAAAATGAAAAATGTGCCCTTCCTTCCACTGATTAGATCTGTTTTTTTTTGTGTTGCAAACCTTTCTGTAGCAGCTATTCACTATTATTTTCATTACAGCTCAGGCACTGCAGGAGAAGTAAAGTAAAATCAGGAGGTGGCAGCAAATTAAGCTGTTATTATAAACATCTGCTTCTGACACTTGGCCAAACAACTGACTGCTACATTGTGGAGCAAGGCTTAGTCCCCATTTCAAATGAAAAAAGCTTCTGGCATGCAGGACTACAGCCCAGGGCTTTGTGATTGGAATGGCTGTACTTTCAGCTCCAGCTGAAGACAACCGGAACATCAACTGATGTTTCCATAAATTGCCAAAAAATTAATCATCTGTGCACTTTGGGGTAACAAAATCCTGTCCATCTTCATGGCTATGTATATCTAGACCAGCTCATGCACAGAATTTTTTTTTTTTTACCTCAAGAACTGCAGGAGACATTTCTAGGGGGCTGAGGTTGCCGCTTGGCATTCATGCCCTTTTAATAAAGGAGAAATGAGTTGGGATCATCCAGTGTTCAGGAATCCCTGAGGGCTGGGGTGGCAGAACTGGCTGCTCTGGAGCTTGGTTAGCGCTGGCAGCTCAGCAGCTGCTGGCCCTTCTGGGAGAACCTCACAGCTGTGTGCTATGCCACTGGGTCTGAGCTACAGCCTGAGGACACTGAATATGCAACAGCGGGGGTCATTTTGGTGATCACCGCCTTGTACTCAGCCCTGGTGAGGCTGCACCTCAAGTACTGCGTTCAGTTTTGGACTCCTCACTACAAGAAAGACATCGAGGCCCTGGAACATGTCCAGGGAAGGGTAAAGAAGCTGGTGAGGGGTCTGGAGCACAAGGCTTTTGGGGAGCAGCTGAGGAACCTGGGATTGTTTAGCTGGGAGAAGGATCAGGGGAGGCTTATTGCTCTCTACAACTACCTGAAAGTACATTGTAGTGAGCTGGGGTCAGCCTCTTCTCGCAGGTAACAGTGATAGTATAAGAGGTAATGGCGCCAAGTTGCACCAGGGGAGATTCAGGTTGGGTATTAGGAAAAAATTATTCTCTGAAAGAGTGGTGAGGTATTGGAATAGGGTGCCCATGGAGGTGGTGGAGTCACTGTCACTGGAAGCGTTCAAGAAACATATAGGTGTGGTACTTGCTCTGCACCTCAGCAACAACTACAGCCCAGGGAAAATTAGTGAGGCCTTTTGTCCTCTTATGGTGCAAAATACCTGTGGTCAGTGCTTCTGGATGCATGCTGCTACTGCTAAGGTTTGAGGTGGAGGGTGGGTTTTGTTCTACCTCAAACATACAACGGATTTGAGGCTGAGTTCTCACTGAGCATTATAGCTTTGTCATTGGAGATTATACTAATGCTGGACAGGTATAGGCTTGACTGTGGATAACTGTGAGTGAATAACTGTGGGGAAATGTGTGGTAGCACTGTCAACATCTCTGGGAGCCCAGGAGCCTCCTCTATCCAATAGATAAATCAGCTCACTGCAGATTAATGGTTCCCCAGGCTGAGAGATCTATGATCCGATTCTATGGCCTATCCACAATGAATGAAAAGTGTAGATTAAAGTACTGACCAGCTGTGTTATTCATAACTAGAAAACATTGTCATGTTCTGAGTAAAGCTTAAAAAAGTATTACTTACTCAACACTACATTAAAGATTGCCTCTTGAGGAAAAATTGCCACTGCTGATCTCACTCATACTATGCTTGCTGAGATGGTGATGGACAATATTGTCCGTGCTAAATTTGGGGATATGGATGCTACATGAAAAGTTGTGTTCTAAAATGCGATATCCCCTCTATACTCTGCAAAGCTGTTGCCCATATGCGTTCATAAACATGCCTTCTAGTGTCACAAATATTTTCTACAAGATTTTCAGTCTTGCTAACGCTTCAGGAACAATTTAACAATGAAGTGTCAGCTGGATTTTATTCACCTGAGTGCATTATTATTAGAATTGTTCACTGCTTTCCATAATAGGGACAGAGGAAATTATTGCCGCAGAGCTGTAACAGGTCACAAGGCAGAGGGCAAATTCTGTCCCCTCCAGCTAAAACTGCCCTGTCAGCTGTGTGGCTCAGGGGCATGTGCTTGGTCACCTGTACCCTCTAACTTGCTCACACTTTTTCCTGCTCTGGCTTTGATCTATTCCATCTCTCTCAGGCAATGCATGGGCACAGTGGAGAGGACAGAATGGCCTGGGTTGAAAAGGACCTCAAAGATCATCTAGTTTCAACCCCTCTGCCATGTGCAGGGTCACCAACCACTAGACCAGGCTGCCCAGAGCCACATCCAGCCTGGCCTTGAACGCCTCCTGGGACGGGGCATCCACAACCTCTCTGGGCAGGATAGCCTGTAGGCATTCCAGTAAGAGAAAATGTCTTCTGTTTAACTGAGGGGACGCACTTCTGCTTTGATGGGCTAAGCATGTGAAGTTAATGTAATCTGTTTCATCAGATATATTATTACATTCTCAGAAATTCTCCATCCTCATAATCATTGTGCTGCTGATTTAAGACTGTTCCCATCAACTTTCTCTTTCATAAATATAAGTCAAAAGCTCTTTTGCTTTATAGAAGAAATTCCATTTTCTCTTATGTTACTGAAAACTAAAATACATTTATTTCTCTCAGCTACTGCTGTACTCTTTCTTCCTTCTTTGTAATTCTATTTTCACTTCTGCTTCTGTGTCCCTAATTCTATTTCTCTGTCTCTCTCTATCTCTTTTTAATATGAGGCATAAACAGAGCATCTTATTTTGGGAAAATGCTGCTGTAAAATGTTGACTGCAAAAAAAGGAAAGAAAAATCAAAGCTCTGCCTTCTTTGTGTCATCCTTGTGGTGACAGAATTAGGACAAGACTAAAAAATTTCAACCTTTTTTCACATTTTCAAAGTAACCTGAAGCATTATGTTTTGGCATGGAACACCTAATGAGTGTCACCATAGCAACTCTTTGAAGATACTCCCCTGGATCTCCTTTTGTTTTACTGTTGTCATTTTAAACCACTAAAATTAAAATAGTGGAAAGACTACCCTCACTGCAAAAGTTGGGTCAGTTTCAATGATCCATGATGGGATCAGGAAATAGATTATTTGCTTATAGAACTGTGAATACTTCAGTTGAGAGAAGTAATAGAGTAGGCTCAAGTGCTGCCCTCAGCTACAGGAGGAGCTGGTCACTCTCCCACTTCTGGTTTTGCGCTTATTAGCGAACAAGCACTTAACCCAGCAGAAGGTCTAGTTTATCAACATGATTAAAACCTTACCTTATGCCACAGATCCTGGCAGAGGTAGAACAGGAAAGCAGGCAAGAATGACTCCTAATTTCTGAGGTGAGACCAGCTGTAGACAATTACAAGCAAATAGGCTCAAGTGGGAGGTGGCATGGCAGGAAGTGTGGTCAGAAATAACAAATGCATCAGAGGGAAGGTGAGTAGAGGCAGTATTGTGATTCCTTGTATTTTGGCAAGTATGAATTTATATGTTTTGGGAGGTATCAGATTGTTAATGTTGAGAAAATCTCAGAGAGATTAAGTAGCAAAGTGGGAGTGTACAAAGGGCGACTGAGAGGAGGCCATATTGCTCTTTTCAAATACCTGAAAGGTGACTGCAGTGAGAGTGGGGTTGGTCTCTTCTCAGTAGTGACAGGACAAGGGGAAATGGCCTCAAGTTGCGCCAGAGGAGGTTTAGGTTGGATATCAGGAAAAACTTCTTTACAGAAAAGGTTGTTAAACACTGGAGTAGGCTTCTCAGGGAGGTTGTTGAGTCACCATCCCTGAATGTGTTTAAAAACCATTTGGATGTGGTGCTCAGGGGCATGATTTAGCGGTGGGTTGCTAGCGTTCAAGTAGTATGGTTAGGTTGCAGTTGGACTTGATGGTCTTTTCCAACTTGAGTAATTCTATGATTCTATGGCTTACATTTGACAAATGTCATCCTTGATTTTTTTGCAAAGATGAGCTTAAAGCCATGCTGATTTTTTCAGATATTATTTTGTAGGACTGCCAGTTATGAGCTTAACTGAAAGACAGTAAGCGTCTCCTTCAAAATTAAGATACCCTCCATCCTCGTAAACTCCCAGGAAATTAATAAGAACTCCTTACCTGCATGGTTTTGCAGACATGCTTTTATGTAAATTAGTGTTTAATATCTGAATCACACAAATATGGAGGACATTTTCATCAAACATTGTGTCTGCATTACAGAATGCAGGGGTATTGTATGATTCATAATTCTAGAGATGTCTTTGCTTAAGAAGTGTTACTTTGCTCTCCTTTTTTTTCTCTTTTTCCTAATTATATTCTAAAAAGACTTAAAATTCTTCAAAATTGAAGTAATTGGTGTAACTGTCTTGTTTTATCTCTAGCTGTTATAAGATTCTTTATTTATTATGTAATTCAGGCTCAGGTGTTATTGGCTGAAGATAATTGTATGTATGAAAGGCAATAACAGATTGGGTTTTATGGGTATGTTTGTCTGACAGACTAGGGAAAATTAAAGTAAAAAATGGGGCCTCAATAACCGCTGGTAATAAAGACGAGTTAGGGTCTGGTTCAGGATGATACTGAAGTAGCTGCTTAATTTCAAGCATGCGAATAATCCCATTAAACCTGATTGCGCAATTAAGTGTTTGAAAGATCAGTCCCTGAAAGGCTTCTAATGTTTAGGGCATAATATAGGAAAGCACGAGGTTCTGGTAGCCTGCTCTATGGGGACTGAAAAGTGATCAATGAATATTTCACATTCATGCCCACGGGTTGTGAAAAGGCTGCCAGAAATGGCTTTATCAAGTGAAAATAGTGTCTGAAATGAGGGTGAGAAGGAAATGTCAGTCTTGGCCAGAAGCGCTTAATTTTGGCCTAAATACGTCACTGAATGAAGAGGGAAAGGTCTCTTTTCACAAAGAATTTGATTGTCTCCTCATGGAGTTTAAATGCTGTCTTGATAGGAACACAATGAAACAAGTCTTCAAAACTTAACTGAGTGCAGATCCTGTGAAATAAAGAACTGGGACACTGAATTTTAGCTCATTCACTGATTCTTTATAACCTTCTAACACAGGCAAAGCTGGGGACCTAAAATAAGAACATACTGCAATTTAGATAGCCTTAACAGCTAGTCGAGGGACAAATGGTCTGTCTGTAGATCTCCGAGGAAGCAATTGTAAATATTCCAGATGTATAAATGGAACAGAAAGGCATTCTGATCCTAGAACTAGTAAAATGTCACATCTGTAAAAGTTAGTTACAGAACGTAAAAAATGTTGGAAAGAGGAAAATAGGTAAGAAAATGGAAACTGGGATGACAAAGCAACTTAGTTAAAGAGTTATTGAAAACTGCTTCAAAAAACTATTTAGGACAAGCCAGAGTACATCAGAGATTCACAGTAATTTTTCATGTAGCAGAGGGGAGGTACTCAAGGATGACAGCACTAAGGCAGCTGCTATGTAAAATACAGAGCTGAATTAATTAATATATTATTTTCAAATCCCTATTTTCCTTATCACAAGATGAGATAGAGTTCACTGAATTGCATCCACCTGTGTACAGAAGATTATGGGGGGAATCTGTGCTTCCCATGTGACATTAAGGCTATGACGCAAAGTCTACTAATGGAAGAGGGAAGGGTGTCATTGAGAATGTCTAAGCAAAAACACTACCAAGAGTTTTTGTTCAGTCACATTTCATAGTGCAGATGAGTTAACTCTCACTGTAACCTCTTACATGTCATACGTGTTATATAAAATCATCTCAAGTGGTATTTGTGCTCCTTGCTGACTCACTAGTCACAAGGAGTTGCTTCTACTGGAATTCCTTAACATTGGTAGATGACTTATTTTTTCCCGTCTCAAATATCCTTTTTTTTTTTTTTTTGAGTGCTAAAGTAATGAGGTCTCAGTATCTGCAAAGTTTTGACTTCCACTTTATCTTCAGCTTTTGCTTAAAAAGTTACAGGTGGGGTAACTGAGTTCTCAGTTCAGTATCTTATCTGAATGAAAATACGTTTTTATATGAACAGATGTTTTGTCCAACATAGCAATGGGGATAAAACAAGTAATTACAATACTTCTTTTCTTTTATGTGGGCATGAATCTATTGGAAAAGCTACATGCTTTTCTTCTAGTGTGCAGTGGACAGTCTGATTTGCTCATTCAGATAGTGATCAAATCCCTTTATGGCAATTAAGATGGAAGCATAAGTTCTGTTTTGTTTTTGGTTTTAATCTTTCAAACTAACACGTGAAAGTGCAAACAAATGTCCTATTAAAATATGAACTGTTAATATTCACAGGATAAATGACTGTGAAATATAAGAAACCTTCTAACTTCAAAAGAGATATATATAATATCAGACTGATTACACTGAATACAGCTGGAAGGTGGCATAATTATGTTGCCAACAAATAACATTTTTATGCGATATATACAAACTAAGCTAGAACCCTGTGTTTGGTCTCATGAGCAAGATTAGCTCTTTCCTTGGCCTCTGTGGTGGGCATAGATCCTACCATCCTTTTCATATATATCCCTGACTGTGATGTCCTTTGACCCTAGTCCCAGTTTCATGCTCAGGTACCAGCCAGGCACTGACGAGGGAAGTCCTCAGCACTTTCAGGAATCGTGAGTATGGAACCTGCAGATGAGCCTTATTGTTTTACTATATGAGACGAGATAAAGGGTTAAATCCACAATTACAGCTTGGGTTGGCTTGGAATATAAATATAACCATGGTGAACAAGAGTGAATAGCCCTATGTAGGCTGGAGAGAATTAAAGCCCATAATGTGTACTGTATAACTAATCAGTATTCCAGATGGAGTTTGCAAACAGATTTTACAAAATGAGAGCACTACATAATTCATAGGTATCCACACCACACTGAACTGTTGATTCATTGCTCAAAATAGAGGAATTACATCAATCTCTTGTATGCCTAGGATGTGCTAATTAGAGCATTTTGAGTTTAAATGAAGAAAGAAAGATACCACAGTCTGCACAAAAATATTCCAGTGTTACTACCAGTAGAAATTAAGGAGGAGCCAGGGTAGGCTATTATTTTTTGTCCAAGTATACATATAATGTAGAATTTCTGATTTGATGGAAGTGTACGTGCGTGGATGTACACACATAAACACGTATGCAGGCTATCCGTGGATTTGCAGGGATAAACACGGAACTGTTGGCTTCATGTCATAGGCTGCTTGTTCCATGCTACGACATGCAGTGTGATGGTGTGATGAATGGTCACTGTCCCATTTGAACGGGACAATATTTGTCCTGATGACTATGCACACAAGCAAGCAAAATAATCTTTTGGGATGTTATTTTAATTTATAGATAGTGGTTTGATAGGCATAATGTTCAGCTCCTTACTCATGTATTGGAATAGCTGCTAATTAATGGGTGAATATACAGGAGTACAATAATAAATTATCATTTATCGCTTCATGATATTATACTTGCTAGAGCATTAAAGACCAGAAAGACAAACACTAAAGAAAAAAACAAACCACAAATACTCAGTTTTGACTTCATGTACATGATGGGCTTCATGATTATGACTGCACTTATTACTGATTATATCTTAGCACCCGTAAGCCCTAGGAATCTCTGCCCCTGCCATAATGAAGTTACAACTCAATTTTAAGAGGAAGCACTGCCTGATTTTTTTGTTTATACTATTGAAAGGCATTTGGAGTACAGAGCATGCTATTTAGAAGAAAAAATACCAGACTTAAGACATATAATTCTTCTGAAAGCAGCTATAAGAATAATAGAAAATATGATATCATACATTTTCTAATGGGTGAAGATGCAAACTTGTCATCTTGAGTTCATATTCATGACTTCTACTCTTGACTGTCATTACTTACTTTGCTAGGATGTGATTCTGCTTTCCTTGAACTCAGCATCAAAACTCCTTCCACTTTCCAGGGACAAAATCAGGTTATGAGAGCCGCTTTTTCCTACTAACATATAGTCAATGGTTTAAGTGTTTCTTCAACCTCATTGAACTACAGTAATTGCCCTTTTTAGTCTGTTAACAGATATGGCATGTATACTAATTAACTCACTGATTTTAAAGTCCGATTGCTGAGTATTGGATTAGTATTAATGAGCTAAATGTAAGAAAAATTCACAGTTAACATAATTCCCTGAGCAATTCTGAAAAATGAGAGTTTTTCCATGAGTATCTTTGTATTCAGCTAGATTATTAGCTGAATGATTTGTGTCATTATTGTGTGGGATTAAGTAAAATGGTATGACAGGTAGAACAAGACCTTAGTTAAAATAATATTGATTGAATATTTGTTTATTAATTTTCATTAATTAGCATGTATATTATAGATGTACAATATTTTATTTACTATAAGTAAATTTAATCAGAGACTGCCTTTGGTCTCAGTGTTATCCCTCAGTCTTCTCAGCCTGAAAAAGACCCAGTTGCTAGTGGAAGTTTTGCACAATGGCCATGGAGGCCTTATGAAGAAAGAAGAGATTAGTTTTGGGGCAATTTTTGTTGTATGAATACTGTCAATATATTAAAAACAACAACAAGAAAACCCACCACCACCAAAAAGAAAAAAGCCATCATCACCACCAAAAAAACCTAACAAATGCAAAACTTAACAAGTCACCAGAAATTCCTAGGGGAAAGACAGCTTGTGGAACAGAGATAGTGATGCATTTAGGGGTAAAGGCAGATTCAAAAAAGTACTAAAGCTAAGATAACGGATCAAATCCATGGAACTATTGTTTCAGTTATCAGTTAAGCAGTAACTATACTTGTTGCACTTTTCTAGTGTGACAAACTGTGGGAGAAGCTCATATATGCACAATTGAAGAATGAGATAGAAAAATGTTATCTAATTAACTAATTTTTATTTATTGCTGATTTTGGTCCTGAATGCATGTGGAATATTAGATTCTTGCTGCTACCAGCATGGAAAAACAGTTGTGTATCTGAGGGCAAATACAGGTAATTAGACAGATACAATTAATACAGAGGCTGCTACTTTTCACTGCTTGGCCTGAAGCCCAAAACACTGTTTACACTTTTTACACTGTTCTACACTCTTCCTGATTTGGAATGTATGGGACTGTAGATTTTCCACCATTTTACTCATTATTTTGCTTAAGCTGCTTTGAAATGGTTCTGTTCACTCTCCCCCTTGTTTGTGATATGTCTGAGTGCTTGGCAAAGATAAGGAGAACACAACTGTTCTGCGTCAGGTTGATTTAATGATGGAGATGAAGAAGACATTATACAAAATGGTAGAACAAGGACTCATTGTTAAAAATTACTTTACTTTAAGTACCACAGTATGGAAAAAGGGGAACATGAGTGAACACAGTCTCTGAGCAAACAAGGCAACGCTAAACCATGGCTGTGAATGGTAAGTGTCGTTCTAGGACATGCTATTAAATGTCCATTGTGTTTAAAAATAATTTATTTGCCTTTTATCAAAGGGAGGGTTGAGATTAGGACACAGTTTATAGTTATGAGGATTCCTCAGGAACAGCTACCAAGGCATGGGATGGGATTTCCACTAATGGAAATTACTGAGAGCACATTAGACCAATATATTTTAAGGATGGTATAGATATGTTCCATCTTGACTTAGTGTGAAGGGTTAGAGCTGTTTATCTAAGTTCTTTTGCCTAAGAAACCTAGGGTGCTATTGATAACACTTTATATTTCTATAACTAACTAAAAATCAAGAAAGATCAACTTGAGGTTATATGCTTTAACTGTTGAAGACTAAATTAGTAATCCTTGGTTTCTAGATGTTGTGGAGCTGCACAATGCAGTTAATCTTACCTATAATAAATCTTTTACAGTGGGGTGACTTCTTTTTTCTTCTCTTTCCTCTGACTCTAAGAGACTGCTTATTTAGATATTTAACTTCTGTATGCCCAACTGTGGTGAGAGGACTCTCAGCCTGGTGCTTCTGACTCTGAGTTTCCTAGTTTGCAGTTTTCTTTCTTGAGCAACTATATTATTTGTGAAAGTGATTCAGAGCATACTTCCACAGATGGATACAGCAAACTTCTCACCTGGTTCAATATGAGCCAGGCATAAGAAAGAATCTATCTGGATCACTGGTAATGTGCTCATACAAGGCTGTGCTGGCACTATACTCTCTCATCCCTCAGCATTTGCTGATACAGGCTGAAAGTTGATCATCTGGAAGGCAGCTTTGCTGAAAAATACCTGTGGTGGACAAGAAGTTGAATTTTGGCCAAAATCATGCCTTTGCAGCAAGGAAGGCCAACGGTCTTTCCAAGACTGCATCAAGAACAGCATTGCATCATCTGCAGGTCATGAGTGTGATCCTTCTGCTCTATTCAACACTGATGAGGTCATAACTGCAGTGCAGGGTCCAGTCCTAGGTCCCCAAATAAAAAGGGACATGTACGTACTGGAGAGGTTTCAGAAAAAGGCCATGATGATCCTGGAAGGGCTTGGAGAAAGAGATGGCATTGTTCAGCCTGGAGGAGAGAAAGCTCAGGAGAATCTTATCTGTGTGTATAAATACCTGATTGGAAGAGGAAAGAAGACAGACTCTTCTCGATAGTGCCTAGGCATAGGAAAAGAGGCAGTGAACACAAACTGAATCACAGAGGTTTGCCCTGACATCCCAAAGCACTTTTTTTACTGCACAAGTGAGAGGGTGTGGAGTCTTCATCCTTACAAATATTCAAAATCTGTCTGGATGGAATCCTAGGCAGCCATGCTTTCAGCAGAATTAGACAATCTCCAGATGTGCCTTCCAGCCTCACCCTCTCTGTAATTTTGTGATCAAACAACTGCTAACACACAATAGTGAAAGTTATCTAAGTCTCACTGTGGAAAGAATTTAATGTTCTGCTGCTCAGCATTGTCACTGCTTGCTTCTGTTTGGACTGAAGTATGAACTTCTGTTGCATAGAGTGGTTTTGCAATAAGGCCTTCCTATATTTGTGAAAAAGAAAGTTCTGCTTTCTTGCGGGGTGTTGTATTTACTACATAGAGTGAAATTCCTTTTCATATTAGTAGAGGGAAGATTTAATGGTGTCTAAGACTGAAGATTTACTCTGGACATTTTTTTTCACTCAATTTAAGCAGAGACTCATTAGTAATAGACTGAACAAAACCTGATACGTGATTCTACAGTTTGGCCTCTGGTTACTCATTACCAGTTATGAGGAGCTGTCTAATGTTTAAAATTTAAACACTGACTGAAGTCAATTTTTAAATAGTTGCTTTGGGAATGCTAACAATTCTGAGAACATTAAAATTTCCTCCTGTTGGTTTTATTTTATCTGTACTGGATTTAACTATTGTCGATTGTAACTTCACCATATTGTGTGAATGTAAATAGTAATAGTTTAGGAAGTGCGAGGGATATTTTCTAGCAGAAAGTATCCCAAGTTCAACACTGCTCTAACCTTCTCATTATCTGAATTCATGAACTAAGGCCTTGAGTCTGAGCAGGGGCATACGTGCACTCTTGGTTCTGCCGCAGCGAAACTGAACAACGCAGTAAATATTAAAATGCAGTTTGGGAGATAATAATTCCAAGTACCTATTATTTTTACCTTGTTCTTATGGAGTAATCAATAAATAATGTGGCTAAACACAGATACAAGTTCATTAATTTGTCTGATCCACACAATTTTCATCTACATGTGATTTTATTTAAGATATTTTGTATCAATACCCAGATTGTGCTACTCTTTCTGTGTGACGTGCAAGTGGAGTTGCATAGGTTTTTTAAAATGTGAGACTGATCATCTAAAATTCTTTTCTTTCAAAAGATTTAATATTGCTTTAATGTTTGCATGCAGACATATGAGTTTAGCAAGACTACATTTTAGACATGGTTATTATGTATGCAGCTATCAATTCTGCCTCCCATGCTACCGTGAACTTTCATAGTTCAGCAGTGCTTGACTATAATTTACGTGGACTTTTGTATCAGACGCAGTTTCTCATAATTGAATTATTTAGAGACCACATGAATAACTCAGCTACAAACCACTTCATGGTCTTAAGAGCTTCAGAGTGGCAGAATGACCCCAGTGTCCATAGAAGGATCTTTTGATGACTTGAGGCTATTAATGTGAAACAGGTATTAAAGCTTCCTACTTTTCAGAATGGTTTTAAATTTACATTTTCTTTGCCAGATGCTTCCAGTACAGGTTCTGTACAGTGTCTTCTGTTTTCTTCTTTAAAATTCTGTTCTTAAGTATAAAACATGTACATTTTTAGGAAATATTATTGAAGCAATAGCGTACTCCCACATCTAAGAAGTGGACCTGTCTGATTTCTCAGTGTCCAATTCTATTACTTTTCTCAATGCATTCATTTTAGATATTTTGAAATCAATTTATGATATTTTGAGTGTGTTTATAGTTGTAAAGTTCATGTCAGGTTAGAGTTTTGGTTTCTAATATTTTGCAGTTTATTGAATGCTTCCTGGTTTTGTACTAATTTAAAAGATTATAGAATCACAGAACCCTTTGAGTTGGAAGGGAACCTTAGAGGTCATCTAGTCCAACTACAATGAACAGGGACATCTACAGCTAAATCAGGTTGCTTGGAGCCTCGTCCGGTCTGACCTTGAATGTCTCCAAGGACAGGGCATCCACCACCTCTCTGAGCAACCTGTTCCTGTCCGTCACCACCCTTATTGTAAAAAAAAAAACTTCTTCCTTATTTCTAATCTAAATCTCCCCTCCTTTAGTTGGAAACCATTTCCCCTTGTTCTGTCACAGCAGACCCTGCTAAAGAGTCTTTCCCCTCCTTTTCTGTAGCTCCCCTTTAGATACTGAAAGGCCACTATCAAGTCACCTTGGAGTGTTCTCTTCTCCAGGCTGAAAAGCCCCAGCTCTCAGCCTGTCTTTGTAGGAGAGGTATTCCATCCCTTGGATCATTTTTGTGGCCCTTCTCTGGATGCACTCTAACAGGTCCACATCTCTCCTGTACTGAGGACTCCACATCTGGAGTGGGGTGTGCCTCACCAGCACAGAGAAGAGAGGCAGCATCACCTCCCTCGCCCTGCTGGCCACACTTCTTTTGATGCAGCCCAGGATACAGTTGGCTTTCTGGGCTGTGAGGGCACATTGCTGGCTCATGTTCAGTTTTCCATCACCTGTACCCCCAAGACCTTTTCAGTAGGTCTGTGCTCTATCCTTAAAAATCCGAGCTTGTACTGACAGTGGGGGTTGCCATGACACAGGTGCAGACCTTGCACTTGAATTTGTTGAACCTCATAAGGTTCTCCTGGGCCCAGTGCTCAAGCCTGTCTAGGTCTCTCTGGATGGTATCCCATCCCTCAGGCATGTTGACTGCACCACACAGCTTGTTGTCATCTACAAACTTGCTGAGGGTACTGACCCATGAGGGATGCCACTCATCACTAATGTCTATCTGGACATGGAGCCATTGACCACCACTCTCTGGGTACGATCTCATAACCAATTCCTCATCCATTGAAGAGTCCACCTGTCAAATCCATGTTTTTCCAATTTGGACCGAAGGTTGTTATGTTTGTGTCAAAGGCCTTACTGAAGTCCAGATAGGTGACATCAGTGGCTCTTCCCTTGTCCACTGATGCAGTTACACCATCATAAAAAAGCAACAAGGTTTGTTAGAGAGGACCTGTCTTTGGTGAAGCCATGCTGGTTATCCTGTATAACTGCCCACTCTTCCATGTGCCTTAGCATAGCTTCCAGGAGGATCTGGTCCATGATCTTCCCTGGCACAGAAGTAAGGTTGAAAGGACGGTAGTTCCCTGGGTCATCCTGTCTACCCGTCTTAAAAATGGCTGTGACATTGCCTTTTTTCCAGTCACCAGGGACTTCACCTGACTGCCGTGACTTTTTAAATATCATCAAGAGTGGCTTGGTGACTGCATCAACCAATTTCCTCAGGAGTCTGGTATGCATCTCGTGGGGACCCATAGACTTATGGATGTGATGGAAGATGATGAGAGTGTTCCCTGATAAACACAAATATTTATATTTTTCTTACTACGATATAGGCATTCACTAATGCTGATAGCTTTGCTAATTTATCAGACAATTACATAAACAAAATGCATTCAGTTTTCAAATGTCCTACACCTCTGAATTTAACAGTAGTAGTAATAGTTTAAATTGATTCTCTGGCTCGTGAGAATACATCCAGTGAACTAATACATCTTTGTTAACAACCATCTACATAGATGAATATACCACAATGACTCTTGTTTTTGAAATGTGCGCATTTAAAAAAAATGTACCTTAGTTTTATATTGACAGTCACATAACTTTGTTATAAGTACCTACCAGATAACATAGTAGAGACTGCAAGATTTTATAAGCCCATTTACCATTAAGAAGCAAAGATGAACTAAATTCAAAAATTAACTGCTGGTGCCAGTGCCTTGTGGTAATATGGAGTGGGCTGCCAGAAAACTCAAAAATATTGCCTTGATTATCTTGGAGTAACTGGGATATTTTATTGGTTTCAGCTCATTAACTAATGTGTTGTTTCAGTTGATGGTTAAAATAAAAGACTCCATGCATTCTTTTTGTTTTAACTTAAGAACTGTGACTAGCTGGTTGTCAGAAGAGCAATCAAAATATGCAGTTGTATTCTGCAACCTCATCAGGATCTATTCGTAAGGTTTTATCTTCCATGCCTGTTGAGAATCTGTTTACATTTTGTTTACATCTGTGCCATGACTTCACTTTTGGTGGACTTCTGTGTCTGAAGAATTTTTTCCCTCCTTCAGAAACATCCTTGCTCTCTCCTGGGATCATCTGCAGCCCCTTTACCAACTTCATTTCAAGGAACACTGTGAGCTCCTTGTTGAGGTCTCTAGTGCAGCAATCTCTTGAGTATTTATCTAATCTCAACTCCTTGTGTTCCTTTCCTTGCCTGGCTCATACTGGCCAACTACTCTCACTCTGTAGCCCTCACAAACCTGCCCCCATGTCTTCTCTCAGCTATGCCTTCCAGCCTCTTCTTATTAAGTCCTTTCATCAAAAATGCTTTCAACCTTCCCCCATTCTGGGAATGGTCCAGAAATCTGAAGGGATTTCCCTCTTTTCTCACCACACACTAAATCAAAGGGCTAAAATGTAGACCCCTCTTGTACATTCATGCTTTGTTTTTGACACTCCTGCCCTTTCTGTTCATATTGTCTACATGCATTTTAAAGGTCTTTTGGAAAATGGCTGTGTCTTATAACTGCCATTAAAATGCTTAACTTATTGCTGAATATATAAGTATTTGTTGACTGAAATGGGATGAAGCAATTTAAACAAAGCTGTTTTCTGTCAAAAATGTGATTTTATCAAAACGGAAATATTTCCCAGGAAGGTACAGATTTTTATGATAAAAAAGAAAATAAAATCTTTACATTCTTGCAGTGTTCAAATATTATATTTCACTTGTATCATTTATATTCATCTTCTTGAGACTTTTTGATACAAACAGGTCATATTATATTGAAATTCTGATTTTTAAGTTTGAAGTACATGTATCCAGTTGCAGGCTATATCATTTTACTGTACTGATATTCTAGTTCTCCATTCACTTTGGCAACACGTTACTGGTGGGCAAAGGGCAGTGTAGCCTTACTCTCTTCGATGACACATCTCTACAAAAAACACTTGTGATATGTCATGCAATGGGCTCATAGCAGTCAAGAGATGGAAGTGTGCATGGGGATTAGATTTTCCTTTTGATCATGTGAATGGGGACAATGGGATATGAGGTTTCAGGAACCAAATACTGGGCTATGAGAATAATTTCTTCTGACTTATGGTCTACTTTCTTCTGAATCTGTAGAACCTTGGGGAAAGAGGCTGGTAGCTGGTAGGCAGCAAGCTGAATGAATTATTCAGGCATCTACAGATCTGTCTCATAAACTACTGGTTGGCTATGTCAACCTTGGTCTTAAAGCATTACGGTAGAGAAAATTAAATGAATCAAAATGACATAAGAGAAATGAGGAGTTTTAGTGCTGTGAGATGTCCTTCAGAATATCCTTTCTATGGGAAATATCTACATGTGCCTCCTCAGGCAGATTCAAAATGAAGTTTATTTCACTGGCTAAAACGTTTTTTGCTGGAGCCTGAGTTCTCTGAAATGCAGAGTCAAATTCTTAATAATCTCCTGAGGTGGAGTCTGCAGCCTGGCAGTTGACAGGAAAACCTTTCCTGACAGAATTTAGTTCTCTTGGGCTAAAATGAACTTCTCAATGACAGCTAACAGCAGAAGCCCATTTGTCTTTCCTTTGCCATTCTGGGGATGCAGGAGTGGCCCAGATTGCTTCTATTCCGCACTCCAAGAAGAGACATTCAGAGCCATAGAAGCCCTGTAGCAGTCTTCTTCACAACAGTGAATGTAAAAATACATCATTCTGTTTTTGTCAGTGGGGAGAAAAGCAATATTTCCTTCTGTCTTTTAACAGTTGTAACAGTGCAGTGTGTCTCCCAAGGACACTGCTATGTATGATGCATGGGGGCTTCTCCTCCTATTACTTAAATAATTCTTTGCATAGATAACAAGAGATACTTCCCCCTCAAAAAATTATGCAGTTTTAAAAAAATATAAACACTTTTTCTCTCCCAGATTTACTGTATGAAGAAACTCTGAAACGTATGCAGGAATTATTTTTATGTATATGAGGTCCACTCCATTAGTAATGCCTTCTATGTTATTATGTTGGCCCATGATGCCAGAGGCAGATGTTGGTAGTATGGCAGTAGAGACTGAACCTTCCCACAAGTATTCCAGTACATTTTGTTGCCCTGTGACAGATGGCAGCAGAGGGGCAGTCTGACACAGAAGTGCTTATGAAGCAAATGTGTACCACTGAATCCCTCCACATGGAAAAAATTACACCCACTGGCATTCCTTGGTGCTTGCTGAATATTTATGGACATCAAACAGCAGATGTCAGCAAAGTGAAGTGGCGGGTGTTGTGTTTCTGCAGTGGCAATGGTGACAGTTTGTCACTTTCACTGGTGCTGATTGTTTCGAGTGTGGCATGCAGGCTTTTGTTCATTGCTTGCAAAAATGCATAGCTAATGGTGATGACTGTGTTGAAAAATATTGTCTTGTAGCTGAGAATTTCCTCTATCAAATAGTGTTATTGTGCTCTTTGTTTTAGTTTCCATGGAAATAACTGGAGACATTACTTTTGGAGCAACCAACGTATATTCTTATATATATATATCATATTTTGCATATAATTTTTTGCATATATGTGTGTGGGTATATATGTGGGTATATATATATATATATATAAAATATATATATTTTACTGCAGCCCCCTCAGTGCGAGGGGGTGGTGATGTTCTGCCTTTTACTTCTAAAACAAGTTACATTCTCTATTCAATTGCATCACTTAAGGGGGTAGGCTATTATGTGTAGGTCTGTAACTCCTTCAGTTTCTTGTCTGCTCCTAACCTTGTAATTACATTATAGACTACTTTTGACAGGGCTATCATTTTCATGTTGTGTAGTTCCTTCTGTGATGGGGTCCTGGTCCATGGTTAGATCTGCTAGATCTTATGATAGCAATAATACTAATAATATTCTTTTACTCCCACTGGCTGCAGTTCTGTTTAATGCAGCATGTCATAGTGAAATCTGATAACTCCCAGTGCAGCAGAGTTGTTGCGGCAGCTCTGGCACCCTTAACTGATGTTTATGAAAGCTTGTGGCTTTCTGATGCCTGTAGCCAAGGCCAGTAGCGAATTAGACTTAACAGGGCAACTAATTAAAAGGCTGTACTTCAGCATGCTACTGAGGAGTTGACTTATTATCTCTTAGCTCAAGTTTCAAATAGTGCCCAGTAAACCCACGAGGAAACAAACACAACCATGTTGTCATTTTGATATTGTTACTATTCTTGCATAAAGTATTTGCTGAAACTGGTGGGAGCAATTTTAATAGGTACAAAAGGCCACCAGATGTCAGTATGACCTCCGCAATGCAGTGCGGTATAATTAATTCACTTTTTTATGAGACAGAATCAGGAAATTTTAATCTATTTTTTAAGGAAAATTTCTACTTTCTGTGGCTGAAAAAAAAATACAGTCAATTATTAAGTGCCTTTTCCAACTTCCTGAGAGTCTTCCAATTATTACAAAGGAAGGCCAAGAATATGTGCTGAAGAAATTCTGTCCATTTCGGATTGGGCCTTTGCAGAAAACCCAGACTGGCTCCTAGATTGATAAGAAGCAGAAATGTTTTCTGTCACAAAACAGAAAGCTGAATTCAGCTCTCTGAGCAGAGTAGGCCGCCTTTCTTCCTCTGCTCACCTTAGTTGTTCTCCATCACAGCAGGGCTGGGGCAGATGAAGGTGGCCTGCCATTTGTAACCACCTGCTAAATGCTGCTGGTCCAGGGCCCAAATCAAAAGAATGGTAGACCCACAATAAAATTATTTTGTGTAAATGATAGCTTTTGTCTTAATAATTCCTCACTGATCTCCAAACTAGATGTCTGCATTTGGCCCCGAAGTGCTACGTGGTCAGAGCATTCATTTGGCCATTCTCTATTGGAACGAGACCTGGGCATGTGTCTCTTTTGGCATTCAGCATGCTGAAAAGAGGTGTTTCTACTGTGAGGAGCTTTAATTTTAAGCAGTCTACTGACTTCTGGAATCTAGAGTAAGGAATTAACTATTAATTAAAACAACTATGAACTATGAATTCATGATCTATGAAATATGTATATACAGAGCTTTAATGAAGAATAACTGTGGAGTTACATACAGAGCATTACTGAGGAGAAGCCATCTTTCAGTACAGCAGAAATTATTTTAAAATTACTAGAGTGTTGTAGAACCTTCAGTAACAACCATCTGTATGACAACATAATTTTTTTTGTAAAGATTTTTAATTATTTTAATCTCAGTTGATTGTATTTTCCTCCCTGCATTTTTCTTTTCTTCCTTTTACACTTTCTGACTGCATATAGTTCATTGTGCTTTCAGTTGTCTTCAGAGGGATATGAGGATGCTCAGATGGTGTTAGCTAATGTTTGCACAGCTTGGAAAATGCAGTGTGCAAGATACAGCTGCAGGAGTTCTGCCATGTGGAGAGCCAATGACTATAGCTATTCGAATGGCAGACTTTCTATTTTCAAAATATTTCAACATTTGCAAAATTTAGCTGAATTTCTAAAGTGGAATGCATATTCAAACTTCAAAGTTCTTCGTGAAGGGAAAAAACCCCAACATCCCAATGCTGTTTGAATTCGTACTAAAGGTTTAATTTTAATAAAATATAAGTAATTCCCTTCACCTTTGCATTTTAGATGTCTCATTATTTTACAATATTGAGTAAAAAGAATCATAATGAATTCTTTTTAATTGTGTTATCAAAATCTTGTACCTTAACATATCCTAATTCTGTAATGGAATTTTTAACATTGTTTATTTTTAATAGATCCAATTTAGCCTTTTCAAGAAGTATCGGACAACTGATAAATTCATCATGGTCTCTTAAATACAAAGACTTTGCCTTTGTCTCAGACATCTCTGGGTCTGGAAAGCATCAGGCTGTTCTTGCCCTTTTGTTCGTTCTCTGCTCTTCCTTAGTCATCTTCTATCAGCTATTTCTGGAGATAGTATACTGGGTTAGCTAGATTTTAGGCTTGACACAATATGGCCTTTCTTACATTGCTGCATTCTTTCTGTTGAACATATCTGTTTTTGTAAAATTGCATATTCCATGGGGTGAAATTCCATATAAAGCTTTTCTGATCTCTTGTGCTCTCTAAAGTTACTGTTAAGAAAATTTTACTTGCTGTAGTTATTCTATAAAGTCCTAGCTTGAAAATTGTCAGGTCTGAAAAGAAGGATGAAGTGTTTCCTAGCTAGTTTAAAGTTAGAAAAAGTATCTCAAATTTTAATTTCCTATTTTGCCTTCTGCGTATTACTCCTTTATCTCTTTTTGGCTCAAAAGTGGTTCCTTGTCTTCCAGAACTCAAGGCAATTTAAACCTTCTGACTTACTATTCCTTAAACAAAAGAAACATGTGATAACGAAGTTACTAATGATTTCTGTTTTGGATAACTTTGGCTTGATCCTGTGAAGTAACACTTGTGTTCCACCTTGAAAAGTATGAGATGGTGAAATCTGAAAATTCAATTTTGATGGCATTATACAGCTGAGAGGAACTTGCGTTTGGGAATCAAAACATGCTCCACAACAATCTGCCAGCACACCCGGAATGATACGAATGCTGACAGAGTACATAAGGTAATGTGATGTGTTCAAGGACATAGAGCTACCCCCCTATGATGATTCCCAAAATCACTCCAAAACCCTTCATTCTCTGTCCACCTGAGCTATATGGTAAGTAAGACAGCTATATAAGCAATTCCAAGTCATTCTCAGCTGGTTGTATACTATTCTAGATTCTGATTACCTGGAGCAGTGAAAGAAAACAAATCACCACCACAAAGCAGCCTGCACCAAAGACAGATCAAACAGAAGCAAAAGGGCTAGTGAGTGGAAGGAAGTAATTGTTTATTCAGTGCATACTGAAGGTGAGCAAGGGGAGCTGGAGCAGCATGCATCTGGATGTGAACTGATCAGTTGCCTAGACAGCAGGAACTCTGTGGGACCATTTGTTGATGCTGAATCTAAGGCAGCTGCTCTCACATTCCCTCTGTCCCTTCTGGTGTGATGCACAGCATGGAAGAAAACGCAGTACAGGGCTTCATTCTGCTTTTCAAGCATGGAATATTACTAAGAACACTGCCATTTATGAAGTTACCTTCATTAGCAGGCTTCTCAAATTCTTCTAAAGTCTACATTTGGTCAATTCCCTACTTACACTATCACTTAATTGCAGTAGAAGGCTTTGATCCTCGGAACCTGTAGGAAGTTCCGAGGGATGCAAATTGCTATTATTTCCTGCATAAAGTCTGAGGGAATTTGATTTGTAAGGTGGAATCACATTTGCTGCAAGAGGAGGGAGCTAGCAGAAAAGCTGCACAAAACTGTTCACAGAGAAACTGAAGAATGCAGACTGATTTATGTGATTCTCATCCAAAAGCTGAAATGAAATATAGGTGAATCAGTCATGGAATTAGCATGGGGATGGCAGCCATCTCTCTGTTTTTCTGGCACAAACAGTTTATTCCTCCTCTTCTTCCCATTCTTGTTTATTGATTGAGGTCAGTAGCCACTTGGAAAAAGGATTACTTCAGTTACCTTTATATTCATATTTAATATTTAGAATACGACTGACAACTGTCTTAAAAATAAAATTTTAAACTTTGCCTTGTTCCTTAAAAATGTAATAAATCTGAATGTATGAGTCCTTAAGGAGACTGAAAGAAAAATTCCATAGGTATTGGTAATACAGCGTGGAGCAAACAAAAGAAAAAATTCCCACTCAAGTGCACTGCTAATTTTTAAGGTATGATATTGTCTGCAATGCACCAAATGGAGTTGCTATCTCCACCAAATGGAGGAAATCTTTTTCCAATTGCATACATACGAAGAAAACAGATCTGGAAATCTGACCCTTCTTTCCACTATGCATCATTTAGAGTTTGTATTTGACACTTAGTAGTCCCTTCTTGCCTCCTGTGCAATGTTATTTATACTTCTAAAACCATCAAGAAAACTTCATATGCAACTGCACAAGGAATACTGGTGTTTATTTCAGGTGACACATAAAATAAACATGGTTCAGAGTATCCTCAAAATGGCTGAATCTTATTCATTAGTTTAGTAAATACTGCTCAGATAGAAAAGTGTTGATGTTCAGTGGAAACTGATCTTTGGAATACTCATTAAATTAAATGTTATTCAGTGTCGGCACTTAGTCCAGTTAGAGAGTTCTCTCAGTCATTGTAGCATCAGAATAATAAGCACTACTTTATTGTGTTCAACATACATCTTACATATCCTCCACTCACAAGCAGTAAATCTACTAACAGTTAATTGGCTTCAAGTTCTTCCAAACAACAGTGATAACAGACAAAGGGTTTCTTGACTCTCCCAGATGTGACAAGACTAGCTACGCATACCAAAGGAGCATCCTGTTTACCCTTTCATAGAATCATACAATCATAAAATTAGCTAGGTTGGAAAAGACCTACAAGATCACCCAGTCCAACCATCCACCTACCACCAATAACCCCACTAAACCATATCTCTCAACACTATATCTAAACGTTTCTTGAACACCTCCAGGGACGGCGACTCAACCATCTCCCTGAGCAGCCCATTCCAGCGCCTGACCACTCTTTCAGAAAAGTAGAGTTTCCTAATGTCCAGCCTAAATCTCCCCTGGTGCAACTTGAAGCCATTCCCCCTCGTCCTGTCACTAGTTACAAGAGAGAAGACGCTGACCCCCAGCTCACTACAACCTCCCTTCAGGTAGTTATAGAGAGCGATAAGGTCCCCCCTGAGCCTCCTCTTCTCCAGACTGAACAATCCCAGCTCCCTCAGCCGCTCCTCATAAGGCCTGTGCTCCAGACCCCTCATCAGCTTCGTTGCCCTCCTCTGAACACGCTCCAGGCCCTCAATGTCTTTCTTGCAGTGAGGGGCCCAAAACTGGACACAGTACTTGAGGTGGGGCCTCACCAGGGCTGAGTACAGAGGGACAATGACTTCCCTACTCCCACTGGCAACACTATTTCTGATACAAGCCAGGATGCCATTGGCCTTCTTGGCCACCTGAGCACACTGCTGGCTCGTGCTCAGCCGAGCATCGACTAATACCCCCAGGTCCGTTTCCTCTACACAACCTTCCAGCCACTCTGTCCCAAGCCTGTAGCGTTGCCTGGGGTTGTTGCGGCCAAAGTGCAGGACCCGGCACTTGGTCTTGTTGAATCTCATCCCATTGGCTTCAGCCCAGAGATCCAGCCTGTCCAGATCTCTCTGTAGGGCCTCTCTACCCCCAGGCAGATCAACACTTCCTGCCAGCTTGGTGTCGTCTGCAAACTTACTGAGGGTGCTCTCAATGCCCTCATCCAGGTCATCAATAAAGATATTGAAGAGGACAGGCCCCAGCACCGACCCCTGGGGAACACCACTTGTGACCGGTCACCAGCTGGATTTAACTCCATTCACCACCACTCTCTGGGCCCGGCCCTCCAGCCAGCTCCTTACCCAGCAAAGAGTGTACCTGTCCAAGCCACGGGCTGCCAGCTTCTCCAGGAGAATACTGTGGGAGACAGTGTCAAAGGCTTTGCTTTAACCCTGTCTGCTCTCTGTCTTACTTTGCGGACTCCCAAGGCCTCATAGCGATAAGATCTATCACAGAGTCTGTTGAGCTCCTTGGTGTTACATCTTCCCCCACAATTCAGTTCACTTTAAATGAACAATGTAGCTGAGGTTATAGATGTACTCTGATGCTTCAAGCACAGATATCTTTTTCTTATCAGTACAAGGGAAGAATAGAATTTTGATCCTAGCGTGTCTTAAAATGTGTCTGTAGTTTCAATTTTAAGGGCAACAAAACATGCTAAACAATTTCACAGCAGTTCTTTCTGGTCAGATTGCTCAAGAGTGCTCAAGAGTTTCAGTGTTCTGATTTCCCATCAGTCCCGTTTATTCAGTCCCAGAATAATCACAGAATCCCTGGGCACTTGAGATTATTCATGAGGGAGTGCTTTGGTTAAGAAAAAGTGTTGAATGATGAAAGAGCAATTGCTGGAAAAGTATCTGCTTGGTCCCCTCTGCGTTCCTTTTTGAATATATACTTTTGTCTCTTTGGGAAAAAAGTCAAAAAGCATAACAAGGAGAACATGCGCTGTTCTGACAGACTCTGCTTCTTCTATGGCTGTAGAGCTGAATTATGTGTTTATTCAAGCTTTGATTTTGTCAGACATGGTATTTTTTTATTTTTTTAATTAAATTTTATCTTTTTTTTATATTGAGATAGATAGTGGCTCGTAGGTAACTTAACTGTTTAATACACTATAGGAATAAATGGAGAGGCATTAAAGAGAGTCTCCACCTCAGAGATTTTGCTACTCACTAAAACTCTGGACAGAAAATGAAGATTTTTTTTCCTACAGATGTGTTTAGTAAAACAACTGAAAAGCAAAGCGTGACAGTACGGGGTTTTCCAAAACTTGAAAACATTATGTCCTTGCATCTCTATGCTAGAGAAGGATGGATGATGGCTCTTTGAGAAAACCTCTATGTCTTTGGTGGCTTTTAATGCTGTTTGCTGGCCTTTGCAGGGGAACACCCCCTCATCTTCTGAATCCAAATATTACTTTGGCTTCAAAAGATTTGTCTATGATGTATTTATCCGTGATGCTCTATCTGGATATATTGTCAAAAAAAGCACTTTGCTTCTGCTTGCAAACATTGAAAGGTTTTTCTTAGCCACAAATGCACTCACAGCTAAGTAACTTAAGTAAAACTAAAGATTCACTCCCGTTAGTAAAAACAAACATTAACTTCATGGTTGCTGAATCACAACAGTGGCACCTGATAGTCAAAATAAATGTGAACATAGGTTTAGACCCATAGATTTTTCGCACTTTATTTTTAATATGAAATCTCACTCTCTCTTTTTTCACAGCTTTCTTTCAGGTTCTTTTATGAGGAAGTCATTTTTGGAAACATTATCCAATTATTCTTTGGAATAGAGTTGCATTTAAAAAAAAACCAAAAAAGTTGGATTATTTCCCTTTTTTTCTTGGAGATTCTCTGAGTTTATGATCTTCCTGGACTATCTGTTCCTATTCCTAGCAACTTACAGGTTTTTTTCCAAGACTCCTGAAACAGTACAAATTGCATTTGATAAAACACATCCATCATACCCATTTTCAAAATACATGCTTTCTCCCTTGCCATGAAATTGTAACAGATTGTGCTTGACATAACACACTGTATTTGCTCCTAATGTTTTACTGTTTGTATGCTACTGTAATTATGTCAAATACCAGATGTGCAAGGGTATTGAATTGTTTAAATGGATGTGTAGATAGGAAATGAATGAAATTTTCAGAAATGCCCTGATATTTAATTCAGCTGAAATTACATACAGTACACTATCCTTTGCAGAAGAATGAAGTGATGTGGTGCAAGTTTCAGATTCTTCTCTCTCAATTTTCTTAACGGATTTGGTGTGCTTTTCTTTCACAGTCCGCTCTTCCCAACCTGCTCTTCACAAATTCTCTTGACTTTTTGCTGTCTCCCAGCAATCTTTGATCCTAAAAGTGAAACCAGGGAACTTTTTGCCATCTGATCTATGTTTAACTCCCTCTACCAAATTGCTGCTTACAATATTCTTTTTCTAGTTAGTCCATGACTGACTGTTTCTACAAAGCATTTTTTTTTTACCTAAGGTATGAAGGATACTGAATACACGCAAATTGCATTGTGTCTGTAATTGTATTTATTACTTGCATAGCTTGCTGCACAGTTGAACATTACGTACATAAACAGCAAGGTGTCAGCCTGGCAGCACATTTGAGACTTGAGAACACAATTAGTAGGATAGAAATTCAGTAAATGATTAGAAGACTAAGCTCTGGAGCTGAGACAGCAAAGCATATTAAAAAAAGGGCTTTCCCTTTTCCATGCTTTATGAATACTTTGTCCTTTTGCTCTCTTTTATTGGGTTTATAAGAACTAACTTTTCTCCACTCTGCCATAGAATCATAGAATGATTAATGTTGGAAAGGACCTAAAAGATCTTCTAGTTTCAAGCCTCCTGCCATGAGCAGGGACACCTTCCACTAGATCAGATTGCCCAAAGCCTCATTCAACCTGGCCTTGAACACTTCCAGGGATGGGGCATCCACAGCTTCTCTGAGCAACCTGTCCCAGTGCCTCATCACCCTCTGAGTAAAGAATTTATTCCTTATTTCTAATATAAATCTCCTCTCTTTTAGTTTAGAACAGGTACCCCTTGTCCTATTGCTACACTTACTGATTAAGAGCCTCTTCCCATCCTTCCTGTAGGCCCTTGTTAGGTACAGGAGGGCTTCTACGAGGTCCCATCTGGAGCCTTATCTTCCCCAGGCTGAAACACCCCACCTTTCTCAGCCTTTGTTCATAGGAGAATTGCTTTAGCCCTCTAATCGTCCTTGTGGATCTCCTCTGTATTTGCTACATGTCTGTGTCCTTCATGTGCTGTGGTCCCCAAAGCTGAGCACAGTAATGCAAGTGGGGTCTCATGGAAGAGGAGCAAAGAGGTCTCCCATGACCTGCTAGCTAGGCTTTTTTTGATGCAGCCCAGGATACTATTGACTACCTAGGCTCCAAGCACACATTGCTGACTCTCATTCAGGTTTTCATTCACCACTACCTCTAAGGCCTTCTCTGCAGGGCTGCTCTTAATCTGATCATTGCCCAGCCTGTATCTGTGCTTGGGATTGCCTCAGCTTAGGTGCAGGACCTTGCACTTGACCTTGTTGAACATTATCAGTTTTGTCTGAGCCCATCTCTCAAGCCTGTGAGGATTCCTCTGGACCTTCCCTCTTGCATCTCTCCCCTCCAGTGTGTCAGCCACACCATGCAGCTTGGTGTTATCCACAAACTTGCTGAGGGTGCTCTCAATCACACTCCATATCACTGACAAAGGTGTTAAATAATACTGGTCCCAGTATTGACCCCTGAGAAGTACCACTTGTCAGTTGTCTCTACCTGGACATAGGGAAATTCACCAGAACTTTTGTGTGCAACCACCCAGCCAATTTCTTATTCACAAAGTTGTCCTTCTGTCAAATCCATGTATTTCCAATTCAGAAACAAGGATTTTGTGCAAGACAGAGTTGAATTCTTTGCTCAAATCCAGGTAAATCATAATGTAACTGAGATATTCTGACATATAAACCTGTAACTATAAAATATCTTTCAATTTAAATGATATTTCCCTATACAACTCCAAGCAATGAGTTAGTACAGAGTAGCTATTTTTCAAATGTTCTAAGCAGCATCTTGTAAGAAATGAGAAGAAAAAGCAGAGTTCTCAGGCAGTGAGAAGTAGAACCTACAGCTAAGTGCAATATTCAGTTAGGAAACAAACATCAGAAGTGAAATTCCCCTCTACTCATGGAAACATACCTACTACTTTTCTATTCAGTACATGGCTTTTTTCTAGATTATATATCACCAGGCATTCCTCAAGTGCAGTAGCTACAAAAACAATTCTGAGTGCAAGATGCTGGTTTTCTTAGTATTGGGTTTTGAATGTTGAAAGAACAAAAGAAAATAATTCCTATTATTAATCACAATTACATGTGGTAGCAGCCTAGGTGAGCAGAGGCCCTTCTGGGCTAGATACGATGTGAAAGTGAAAAGCAAATGCCTCACATTATTCTTAATCTAAATAGGCAAAAAGCCCAAACAAACAAACAAACAAAGAAACCTACAAAACACCACCCAAAAAAAACCCCAACCCCAACTCCAAAACCCCAAAATCAAAACAAAAAAAAGCAAACGTGTATCATTGAAGCAGGTAAAGAATGCAATGGTGCATAATTACTGCAGTTTTAAGGTTGTTTTGGTAACTGAAGTCCTTTTAATGTACTTGAGATCAGAAAATTTTAGGTGACCAGATAAAGAGCAAGTGAGCTTTTCTAGAGGGCGTGTTGCCCACAGCCATTCAGCACAATACAGACTATTCATAGGGATCGCAACAGAAAGCAGACCAGTATTTGAGGTTTCTCTTTCCCATACTTATTGGTGTAGCTCTGATTTCTGACTGGTTTTATCCTGCCTTTTTTATCTTCAGGATAATTCATCAGAGGAGGTAGATCCTAATGTATTCCATGGTCTTCACAAAGAAAATAAATTTCCTGCATTACTTTGAGTCAGGGAGAATCACTTGAGGCGTGGTGATATAGCTCAGATCTCTCATCCTCTCCCTTTCTTCCTCTCTGCAGTTGTGCTCTCTTGGTTGTTTTCTGCAGCTGTAGGCTGGCTGTAATATTTGGCATTGTTCCCCTCAGAGAGAACAGGAAGGTTTATCTCCTTGTCAGAGATTTCTCATAATTAAAAACATTTAAAAATGAGTAAGTGTTTCCCACTCTGTTCTTTCACAGAAAGGTCTAAGAATCTCAAAGTTAACTCTAATCATGTCAAAGGGAAGAACTGTACCTCCCTGCTGTGCACAGTTATCATGCTGAAGGGAACAGAGTAAGTGTAATAGGAGCCTTTTCCACCAGGTTTTGGACTGTATTCTAAATAGTTTGTACAGACAGTGGGAGATTTGGATAGGTCAGGGTGGTTGAGTCTCAGAGCCCAAAGCAGAGGCTGTCTACTTAGAAAGAGACATACACAGTAGCATATGGTTGACTAATTAAAATGAGTATTTTCCAAAGCTTAGAAAATGAACCTTTAATGTCAAAGTGGGAAATGCTTTTTGATCTCTTCTCAAACCTGTACAGGTCATTTCTCAAGTAATATTTTATTAATCATAATGATTTTAGAGATAATTTGTAATTTTTCCATATTCTTTTGTAAAGTTATAGTTTCTAAAAGAAATGCCTACATACAGTAAAAGCTGCTTTTGACAATTTTGTATTTCTGAAAAAGACATTGCACTTCTACCAAAACAAAAATTACCTTTGGTGAAATAAACCCCCTCAAAATTAGGAAAAATCTGCTCATTATATTCTTGAAAGTGTAAAATGACAGTTTCTTTTTCCTTTTTTGCCCATTTTGCAGTGGTGAAGGCACACTACTGCAGTGAGCACGTAAGTTCTAGTCCTATAAATGCATACATTTTTTTTCCAGAGATTTTGTGCTCTTTGAGAAGCATAACACGCAGGTTTGTAAAACAAACTTATGACAAGGTTTACAGTTCAGACTGGGTGAATGATGCTTCTTGCCATCCTGGGCTGTCATTATAAAGACAAAACTTGTAGTTAGCCTCTCTGTGTTGATTGTGACCAGCCCAGGTGGTCCTGTCTTCCAAGGAATTATCTTTGCCTACAGCAGTTGCTGTCTGTAGCTGTTCAGAGTAAATTGATGGATATCCTTAATGGGCTTCTCTACTACTGGTTACAATCCATTTCAGCAGTTTTGAGCAGCTCTGAGTATCCACAGCCAAACAACTACTTTTGCTTCTGTTCTGGTTGTCCCATAATTTTTCACAACCTGAACTGAATTTAAAAGATCAGTGTTTAGGTGTGTAATACTGCTTGTTACAAGCAGGAAAAAAATTCTAAAATATTTGGTAAATGCAATGCTATTTGAATTTATCCTTAGCCCTACTTTTGGCTTGTTTCTCTGGTCTTCTAATACTGGCATGCTACCTTGTACAGAGGCATGTTGCCATCCTAACAGATGGATATGAGTGTAGGTGGCTAGGAGGACATGTTTACTCATCAGATGTGTTTGCTGAAAGCAGTATTACCAGCCAGATATATTGGGTCAGCTGTTCATCCTGGGCTTTTACATCCACATTCAAAACTGGTACTCTGATTTAAAATAAATAAAATTGCATTAAATTGTAAAATAATTAAATGTTTACAGCATTTGAAATTGTGGCTTTTTTAGGCTAGAAGAGTTAGTATTTTTATTTATTTGATGGTAACAACACAGGGCTTATAACTAAATCTTCAGCTATGTTATTTATAAAAAGCTCTTCAGAAGCCATTGTGACTTGCGGAATCAAACTCCATAACCCGAGATTAGGTTATAAAGCAGGTATGTTTATTACGGTGCTGCGCCCACACCGGATGCGAGAGGGTCACCGCCTTACCAAACTTGCATACCCCTAGACAAAAGTGTTAGACATTTAAAAGCCAAACTTATACATATTCATTGAGTCCTGTTACATATTCATTACTTTTCCGGGAATTCATTTGCGTGTTGTCCCTCCCCTTTGCACATGCGTTGTAGCTCCTTCTGGTGGTCGTTGGATGAAGGCTCGATGTCTTCCTCCCCACCTGGTGGTCGCTCTTGGATGAAGTCAGGAGTCTTCATCTTGACCTTTGTTCCAGTTTGGGAAGGCTCTCCTATCTTGCATGCCTTTGTAGTTTCTTATCGTTCCCCCTTTCACTGTTTTCCTGTTTGTTCTTCTCTTACTGACTTGCAACAATCTGGTAATGGAGAGCTAAACTAAACAATGTCTGGCAGTGAAGACCCAACTAAAGGCCCCTGACTCCCAATTCATCTGGCAGTGAAGATAAGCTAAGCAATTTAGTGGACGGCTAAACTAAGACCCAACTCAAGGCCCCTGACTCCCAATTCAATTGTGGACTCTATTTGGTGACTAAATGATACCACAGGTATACAATAGTGAGAGAGTCTATTATAACAACTGGTGAGAATAGAGGTCATTAGTAATACAGAGCACATCTTTAGATTCTATTAAACTTTTGTACTTTATTTTCAATTACTTAGTAGTAGTAGTAGCATCATTTGTGGAGCTATATTTAGTGAAAGCTGGAATCTGCTTTAATTAGTAAGATACCACAAGACATGCATTAATCAGGGTTTTTTAACTGTTTTTCTCCTTGCTCTTCTAGTAGAGAACATGTCAGAGAAGTAGAAGTGCTGTTTGGGTCTCTTAGACTGCACAAACTTAGTAATTAGCAGTAATGTTAAAGTTTTCCCATATGAGACACTTTACCTGAATTTTCAGTATGCAGTGTGCACTAGAAGATATTAAATAGGGCAGTCAGCAAAATGAATTAGATCTGAGGTGAAAAGTTGTGCTTGCCACGATTCCTGTCTTAGCTGTCTTTTCTCTAGTGCTCCAAAGTGAACCAGACGCCCTGCAGAGCTTGAGGCTTATTAGAAGCCTGTAGTTAAAACATTTTTCTTCTGTCTTTTCAAGCAAGAGTTGAAATGTAGTTACGATGTGTAGGACAAGGAGTGACAGATTGCTGTGTGACAGTATGCCCTCCTCTTTCCAGTCTGACTGTTTCACCATCAACCTCTCCTGGGCAGGGGTTAACCACAATACCGGTTCCTTTCCAACCCACGCTAGGTGATGGAGAAACAAACACCTTGCTTCACTGTTGAGCCTGCACCAACCTAACCAAAGTGCTGAATGCTCTCTGGTTTGACTTAGACTTTGGAGGAACTAGCATCCAGCTGAAAAACTGTCGGCGCTTAGTCCCGTTAGTGAATTCTCTCAGTCAATGTAGCATCAGAATAGTAAGTCCTCTTTATTGTGTTTAATATACATCTTATATATCCTCCACTCGCAAGCAGTAAATCCACTCACGGTTAATTGGCCTTAAGTTCTTCCCAACAACATTGATAACAAACAAAGGGTTCCTTAACTGCCCCAGATGTGACCACATTAGCTGTGCATAATAAAGGAGCATTCTGTTTACACTTTAGCCCTGTCTCCAGACTCCCGAGGCCTCATAGCGATAAGATCTACCAGAGTCTGTTGAGCTCCTTATTGTTACATCTCCCCCCACAAAAAACACCATTGGTTTCCAATATGACTATGAGTTAATAATCTTGCCCCATAAATAGTAAGCAGCTCAAGATCCCTTTGAGCTCTCTCTCTTACTGGATCTGGGGTCTGTATGCCTGGGGAGCTCTGTCCCACTTGGGACACTTGTGGTGTTGTCCTCCTGCTCCTCTACCTGGTATCTGTTAAGTGAGAGAGGAGCAAAGTGGCCTAGGTGCCACCGTCTGAGAAGCTATTCACAGGATGGAGACCCAGTGGGGGCAGATAAGTCCTGCGTGTTGGAATGAGAGGGCCTGGCTCCTGAGAGCGCGTTAGGGTTAGGCATTAAGGCACATGTGCCTCTTATGGTGCACTGCGCCGTGCAGTGCTTTCTGGGAAATGGAAGGGCACCTGTCCAGAGATACTGGGGGAACTGGTGTCCTCAGCTCCCCCCAAGGAGTCTGGGGGCTGCTGGCTTCCCTTCCCTTGGCCTTCAGGGATGTACCTGGGCACTCACCAGCATTTCAACTCTTTGAAGAAATAATGATTTCTTTTCCTACTGAAAAATGAAAACTACTTTATTGTTATTATTTTACCTACACACTGAATTGTCTGCATGTCTCCACTTTCAGTGGATAAGACCTGTCTTTCCATTGTTAAAGATGAAATTTAAAGCACACGACAGTGCGTACAATGGATGCTGACTTGAAAACTTTGAGAACTGCTTTCCTACAAGTGTCTTTTTTTTCTGGTTCCACAGAACTGCCTGAAAAATAATCATAGAACTCTGATTGTAATGTAATCTGATATTAAAAAAAAAAGAGTAGAGGGAGTGGCATAACCATGTATTAGTATTCCTCAGATTACTTATACAGAAAAGAATTACCAGAATGTAATGACTTATGTTTGCTTTATCTGTAGCCTGTGCATCCACTTATTTTATGTAGTTCCATTGTGATTGCTGATGGGAGAGGAACTTCCAAAATTCAGGTGGAAATGACAGCTCAAATAAATGCGTTTGTAGATCATTCTAAAGCCTCACTCAATCAAGGATGCAGCTAAATGAATGTAGATATTCAAAGTGTGTATAGAAATCCCTGACACACTGGTAAATGAAAACGATTGTCTGATTCACTTTAGTGAGTGAAGTTATTCAGAATAGCTAAGGGAACAGTCTTTATGTGAATCAATCCACCACCTTTTTTTTAATCTTTCTGCTGATTTCTGTAGTTCTTCCCTTTCACACTATAATATATGAGAATCTTCATAAATTCAAAAACATTATTATACTGGCAAGGTTTGAATCAGTCTCTAAATGTGTGAAACTCCAAGACTCCAAGATTTTTGGGAGTCTCTCTGTAAACAGATGCTTGTGTCACAATGGGAGAAGCTGGAGCTTCTTAGTGTGACCTAGAAAGGTCAGCCTTTAGCCATCTCTGCGGTTTGCTGTCCCAGGGTACAACACTTAATAATCATGTTTTTGGATCATCACTTAACTTCTCTGTTAATCCTGACCAACTGATTTGAGTGCAGACCATTGACAGCATGACACTTCTCTCTTAGTGCTTCTTTTAGTCTGCAAAACATGAAGCAACTGATGCTCCTGTAAAAGGTCATCTTTGGATTTGGACACAAGGGAAAAACAACTACAAGTCTGCCAAAGAGTTAGAAGGAGGGAACTTAAAATCGATGGTGAGCTAATGTGAGCCCACAAAGCAATCAGTTCTGATTGCTACACACCTCCACGTTTAGGGACATCTAGTTTGTTGGATTCTAGGAGGTATCAGCAGGGGGCAGCGTTCACATTTGGGGAACAAGTGATTTTGTCAAATAGTGTTGTTTCACCACCTCCTTCATCTGGAGCATATAATCCTACCAACATTCATCAGATATCCCACTTCAGCGCAGCCAGTGCCAGAAAGAAATACAGATTTCTTTCTCTTTGCAGTAATAACGTCGGTGCATATTTTACCTTGACTTTCCACTGGAAAATATTAATGGATAGCGAGGCTTCTATTCTGAAGTGAAATGGATCCAAAATTCCAGTAAATGTTTGACTTAATCTTTGTTGCTGTATCCTGCCCCTCTAAATAATACTGAAACGGGAAATCTGACATCTTTAGTTTAGGGATTATTTAAATATGCTATCAAAGACAGATAAATGTATTTAGCAGAAACTTGGCTTCAGATCAATACCAAGTATTTGCAAACCATTTATTTATTTATTTTTAAATTTAGCCAATAATTGCAGATCCCTCTCCCTTCTGTGACACTTTTCAACATACACAAAAGTCACTTCAAAAAATTATGTAATGTTTCAGCAATAGAAATTTTCATGTCAAAATGAATCTTTGGAATTAAGTAATAGAAATACAAAAACATTTATGGAGAATCAGAGTTAATTTTACTTTTATTTTTTATACTGGCTGTTACTTTAGTGCTGAAATCTTTCAGTTGATTGGTGGAATTCACATAGTACTGGCTTAAATTTAACATGAATTTGTAGCATCGCATTGTGTTTTCCATCTAATGAGAATTTGCTTTTTCTGCTTGTTAAATAGCACATTACTATGAAGTGTTTGCACAAACCTAGGTTATTGAAATTGAAATACTACTTATTAAATGTAAATTATAGTGCTTGTGCACCTTTAGATCACATTCAGGGCTTTTCCCTTATCATTTATCTCTCCATAGCAGAGTACTGAGAGTAGCACTTTAAAAACAAAGCAAAACAACACCCTAACATTTTGAAAAACATACATCATTTTCCTGAGGGTAGCATGTAGTTCTCTCACACTTCCTCCAAGTACCACAAATAGCAACAGAATTGCCTGTATATTTATCAGTTTGTCTATCAGTTTGCAAGCTCTGGAGCAGTTTTACATTCTAGGATAGAAAATCTCTGTGCAGCTGTCACAGAATTGCTAAGAAAAGCTATGGGGCTCTCTGTGTTATTTGTGTAGCAAAACTAAGAACTGTGATACCAATATTCAAGGTGAGGCTGCATCAACACTAAATATAGTAGGAGAATCATCTGTTATTTATTTATTTATTTATTTATTTATTTATTGCCTAATGACTGGTTATGGTGTTTTTAATGTACCCCAAAATGCTGTTTGCCCTCTTGTCTGCCAGGCATACTGCTGGCTCATGCACCGCCAGATCCCTTTCTGCTGAGCTGCTCTCCAGCCACTCATATCCCAGACTAGACCAGTGTCTGGCGTAACTCCATCTCAGGTGCAGAACCTGGCATTTACCTTTGTTGAAGTTCATGCCATTGATGATTGCCCAACACTCCTATTTATCTAGATCCCTTTGCAAGGCCTCTCATCTCTCCAAAGAATCAACAGCACCTCCCAGGTTGGTGTCATGACCAAGCTTGCTGAGGGTGCATTCTATTCCTGCATCCTAATCACTAGTTGTTTTTGATGTTTCTGTCAGCCCTAGAACTAAGCCCTGGGGAAAACTAATAGTGACTATGCCAGTCAGGTGTAGCTCCATTCACCTAAAACCCTGAGCTCTACCATTGAGCCAGTTCATCGCCCAGCTTAATGTTGAACTGTATGTGCAGTTAGTTAATTCTTGGAAGCTTGAAATAGTTTTCATGCTGTTAGCCTTTTCTGTTATCTGTCTTTTAAGGGTAAAATCTTGAATTGAAAAATAGATTTTTTTTTCATTTAAATTTGTTATTTTTTGGTTCTTGTGTTAGAAAAGTACCTACCTAATCAATATACTAGAGGAGATTGGTAAATTGCACTTCCTTTTCATTATAGCACCTCATTTCAGACTTTATAAGCGTTGTCCAAATGCTCCCTGAACTGCAGTGGCTTGGGGCCATGACCACTGCCCTGGGCAGCCTGTTCCAGTGCCCAACCACCCTCTGGTGAAGAACTTTTTCCTATCACCCAGCGTGACTCTGCCTTGACACAGCTCCACGCCATACCCTCGGGCCCTCTTGCTGTCACAGAGAGCAGAGCTCAGCGCTGCCCCTCCGCTCACTGTGAGGAGCTGCAGCTGCTACGAGGCCTCCCCTCAGCTCCTCTGCCCTTGGCTGAGCAAACACCGGGACCTCATCCTCTCGTACATCTTGCCCTCTGGACCCGTGACCAACCTTCACAGCAGGCCCTTTTGTCCGCTAGGGCACACTGCTGACTTGTGTTCAGCTTTCCATCAACCAGAACTCCTCAGATCCCTTCCTGTGGGGCTGCTCCCCAGCATCTGATCCTCCATTCTCTGTACCTTTATCCAGGATTGCCCCATCCCATGTCTGAACCTGGCATCTGCTCTTGTTAAACTTATTGTGACTGGAGAATGCCCAGCCCTGTAGTTTGTCAAAATCTCATCTTATTTATGTACCAGGATGAATTTCTGCCTCCTGATCTAAGAAATAACCAAGAATAGGAACGAATTTTCTTATTCAGAAATAATAAACTTAAAAAATCGCAGCCTTGTAACACATCTACATTGCTGAATATAGTGAGTGGATGCCTCCAAGTATGAAAAAGGTGCTTGCTTTCTATTTTCTGTTTAAAACCTAACTAGACGCAACAAGTGGTCGTTCATCTGTATAGCGTAATTTGAACTTGCTGAGGCATGGTATGTAGTGCACAGCCCCCAGAAAATGGATGTATTTGTGAAAGAAAGAATTTCACATCATACAAACTCGTTGACTTCTATTTCATGGTTTGATATTGAGATACAGAAATTAAATTTACATCCTTAGCAAAACAACAACAACAACAACAAACCCGCAACAAAACAAAAAAGCCTAAAAACACACTCACAGTCAGAAAGAAAAAGAAAACAAACCCACAACCATTTTCAGTATTTATATCTTACATAGTAAATGCATTAACGTTCAGTTTTCAGGTACAGCTATGATGTAGATATAGATAGATTATCATACAGAACAATAGCTTCCTTTTCTAAAGGACAAATCCACTGAAGATGAAAATAAATATCTTAAACACAGTTTTCTCCATTTTAGGATGGAGACATTGTGAATTTATATATAATTTATTGGCCCTAGAAATGAGCTAACAAACCTCCCAAGTTCAGTATTTATTGAATAATTCAAATTCCCATCAATGCAAAGAAATTATATTTATGTTAAGTCCTGTGTATAACACAATATAGTAATAAATTGAAGATGACACCTATTTTTAGAGTAACTGAAAATATACTGTAAGAAGACTCCCATTTCTTCCTGCACTGTGGTAATAAATGTACCTTGTTGATTCTTTATTTTATACCATTTCCCACTCAAGATTTGTGATACAGAATTGATATTATAGGGAGTGTAGATAACATTATATTTTTTCAGCTTTTTTTAGAGCTTTATGGTGGTGATTTTTTTTTTTTTTTAATCCTTTCAAACAAGAGGACCTGTGTGACTCCTGAGAAGTTATCAGGAGCTGCTGGGCTTCTGGAAGGCCACAGGACTCAAAAGGTGAGCTGATAAAAAAATGAGGAAAGCTTCAGTGCATGAATGTGTTTTGTCGAAGTTTAACAAACACTAATATTATCTTTGGTGAAACTTTCCGGTTTTGAGAATTGTAATTTTCTGTCAAAAACCCATTTCATTTATTTATGGTTCATTTATTTATGGAAAATAAGAAGTTGTAACTGAAAGTGCTTTTGAAGTGAGTTTTTCCTTGATTTTCCTGAGGCTTGATCTACAGCACATGCTATTCTTGTCATATCCCAACTCTCTGCCATAAATATTTTTCTTCATGTTACATGAAATATTAAGCTTGATGCTAGAAGTAATATCAAATTGTATGGAATTTAATAGCAGTCTGTAATATTTATTTCATTCACTTAAACAGCAGTTGTACACAGATATACTGCCTTGTTTATCTGTGCAGGTTTTTTACCACAGGGATTTATTCAGAAAGTATATAGCTCTAGTAATTGTTGTCAAGTATTTCTAGAGATAAGTTTTCAACCATTTCTAACATGGCTATCATCTGACACAAGAGCTCACAAATTACCATGATTTAGTATGTGCTTCTAAGCAACCATATTTTTCAGAGTTTCTGAATTTTTTAAACTATCTGCCTCCTTCAAGCCATTACATTTATGTATCTGTATAACATAGATATCACTGTATTTGCATACTAGTGTAAATCAAAAATAACTTCATTAAAATCAGTGATGGTAGATGAGAATAAAACTAGTGTGAGATATGACTGCTATGTACCTACATAACTTTATATACATATATATATATAGATAGATGTAGGATATGACAACACTATCTTAAATTAATGTCTATATTTTATATTCACATTCCATTACTGGTGTTGCAAATAAACTTCTCTGCCCAGTACTTTGTGGCATCATACACTATGAAAGTAAATAAGAATTTTGTGCTATTAATAGGCTAGTGCAGAATTATACAGTCATCAACTCCTGTCTCCAAACAGGACCAGTTGAAAATTAAAACATTTTTCTGAGAGCAATACTTCTTGAACTCCGGCAGCGTGGGGCCATGACCACTGCCCTGGGGAGCCTGTTCATGCCCGACCACCCTCGGGTGGAGAACATTTTCCTAACACCCAATCTGATCTTCCCCTGACACAGCTCCATGCTGTTCCGCTGTGGTCATACTGTCACCAGAAAGCAGAGGTGAGCACGGCCACTCTGGTCCCCTCATGAAAAACTGTAGGCTGTCATGAGACCTCCCCTCAGGCTCCTGTTTTCTAGGCTGCACAAATGTCAACGGTTTACAGGCGTTCGGCCCGGTTCCATGACGAATGGGACAGGGGACCCACGGACCCATGCCCCAGGAAAAGGGAAAAGGGAAAAAAGGGTAAGGAAATGGGCCTGAGAGCAAAAATAGTGGCAAAAATCTGAGGAGAAACAAACTAATTTACTAAATAAGATATTGGAATGCAAAAAAACACACTAAAATACAATATAATTACAATTTAAGCTGATAAATCCAATACAGCGAGAGAATGTCCAAAATCAAGGTAGGCCTTACTCTAATACCGATGATAAGATGGCTGGGGAGCAAGATGCTGCAAGGACGAGAGACAGGTGGAAAGAGAAGGGATCGAGGTCTCGTGATCTGCAAGTTTTTGCCTTTTCCCTCTGTCCGGAAATGGTAACAGAGGAGCAAAGTACCCTGGGGAATGTAGCAGTCCTTCTCTTCTGGGAACCAGGTACATACACTACATGATGTTATGATGTGGAATACCAATAACTGAAAATCATAAAACCATGACAACAAACAAGCTTCTCCTCATCTAGAGGTGTTTCATAGTTCCATTAAGAAAATTCATCAGTATCATCCTATCTGAGCGACATATAGTAGATTTCCATCATGACATCCTCTTTATTTGCTTGTCCTTTAATGCTTCTCCAAGGACTCTCAAGTTGTCATCACCAACTTCGAGCTTCATACAACCCAGCCCCTCTCTTGCACACAGTGGCACCCTGCCTTTCCCTGCTGAAGAGCCCAGATCCATGCATTGTAACACACCTTTTACAGGAATCTTCCTACCAGGTTTTGCTCATGCCAGTGATGTATCTCTGGGACTGAGTCAAGAATTCTTGCTTCTCTTTCTTGTACCTCATGCTGTATGCATTGGTGTAGAAACATTTCAAATGAGCCTTATGGGACCCTGCACCTCATGGAGCAGACTGAGAGATCTTATTAGCACAAGATCCATCAAATTTTGAAGGACTATCCTATAGATTATCATTGGTAAGCCTGGTTTTATCCTTTCCCCCTTTTGAATCTATAGATTGGACCTGTTAACTCCTGCGTAAAAATTCTTGTTCCCTTCTGAGAAATGTGCATCCCATCAGGCACCAGTAGGCTTGGCATTGTACAGAGCATCCCATGGTTGACAAACCAAAAATTGTGCTGGACAATTGACAATCACATTTCTAGCCTGCTGGCCAAACTATGTGGTGCCAAACTGGAAGCCTGGAGACAGTCATGAATTGAATGAGATTTTAAAGTTTAAAAGTGTGCAGTTCTTCACAAAAAAATACAAAAGACTGCATTTCTAGTAGTAATTTCTTGGCAGGAACATAACTGAGTGATATATGCTCTGCAGCAAAGAATATAGCAAAGGGATGGCAGAGCAAACCTGAAAACAAATGCAATACTGTTGTGACATAGTGAGGTAACTAGTAGATGACATTCCAACCAAACCAAGAGAGTTTTCTAAGGTCTATGAAACATGAGTAGCTTCAGAGGAAAGCCACATGTCACTCAAAACATGTCCAGGAAATTTGGTATGGAATATGGAAATAGTTTCCATACATGCTCTTTAGATCTAGTAAGTAAAGAATTTCAGCAAGTTTAGTAAAGATAACTGCATTACTTCAAATACCTAGCATAGAAAGAGTATTTGATTCCCCAACAGCATGGATGGAAGTGTGTAGATTTGGCTGAAAGATGCATCGAAACTGTAAAATTTTGATAGGTGCAGTAATCACGGGATTATAAGGACATCGACATGTGTTTCTAACAAGAGTAGAGATGTCTTGAAATATCTTGAAAACCACAGAAGCAATGGAGAAATAAAAATAGAATAAGAGCATTAATAAGAAGAACATCTTTAAAATTCTGACTTTTACATAAGGTATATAGAAGGCATATAGAAGATTCTGGAAAAGTATTTTCTGCAGAGCCATTAGTAAATGTCTGTAGCACATTATGGACTCACTGCACGTGGCTGACACATAGCATTATTACAATGCTGTACACAAGACAGCAGATAGAAACTGCCATAAGCACATGCTGTCTGCCTGCAACTACTGTTTCAACAGGTGAACTTGCATACAGTAAGCAAACAATTCATCAATTAAGCCAAAGTGACAAGATTGTGTGTCTGTGTGGTAGATAGAATATGAACTAATTAATAAGACATACATAATTAATTTCAAGCATATGTAGTTTTATGATAGCTGCTTTACATTACATTAACTGTTCGTCACTGTCTTCTCACTTGGATTGTTACATACACTTGGGTCTTGCTTAAAAGACACCATAAAACTAGAAACTGAGGATAAATGGTAAAATTCTGGTCTTACTGAGCTAGGAATAAATTTTTTTTTGTAATCAGTTCAACAAATATTTAGGTAACAGTCACAGGAACACTTGTTCCAGTTATTCCCTGGATCTCTGGGGAGTTCTTTGGTTGGTTTCTTGATTTCTCTCCTATTTTTATCAGGAAAGGTAGCAGGTCTCTTTCTCTCTCTCTCTCTCTCTCTTTTTTTGCATGCAGAATTGCAACAGGTGGATTTCCAAAAATTGTTCAAATTAACATAGAAGAAATACAGTTTTCTGAAAGGATTACAGTCCTTTCATTTATTATGATCTTGGTGACTAATCTCTTACTTGAAGTATTTAGGTGTCTTCTCAATACTTTAATTACTGTTAGATATTACTCTGGAGCTTTGCTTCATTTTTGTTATTCCTAAATACTGTCCTAGATTCTCATCTCTGACACTACCAGGTTTGCTTAGTTTTGTGTTTCACAGTTTAAATACTGACAGACACTCTGAAATCAACCGCTAATATGAGTTACCTTAACTGAAAATCCAAAGGAGCCAATCACACAGTCAATAAGTTGCTTTTGTGCACTAACATGTTTTCCCTAATTACAACTTTAGATGATGTTCAAAAGCTAAATAGTATTGTTGCATCCAATGATGGTGTACGCATGACGAGGCTGGGCTAATAAATAAACTTCCTTCCCCAGTGACCTTATTTTATCTTGTGCTCTTACTGAGGTATGCATATATATGTATATATATGTCTGAAATGTGAAAAGGAACAGCAGTAGAAAGATGGTAAAGTGAAAAGCATTGATTGTCATGATCCGTAATGTCTTCTAATGCTTTTTCACAGCCTGCTACTGAATTATACAGCAACAATATTCATTGCATGAACAAGACCCCAGAGGGCTGTTGTCAACTTGTGGTCTTGACTATAACACAGGCTAGGATGAAAAAAGAGCCATTCAAATCTCCTAGAGCAGCAGACACCTTAATGCGGTATTTAACACTTTTGTAGAGGTATAGTTCTCCTAGTGGCAGGTCATAAATGTCAAAGTGCCAACCCTTCTAAGTGCTCCATCAAGACTCACGTAAATTTTGGAGCCTGCTTTGCCAGCAGCAGCTGATAGCATCATATTCCAGCAATAAGTACTGTGAGCTTACTGGTGTTGGAAATGGACTAAGACTGCATTGTCTGAATCTGCTTCTTTTTCTAGCCAATAGAGAAGTTGGCTAGTCTTGGCTTCTTAACTTACAGTAGTATTCTGGAAATAAAAACAATGACAAATCTCAGTGAACCAGGAATGAATCTATGGATTCATGATGTGCTGGAGAGGAACACTTTGGGAACTTTCTAGATGTCAAAACAAAACTGAAGGAAAGAGTCTAACTCTCAAAACTAGGAAAAAAATACAGGGACAAAGAGTGAGATTTAAGAAAGCATAAAGATGAAGATGCAGAGAATGATGACTTGGGAAGAAGAGAACTTGTGAAAAAGAGTAGAAAAAGGGACTAAAGGGAATGAATTAAAAATGAGAGAGAACAGAATGAAAAAAAATGGAAAATAGGAAATTCAAACAATGAGTGGAAATGAGTTGTACAGGTCAGAAAAAAGAGTGGGGGAAGTAAGCTAAGTAAAGGAAAGCTGAATCATAGAATAGTTTGGGTTGGAAGGGACCTTGAAGATCATCTAGTTCCAACTCCCCTGCTATAGGCAGGGACACCTCCCTCTAGACCAGGTTGCTCAAAGCCCTTGAACAGAAATAGAAGTTAGTCCTGAAGTCTTCGTACATCCTTGTGGGAAGTATTTGATGGACAGTGGGCATATTTATTAGAACATGCTCGAGTAATCCCTGGAGTGTCCTTGGAGGCCTGAGACGAGGAACAGCTGCTGTGTTGCAAGGTCAAACATCTACACCTCCAGGTTGTGCTTTACGGGACTGCTAACCACTATCTAACTGCAAGAATGCCTATGTGATGATATCCGCCATCCAATTAGCAGTGTTGTAGCGCGCGATGCCTACCTGATGCTCTATAAATGTTGTAGTCAAATTGCAATAAACTAAGCACTCCGCGATAACCATATTGGTACAGCGGGTGACTTCGGCGTGCGCGTTGTGACACATCCTATTTCTACAGAATGATGCTGAACCAGTAAAAGGAAAGACTGCATGGCAGAGTGCGAAGTCAGCTTACAGCTCACACTCATAGGTGCAAGAGCAGGACAACACCAAGTTGGGAGGGAGTGTTGATCTGCCAGAGGGTAGAAAGGCACTACAGAGGGGCCTGGATAGACTGGAACGATGGGCCAAGTGTCAAGTCCTGCACTTTGATCACAACAACCCCAGGCAACCCTACAGGCTTGGGGAGGAGTGGCTGGAAAGCTGCCTGACGGAAAGGGACCTTGGTGTGCTGATGGACAGTCGGCTGAATATGAGCCAGCAGTGTGCCCAGGTGGCCAAGAAGGCCAGTGGCATCCTGGCTTGTATCAGGAGTGGTGTGGTGAGCAGGACTACGGAAGTGATCCTGCCCCTGTACTCGGCACTGGTGAGGCCCCACTTTGAGTACTGTGTTCAGTTTTGGGCGCCTCAGTACAGAAAGTACATTGAGGTGCTGGAGCAGGTCCAGAGAAGGGCAACAAGGCTGGTGAAGGGTGTGGAGAATATGCCCTACTAGGAGAGACTAAAGGAGCTGGGGCTGTTTAGTCTGGGGAAGAGGAGGCTGAGGGGGAGACCTTATTGCTCTCTTCAAATACCTGAAAGGTGATTGCAGTGAGAGCGGGGCTGGTCTCTTCTCAGTGGTGACAGGTGACAGGACAAGGGGAAATGGCCTCAAGTTGCGCCAGAGGAGGTTTAGGTTGGATATCAGGAAAAACTTCTTTACAGAAAACACTGGAGTATGCTTCCCACGGAGGCTGTTGAGTCACCATCCCTGAATGTGTTTAAAAACCATTTGGATGTGGTGCTTGGGGACATGGGTTGTTAGAGTTAGTGGTGGGTTGTTAGAGTTAGGGTAGTATGGTAGGTTGCGGTTGGACTTGATGATCTTGAAGGTCTTTTCCAACATGAGTAATTCTATGATTGTATGATTCTATGTACTTGCGACACATTACAAAAATGGCAAAACATTTGTCTGAACTTATGACTTAGGACATATATAGACATATTACCATCAAAATTGTAAACATGACCAAGAAAAGTATTTGAAAGTGCAATCAAACCAGCATGCTTAGAGTTTTATTTCTTTGGTGAACATTTACATAAGACTGATTTTGGCCAAGGGAATCTACTCTTAGACGATTGAAAAATATCCTTAAAAGTAGAATTTACTCACAATTTCTATTGCAGAGGAATTTTTTATTCTAGACAGTAGCGCTTACACAGTCATTTCTGACCTTTCGCCTTCATCTGGAGTGGCTGTCATTATCTTGAACTGAGTGATTCCTTTGTTCTCTGCAGTGACCCTTTCTGTGGAAGATTTTTCAAACAGGAGAGCAGAAAATGATCCTTTTAATCCAGCTCAAAACTGAGCTTCAGTGACTGAACTACTAAACTTCTTTTGGCACTGACAAGTGTTACTCATCAAGTTTGGCCATACATATGACCTACTAAAGTTCTATTCGCAGACTTTTCCAGTTCTTCTGCAATTCCTTTTAGCTTGGTTTTATTCCCCTGTGAGGAAGAAATCTTTGTGATGAGACAGCATAGAAACATAGAGCCTCAATAACCTTTGGCATAATGTATACACACTGGGAAATGCTTGCCAGGTGATTTTGCAAGTCTGTTCAGGCAGAGTGCTGCAGAGAGTTTGTACGAGCACACACGAAATAGATCATAATTTTAAATTACTGGTTTATGGCGCCAGCAGTTGCTTATTTTTATTTTCCTATGAGTTTTCAGGAAGATAGCAGAGAAATGTTAGCAAATTGTTTTAGGAATAAGTAATAGCTTGAATGAAAAATAAAATGGACAATTTCTGAGAAAAGCATAAGCTCAGTATAAAGAATGTCACTAGTAGAACTCATTTTGAAGGATATCACCTACAGTGAAAGGAGAAGCATTTAAAACATTGTGCTGAGGCAGCACTCCAGCTCTGGCTCGCAAGAAAGTATATTACCTACTGAATTATGAACACCATCTTGTTTGGCATCCTGTTTAAAGGCGGGATTTTCTCTTTGCAAGAGAGAGAGAAGGAGAAAGAAGACTTCCAGTAAAAAAGATGTCTACATCTCAGTTGAATTGCCATTGGTAGCCTGTGTTTAAAAGGCTTAAGGGATAAATTTCTTTAAGGAAAATATAATGAATTTTGAAATTACACAATATGTATGGAATCACTGTGGGATTTGAATTAATCTTGGCCCCACAGAGTCAAGGGATGTCAATGCCATCTTGGAAAGATGGAAGAGAAGAGAAGGGAAGGAAAGGAAGAGAAGGGAAGAGGTGTAGATGCAACAAAGAGGTCTTGAATGTCTGGACTGTTTGGTTTTGTTACCACAGAGGGAAAATGGTGTCAGAAGTAGCTGTCATCTCCTTTGTCCCATTTCGTCTTCTGCTGTCTGCATCTCAGATCTTCTGAAAACAATTGAAAGGACTAGGACATTTACAGAATTACAGAATCAGAATGTCAGAGATTGGACAGGACCTCGAAAGATCATCTAGTCCCATCCTCCTGCCAGAGCAGGAACACCTGCAGGAACACATATGTAAGACCTTGAAGTAATCTATTGATTTAAGCATCTATAACTAGTTTAAACAATGAGCCTGTCCAGCACACAAAATATGCTCACTAAGCTGCACGATGACTCTCTGGAAAAATGTATGTAAGCAGTGGTAGAAATGGATGCGCACATGACGATACAATAGCCACTAGACATATGTACACTAGAAAATTTGACATGTACCATAGAGAGGTCTGTTCCACATGTAAACTTCCCTTTTTTTTTAATGCTACATGTGTTGTAGAATGGCACATTTAATAAAATAATACAGGAACTGGATTATTTCAAACATAGCATGCTTTTCCTCATTCAAATTTTATATTTTTAATTTTTTTCTAGTAATATGATATTCAGGCAAGTTATATTTTCTAATGATTTTCTATGATATGTTTTCTAATGATTTTTAAGCTGTTTCCACAGTCCTTTATTTAGATTTCATTGGTAATCATATTAACTATATTTGTGGTTATGCTGATTCTTTAATCCAGTATGTACTGATATTGAACTGCTATCACAGAAGACAAAAATTAAATAGATGAAATTGCTTTTTTTGAGATGACTATCTAAAATGCATGTTCAGAAATTGCATCACAGATACACAAATTTTAGCTCTTAAGCGCAGGGTATTGTGGAGATGTTGGATTCTCAGAAAATCTCTGTCCAAGGATTACAAATTCAGGCAACATGCTATTTAGTACTTAGGTAACAGCCCTAGTTGCCATATAGAAAACCAAGTGTAAGTGTTCTGAATATAAGATTTTTTTTTTAATAAAGGTGGGATGATTAGTTATTAATCATCCAGTTTAAAAACTCCTCATCTGGCTGAATTCCTTTATGTTTACAGGTGATTAAGCTATGGACCCCTGCTCTTTCTCCCCAGCTTTATTTTTTTTTTCTTGTCTTACTGCATAATTTTGCTGAAAACTGTTACTACCCACCAGAAAGATAATCTTCCAATGGAGCAATTCAGGGTAACACTGTTCTTATTTAATACACCATTAAACTGTGCTAAAGGTGTTGGGGGAACCTGTCCAGAGCATGTCGCATGTATTTAGAGAGCGGTAGGAAGTAATAGGTGACACTGTAGGAGATTTTCAAATAGAGATCAAAGGACAGAAATTTTTTGCAATATTTAAGTACTCACTGCAGTGGTAGAGAGTGGATTGAATCTGACGTGATTCAATATGAGATTTATACACCCACATATAAATGTCTCTCTGTCAATGGAGATCTCAGTAGAGATCTTGGTCCTTATTCAGCTGTCTCAACACAGACTGCTACTATTTGAGGTATTGTGTGACTTTTTGCCTGGCCCCAGACTCTTCTCTGAAAGTGGAGAACATCTTACAGGACTTGTGTAGTATTTGAAAATTTCTTATACACTCTCTGGCATCCAAAATGACTAGAGTCACGAGTATAGATACTTGTGTTTAGACAGCTGAATTGGTTGCTCTCTAAAAACCACATCAGTTAAAACCATGGATTAGACACAGTACATTCACATTTGCTTGTTTTATTTTTCAACAGAATAATATGTCTCTTATGAAAGATGACAGTAAGACAGGAATCTGTAATATACCCTATTATGTTTGGATGGTATTTGGAGAAAATCAGCAGAGTGGAAGACTTGTATTGGAGCAAACCTACAAAAGGATAAAGCTGTTTTGATGTATTTCTGGTGTAATTGAGCCCTAGTAGTTGCTTATTCTGCACTTTACCTGGCCTGGACTGAATGACAGTAGTACATTCTCTGGTCTGTGTTGTTTGTTTATATTATCAAGTAGTTTCAGAAGGCATTCTTAATGCCAATTCTGAAATACACAGTGCAGGTCCCTTCTGGGGTACAATTTACCCCATCCTATTATTGACAGCTACAATTAATCATATTCTAGAATGATTATGTTACCGTATATGCCTTTGTATTCTATAACAAAAAAGATACCACAGCTCAGAAAGTAGGTATCTGTATTTCACATGGCTGAAATTCATTGAAATGAAAGAATCCTCAGCAGTTTGCCTCTTCAAGAGGTGTTTCCACTTTGGGAAGAACAGTGAAGAAGATACTTTTTTTCCTCACAAAATTTAATATTGTGCAGCAAACACAGCTTGTTTGTTCCAAATGCAAACACCTTTAGGGATTACACTGACTACTAAATAAGTTGTAACTTGCTGTTGAGAGTGAACCACATTTTTTTCTTGATTGAGATAGAAAAAAAGAGGAGTCACCGTATTAGTATTAACCTTGGAGAATAATGACTGGAACAAAGGTGTCCTTGTGGTACCACAGGGGAGAGGAAAACTCAACCATCCATTGCAGTAGAGTGCAAAACTGAGTCGGGTACTTGGACAATGCTCCAGAAAGATTTACAGAAATGGGTTTGTGTCTGCTTGTAGTATCCAACATTGGTTCTGGTAGTATGATATCTGACTCATTTTTCTAGGTAAAAAACAATGCACCCTATGCTATTTCTGTTTTATTCTAATGGAGACATAAATCTTTGCCCCAGTGCAACATAGTAAAGTGAAGTGACTAAAATTGCTGGGACAAAATGTTCTACATTTCCATAAAATGTTCCTTCAGTTTTGAATGAGGAAGTAATTTCTCACAGATACAACACATACAATTTTATTTTCAATATTTATATATTGTGTTCTTTTGACAAATAACAGACAGTGTATAGTAAGCTATGCTATTATGCTGTAAAAAAGTTGCCAGCTGTTACCGAACTCCGGCAACCCCGCTCGTATTACTCTTGCACGCTGAGAACCAAAACCCAGTCCCGGCCAGTCACTGCACATAGGCATTAATATGATGAGCAGCAAAATGGCGTTTATTGTTAAAAGTTACAGAACTATATATAGTATTTCTTATCTTTTACTAGACTTTTCCAGAAGCTCACGCGGGCTACTGGCCAATCATATTGAATATCACGCTCTGTCCACTCGCTTCCGAAAACCCATATATGGAGTGGTCATGCACTTTGTTATCAAGGCAAAAGGTACAGCCTCTCAATCCTACGTCACGGGTTCATCTAAGTAGGTCAGCCAATAGTCAAGCACCATGGGGAAGGGCCTTCCGCATTACATCCCGAGCGCTCCGTTTTTTTGCCTAATACAACAGCCAACTATGTATTTAAAGAGTCAAAAAATGTCTTAATTAGAAGATATTTTCTGTTCTGTAAGAATTTCTCAGAATGGAGCTGTGAGGCATTCATTGCAATGGAGATTAAAATAATGCCAATTTGCTGTTTTCTGAGATGGACAGGAGCTGTTCTTGTAGAACAAGCGTAGTACGTTGATGACTAGATCAGTACTACACTTACGTAACTTTTTTCATTTTGAGGGGAAAATTTGTGTTGAAAAGATGATGACAAAGGATAAAATTGCTGGGTGCTATGTTTACTGTTTTACAGTGAGTTCAGTAGATGTGTTCAAGTTTTTCTAATTGACATGAAGTTATCTATTTTCTATTTCTCATGTATTATAAACCATAATAACAGTCCTGTTGATCAATAAATGGTTTCAGGCATAGTCTCATTCATTTTAAATGCTGATAAAATGGACACGTGTGAAACCTTTGCTTGCTTATCTGTAACTACCTGGAGCATAAAACAGCAGTTCTTTTGAAGATTCATAGGGATGTAAAATCCAATTCAGATCCTCATTGCTATGTTTTAATTTCAAAGTCTAATAGCAAGCTTAGCTTTTCTCTGGAGCATTCAGGAGAAAGAAGAGATCTGAGGAGGAAGAAAATACCATTTTCAAACAACTTCTGTAGAAGCACTGCAGTTTAATATATGTACCTGGGATGTAAATGGCTGTTTGATGTCTGGATTGTATTCAGATGAAGGAAATTTCAAAGTCTGATTCCTTTTCATGGTGTACAAAGAACTATCCACAGTGCTTTGGTTAACCTATGTTCAAGGTCTCAGATTTATTAAATAACAAGCTTTCTTGCGTCACATTTTTGTTCTTACCTCTTAACATTCCCAGCATTTCTTCCTCAGATATGTAACAGTATCATAGATATTATTTGACAAAAATCTGTTTTTTGATGACAGTGCAGTTCAATTTCTAGACTCTAGTGCTCTTTGGAGTTACAACAGGGGTGGCCTATATTCTTCTATCTAGCAAAATTTTAATAAACATGAAAATGTAAGAATGACAAAATCTCCTATATGATGTGAAGGAAAGCACTTTAAGGGCTAGGAATCCCAGAAAAGAAAAGAATAAAGAGAAAAAAATTTATACACGGAAGGATTGAGATGGAGGTAATAGAGGAAAATTTCAAAAACAAATGTAGGTCCCAAGTATTTTGGAGAAGGAAAAAGAAAAATGATAAAAACAGAATTTCTGAAGTGCTTCCAATAACAGTAGGCTATATTACTCTGAAAAGAAAAAGAAAAATCCTGAGCTAAAGTTGAAAAGTAGTAGATAGGAAAAAGAAATGGAAGAGGCACAGAAGTCATAGTAGTATCTAAGTTGCCTACCCATAGGGAATAGTCCTTATCGTGCCCATTCATCCACCCTCCTGCAGTTCACAGCATGTTGGACAGTTATTATTTGTGTGGATCAGGCTATGGAGTGAGCTGTTCAGAATTATGAAATATATTTATATGATTCTGAAATGTCCTAAGATCCTTTCAAGATGGCCAGGGACAGGATCTCCATGGAAAACAGAGAGGAAGATTTCGGCAAAGATATGGTGCATATGGTACAAAAATATTAGAAAGAGGAATTAAAAGGAAAGGCCACGGGAGCAGTGGCTTGTGCCAGCTCCATTCAATCTGATTTGCAAAAATGGAAAAAATGTAGGATATTTTTCTTTAATGGACTTCTGCTTTAAGAAGGAATCAAAGATTAATCCTTTTTTTTAAAAAAAAAAAAAACACAGAAAAACAAACCAAAAAAGTCAACATCTGTTTGACTAGGAAACTGTGTTCCTGCATGGTGAATAGTGAGCCGTCTTCAGTTATAATTGCTTTGTCACTTCACAACTCATTGTATCAATGGGTGTACAGTGCTTGGGAGATTCAAAGATTCTGTAGAAGGGCACCCAGCAGCAAACTACATCCATATGTAAAATTGGTTGGGATAATCTAAAGAGTGGGTACAACATTCAGAGGAAGGTGTGGTTAAGGATAACGTTGCATGTGGAGGGAGATGCTCATTGGTGTCACAGACAGAGCGTCACTCGTTTTGATTTAGGGCTGAAGAATAAACCCTCAGTGTACACCTGTTTCATCTTGTTTCCTGTCTGGTAAATGCATAACTGGCATATTAAAAAATAGAGGTGAAAAAAAACCCAGCAAGTAAGTAAACACACTATTTTGTAATTAGTAAGTCAGCCTGCAGAAAAAAAGCATTAGAAAATTGCTCCTCTGAAATGGATGCTTGTTACATGATTTAGTTCTCTACCTAAAGATTCTTAAATACTCCAGCAAGTTTATGAGTTTGCTTTTACCTCACCCTTGAGGAATGAAACGCAGCAACTGTTCATGTATCTCTATGTAGTACATAAGAATATGCATTCTAACAAGCCTATCAAAGGCGTATGAGTGTCAAACCTCCATACACTCCTTGTTTACAGGGCCAGTCACATACTTGGTGGAGCTAGACTGCACAGTTGGAAGAATGATATTTTTCTGGTACAGAGTCATATTATCTGGAAGCTATAAAGTGAATAAGCTTTATAGTTAAAGGTATGTCAAACTGTCCTTTCAGCAGGTATTTGATTTTACTAGTGTTCACATCCACCACACACAAGTACTGTTGCTTTGCCACGTTATATTGGTGGAATACCGTCATTAATATGGATTTTTTTTTCCTGCAGTATGACTTAGGCATGATATGGCCAATAGATTTTTTTTTTTTTTGTGAGTGTCTTCTGGACTAAATCATGTCTGATCATGACAGAATTCTTAGCCTATTTAAATCCTTACTACTGTGTAATGGTTGATACTATTTATCAGTAAAGTGCTTTCATTGAGTGGAACTAGTGGTCAAGTTGTGTTGTCTCAGCACTAACTGCTATTTCAAAATTTACATCCCCTCATTGTTTATTGTGTGCTAATATTTGATAAAATATATCAGTACTTAAACTTTTTTAAATTAGAGGATTTAAATGAATCTTGTGAGTCTTGTCTTCCTCCTTGTCTTTTCCTAACACTTTTGCTCTTTAGCAGGAGGAAAATATTATACGGTTTTAACAATAAAAGTATTTTACAGAATGCAGGAGTGACTTCATGCTAAGTAGGTTTTATTCTTTTACATTAGGTTTTGGAAACTAAAGCAAACACATCAGTGATTTTATGTCATTCTCTGCAAGACAGAAAAGAAATGCACAATTAACGTTGCTAGCAGCTTTAAAAGCTTCTCACCCAACAAGAAAAAGCATGTAATAAAACCCATAGCTCAATTTCTTACAAACTAAAGCATTTTTGGCTTTCATGTTTGCTCACATAATTTTAATAAATAGAATAATTCTGAAATTGCTACCATGACCAACTCCAGAATGTGGTGTTTTAACTTCACCACACTTCTCATGCTTCATGCAGTAGTGAGAAGGGAGAGCCCAGATTTTTTGCAGTCACAGGATCTTACTTGCTTTATCTTCCCTCCTTCCATGTTCAGTATATTCCTGTTACATGTGAACTGGACAGTAAATCCTTGATCAGAATTTCTGCATTGTTCAGTTACTGAACTTCTGCTGAGCGAGGTTTTCAGAATGTTTAGTGAAGACTTGACATATGAAATAATCATTGCATAACATAAACATTGCAACTTAATAGAAAGAAAAGACAAGAAACAAATACTTCAGCAGAAATATTTCTTTCTTTCAGTGTTGGCATGCATAAATACAATGTTTTAAATGAATATTGGAATTCAAGGTGGCTCATTATACAGATGTCCCCTGTAAGCACATTGGGAAAGTGAAAGGTTCTCTTTTATTCCTAACTGTAAGCTGTTTGCCGATTACAAATGTTTCACTGAAACATAGTGATATATTCCATACATACAAGGGGAACAGTGCACTGAAAATGCAGATATTATCTTCTGAAAAGAGGAAAAATTACCAATACTTGTCAGAAAAAACAACAGTGATGCTGCAGCAGCAGACAGAAAACAAGTTCTAACAATCAAAGTTTTACTTGCACCAAGGATCTAGGCAGAAAGGAGGAGATGATTAGAGCTCCAGAAAGTCATAGAATAATAGAATCCTTGGAGTTGGAAGGGACATTTAAAGGTCATCTAGACCAACTCCCTGCAATGAATAGGGAAATGATCAGGAAGGTTTCGACATCAGGTTTCCTTTATGAGAAGCAGGTTGAGAGAAAGCCTAGGGGACACTGACAAAGCCATAGCCATAGTTGTATGATTTCTGGCTGTACTAAGGATATTTCATAGCACCTGGATGATAATAAGCCTCTTCTAGAGAAGAGGTGTTTGGAGAAGAATGAACATTGTACAAGAGAAAGGGAACCTGGGTAAGTCAAATTATTTTGAAGAAAAGATTTGTTGAAGATTGTGCAGAATTCATCCCTGCAACTACACAGGTTTCCTTCTTTTCTTATATGACCAAAGAATTCCCTCCAAGAAGATGTAACACCACTATATCAGTTCCTTATATGTCAAGGCTCTTTCTAACCAAAGGAAAAAAAGAGTTCTGCTTATTCTTAAATACTTAAGGTTTGTATGCAGAGACTTTATTACACATTCCTCTGTTATTTCAGAAACCAAATACATCCCTTTATCATTTCAACTAGCTAAGCTTTCAGCTGAGCTAGAGCAATAGCTGAAAAATTTATGAACAATATGATCTAATTTACAAATACTGCAATAAAATCCCCTGTAAGTAGATTACATATTCCTATTTTCATACCTAACTATAAGGAAAAATAAAGAAAAGGAGACAAAAGCACCCGCTGAAGTCTGTACAAAAAAGACTTTTTGGGGATTCCTTTGAGAAAAAAAATTGTTATGTCTTTTAGCTCAAAAGAGAGAACTTCCATGTTTTATTAAAAAAAAATAGGAATAACTTGGCAATAAACTTAGAATCACTTGAATATTAATTAAAACATTAACTGTATGTCAGAAGAAAATATTTTTTCATAATTATTTGAAATGTTTTGTTCCACTAAAGCAATTTAGTGAGGTTGACACAAATTTGGTTAAGCAGACCAGAGCTGTTCATTGTTGGTGCAAAGAGTTCAGGATAAAACATTCATTTCTAAGCATATGCCATTGCTGTTCCATGGTGTGCAGCAAGCCTGGGCTGCTGGCTCACTCTCAAAAGCTGCTGTTGGCAGCAAGAAATCCAGAAGGGCTCACGTGGAACTGGCTTTGCTTTACAGCAGCTGGTGTGAGACCTGACTTTGAAGGAAGGTGGAACAGCACTAGGCAAAATGGCTGATGCATAGACTATCTGCTAGGCCTAGGAGTCTCCTGACTGGGCAAAAAATGTGCCCCTTTGTGTACTGTATACTTAGACAATGGTGTGGGGATTGCTCCATCATGTTTCAGATTAGTCCACCACAGAGTGCTATGCCAAGATGGGTTTTGTTACAGAGAAGTGTCTTAGAATACCATGTCCAAACTCAACACTATGGTTGAATGCCTGAGGTTATAGTGGGAACAGTTATTGCCATCCAGTCCAAGCTTGAAGGATGGGTGAGATTTTAATGATAAATGAAGTTGGGGCAAATAGTAACCAAAACTGGGTATCCACATGGCAATGCATAAGAGCATGTCTAAAATATCACCTAAACAGTGATTAGTACCAAATCCTCTTCCCAAGCACAGGGAAAGCTTCACAATGAATTAATAACCTAAACAAAGCCTTTCACTCAGTCCACAAAAGGAACAGCTAGACAGAATCATAAAAATGATCAAGCAAACAGCTTAGAAAAATTGCAGTTTGTAATTTTACAGTAGCTACACTTTGCACTGCTTTGTCAGGCTGGTTATTTGAATAGTTGCAGTCATTAGTGTGAGCAGAACTATGAAAATTGATAAAATATGCAGAGAAGAATAAAGATGTGCACAAAGAAACTTCAATTTTATAGCTCTCCTCTTTGAAATCCGAACTTTCCTCATCATCTACAAATAGTACTTTTTGTTGGATAAAAGGCATGAGAAATCTGAAGTATGGCAGTGACCAGACTCTCAACTGCATATAATTAAGAAACTAATTTCTACCCAAATAATAGTGGTTGCCACTACTTATTTCCTTCCAATATTTTTTTCTGAAATCTCATTTTTAAATTTCAGTGTGTAACAGTAAGCTGACACCATAATTTTAGACATTCTCTGTTAGTCTCATCTTTGTATTTCATGAAAAGCACTTTGTTCCTACAGAAAACCAAGAAAGTCATTTAAGGTATATCTTTACCAGAACATTGTATTTTTCAAAGAAACTAGGACTGTTCTGAAAGTAATGCCTCCTATTTCATCATGCCAGCCCACAATGACAGAGGTGGATGTTGGTGGTATGGCAGTAGAGGCTGAACCTTCCCACCAATATTCTGTTGCGTTTTATTGCCGTGCAACAGATGGCAGCAAAGGGGCAGTCTGACAGAATGACATCTGACATGGAAATGCTGATGAAGCAAAGGTGTGTAATTGAATCCCTCTAGGCAGAAAAAATGACACTCTTTGACATTCATCAGTGCTTGCTGAACATTTGTGGAGACCAAACAGTAGATGTGAGCACAGTGATATGGTGGGTGGTGCGTTTCAGCAGAGACAACAGGAACAGTGGGTCACCTCTGCTAGTGCAGGTTTTTATGAACGTGGCATACAGGCTCGTGTTCATCACTGGCAAAAGTGCACAGTGGCAACTGTGTTGAAAAATAACATCTCGTAGCTGAGAATTTGCTCTATCTAATTGTGTTATTGTGCTCTTTTTATCAGTTACCATTTCCATGGGAATAAATAGGAGGCATTACTTTTGGAGCAACCCATGTATAAAGATTATTAATGCAGGTTAGCAGAAACTGCAGTATACCAAGAGCAGGAAATTTATTTTATGAACATTAAAATCTAAATTTGTCTAAGTAATCTAAATACTAATGTTTCACTGAACAAAATGCTCAGTGAACTTAAATGGTCTGTCTGTCTTTGCTTTTTCTCTCTTTCTGTTTCTTCTTCCCTCCATGTCTCACAGGATGGTACTTTCTTTATATTCTTTCTCTATATGCCCTAGTACCATCCATACATCCTTTTGTAAGAATCCATCCACTTAGAACGCTATTCTCCCTCACAGAATACTATAGAACAGAGTGAAGATTTGTTCCCTACTTGTTTGAGCTGTCTTAGCTATCAGTGCTAAAATACAGTAGCTTCTAGTTGTCTGTAAATAGCTTTGTCCTCAGACTGTAGAGGATAGTTTATTTCTCCTAAAGCACAGCACAAATGTGTTGTAATTGAATAGACATTGCAATTCACCAGAAATGCTATCAGATCTTCACTATGCAAAAATGAGGACCATTACCTTTTCCTGTTTCTTTCCTGCCTAAATTGAGCCGATTTTTAATCTTCAGAAGAAAAACCGATTAGAGCAAAGGAAATTACATTGCTATTTTCAGTAGAACAAAGAATAATAGCTTTGAGGAATGACATCACTATCTGTAGCTTTTCATGAAGCTAACTCTCTTCCATAATCAGGCAGGGGGACTTTTCAATAGGTAGCATATAGCTATGTAAGTGCAACTTTTAAACATAACAAAGAAACTGAAAGCAGTCGCTTTCTTAAATATAATTAAGCTGCTAAATACTTGTCTTGTGGATAAATCATTTTCAAAGGGGCACGTTACTTTCACTGTGTGAAATTGTTAATTATACTTCATGCTAATATCAGCTAATATCATCACACTTAACCAATTTTTTTGTGATTTTCTTCATTAAATAATTTAGTTTTACAATTTTAAGTGGCATTTGAATATGTGTTTAATGAGAAGCTTTTGGGCCTCTGAGGGCATACTGCCCAGAAATGTTTTGAGTAAATAATCAGGGACGTAATATAGATTCAGGCTTTAAGCTGAGCAGTGTTTTGTTTCTTGTTGTGGTGTAGGTATCTTGTTTTACATTATGCTCTCATTCATCACATATGAATAACTTCGCAGCTGTTATTTCCTTTCAGCTGAAGCAAATCACATTTGTGGTAGCCAAGGACAAAATTGGCAAAATAGAAAGGAAAAGTTATTTTTAAAGATAGCATTATTTTGCTAAAAATATTTTTATATACAACTAATTTTTTTTTTTTGCCATAATTTCAGAAGCAAATTTCTTTCAGAAATATATTTGCCTCTCCAAGTATTCCAAACGGGCCATTTGTTGCTATGCTCAGTTAGCCTGAAATGTTACACATACGATTTTGTGCAGAAGAAATTGTATTTCTATGTTGTTTTGTTCTCTCAGATATTTTTGTGTTATTCACATTTTTTAATGTTTTTTTTTAACTGTTATTTATGGAATTCTATGTCTTTCTTGAATAAAAAAGAAATAAAACCCCCAAACCTATTATTAATGAGGTATTTTTTTTCAAAGTGAAGCATTAAATTCTACAAGTAATTGCTTTTTAGTAAGTCGTTGTAGAGGTAATTTATGTTTGTGTAGTAGTCTCCTTCAGAGTATCTTAAGACACTTTACAAATATCAGTTAATCAAACTTCTCAGGTTCTGAAGGCAAACACGCTCCTGAAACATGAAACATTAGAGAATACCTCAATATTGTATAACATCAGACAATGAAAATGTTATGGATTTAACTGTAGAACAAAATAGGGAAAATACTATTCTAAGAGCTTTGTATAATTTAAGTGTCAAAGTTAACATTTCTTATTTTCTTCCTTTAAGGACCATAGAGTCTTAGTTTCTTTACTTACGGATTTTTGTATTGCAAACATAGTAGTAACTTAAAACCACGCAATCTACCTATTTACACATCTGTGAATGAAAGCATCAACACATTAAAGGAGCAATTCATTAAGGAGTAATGTACAAAAGCCTTTGCTGCAAACTTGTCCTGAGACAGTGGTGATGCTGTGCTTAGCCCTTGTGCTTCTGCAACTCTTCTCAGTGGAGACTTCCTCCCAACTCTTTTACTAGGCTTAAAGATAACCACTGGTTAAGTCTTTCCTCTGAGCCATTCTTATGGTAGATCTCATCCATATATCTTGCTGCCTAACATGCTGCAGGACCTTTAGGTGGCTGAGAGCAGCATACAAAATTTAGTAATGTGAGATTTAAGAATATTACCTGTGTAAGTCTGGGATGGCAGTGCCCTGTGATGAGCATATAGTTCAGTTCTTAATGACATTATTAAATTTTTTCTTTCCCTAGATAAAGCCAACAGCTCAGAACCTCTTGTCTGGAAGCTCTGTGCACTCCTTTACATACATGTCTGTCTGCAAGGACCTGAGTACTCTGATTTGAAAATACTGGTCTGCTACAATACATGCTCTCCTATGTGCTTTATGTTTCCACACTCAAGCATAATGCTCAGAGAAATAACCTTTTCTTGAAAGATCTTAAAACACTAGTTAATCTATTGAGTGTGACTTATCATGGAAACAGTCTAATATTAATTTTACGTTATTCTTTCCTCTCTAATTACAGAAGGTAGAAATGGTAGAGCTGTGCAAACAGGAAGACATTAGCTTGTGTCTGAGGATGAATTTGAAAATAATTACTTCTGCCATAAATCTTGCAGTCCATATGGATGACATACAATACTGGCACTGATATCTACAGGTCCATCTGCACGGAGACTCATTTTACTGCATAAGGTAAAACTTTCAAAATCCAGCCATCTGTTTTCCATGCTGTTTTTTTCCTCCAAGCCTCTAAGCAAGGATGGGCAGTAAAGACAAAATATAAATAATTCTTCTGTATCAAGAGATTGAATTATAAAAAACAATATGAATGGATTCAAAATTGTATTTGAATATTTTATGTGGTTATTACTACCCCTAAAGATATTTAAAATAGCAGGTATGTCATTTGACTATTGTGGTGGCATCTGCTATATACCATGCAATCATAAACACCTCATTCTTCTTCACCTTCCTGTAGAGCAAAGATTCTCCACAGATGCCAATAGAGTGACAGCAAAGCAGAATCAGGATCCTTATATATACATTATTTTATGGATTTACTTTCCATTATAATAGTGAGGGGAAGATTTATTTTGACTCTCTCAGTGATTTCCTTTCGACTTTTGGTGCACAGATGTTCTTAAATATTATTCCTCCCTCCTTTGCTGGGGAACACAGGATTGGTGATTTGGTAATATCTACTTAGTGGCTTAGAGTTCTTTTGATTAATTCCAGACAATATATATATGAGAAATTTCATTCTGTGAGAGGATTCATAGATCAACAGGAGGTTTGGTACATTCCATAAATTCAGTATCGTAACACTCTGAAACTGTGAGGTGCTGGAAAATGCTGAAATGTACTTCTGTTTTGTTTAGTCTGGGATTAAGTCATTCAAGGCCAATATAATTCTATACAGGAAGAAGCGATAATAATGTAATTGCAGAAAATCTTCAGGTAGTGATGCACCTTAATAATTCTTATTTAAGAAATATAAATCTACATATTCAACCATATTACCCAAGGCCAAGTTATCAGAAGTATCTATATTATTTGAAGAAGATGAACTGAAAGCCATATTATGTTAAATCCTAACATTCCGTTCTGTCATTGATCCAAGGGAATCAGAAAATTTCATTATGGGATGCTATGAGAGAAGCTGAGCTGCTCTGGGTTGCTCATCTATCATGAAGAAAAGTGTCACTGCCTTGTTTTGAGAATTGGCGCTGAAAGAATCTTCAACCAGCTAGCAGTAATGAGCAAAGACTCTCAACATGCAGCAAGATAGCTGGGAATCATTCTGAAGCCCCAGGTGTCACCAGGGAGTGTGTGTGATACACCTGAACAATTTTGTTTCACTATTTGAAACAAAGCTTACAATCAGCCCTTTCTACTTATCCAGAGAAGACAAATGACTCCTAAAGGAAAGTGTTCAGTAGCTTGGTGTTCTGACCTCTTCCACTCTTGTAGGGTGCATTCTAAGTCTTCATTTCACAAATGATTCTCCACAAGATGAGTATCCTTCTAAGTTAATGCAAAATTTAAGATTTGCAAAATCAAATATAGACATTTGGAGTAAAAATGGGAACAACTGAATACTCAAATATTTGTAAGTAATACCAGAAATGATTTTTTGGGGTAAATAGGTGGGTATCAATGCTGAACGGCTATGTGCCTGTTTTTATCATTCCTAATTATAGTTTGCAGTATTTTTGCGTAGAAATTTAAAAATGTAGCATCTATTTTCCTTTGATTGTAAAAATGCTATTAAAAAAATAAACAAATAGAGTTAGACAATCAACAAGCTACTGAGGAGCTAATCAGCTCTTTTCAATTAGCCTTATCTGGCACCTCATCTAATCAGCTACCACTACAATCAGATTATAAGCAGTATCTTAAGAATAAAAAAAAAGTGTGAATTGTATCAAGAAAATAAATGAAGTGTTTTATCTTGGAAGGTGAACAGGCAAATCTCCTTACAGGTAAATACTGTTATTAAGTTTTTTGTCACTAGATTCCTGATGCATAAAAAAATGAATACGGCAGAGCTGGAAAAAGTGTGTAAATATGTGGATTGAAAGCTGTCTGAGCAGCCAGGCCTAGAGAGTTGTGATTAGTGATGTCTAGAACAGAGTATCCCATCAGTCAGTACTGTGAGAAGTGGCTGATTCATGAGGTTATCATGCTGCCATCCATAGGGACCTCAACAGGCTTCAGAAGAGGGTTGACAGGAACCTCACAAAGTTCAACAAAAAGGAAGTGCAAAGTCCTACACCTGGAGTGGAACAGTCTTCCCTGGGGCCACTCATCTGGAAATCAGCTTGACAGAGTAACAGGGGGTCTTTATGGGCGCCAAACTGAACATGAATCAGAAACATGCCCTTGCTGTAAAGACGGCTAATGGTACCTCGGGCTGCATTAGGCAAGGTATTGCCAGAAGGAAAAGAAATGTGATCCTTTCCCTCTACGCAGCACTGGTAAGGTCATACCTGGAGTACAGTATCTAGTTTTAAGCTCCTCAGTAAAAGTGAGTTATGGAGAACCAGATATCTCTTCCAACCTCAACTTCAACCATTCTGAGATTCTGTGAATGTTGGACTGAGATTTATAGTACAAAGGCTAATGTGTCATTCAACATGTTACCAGTAAAAAACATGAACTTTATTTGCAATGTCAAAGTTTATAGTTTTAAATAGAAGCTATCACAGACTCAGAATCTACAACTATTCATTTAATCACTAGGCACTCAGGTGTAATTTCCATAAAAAAGCCTACCACATCTGTCCTCTCATCTGTTCTATATGAGTGACGGGATTTTCAAATTTATGAAATGAAGAAAATGCACTAATGTTCTGTAGTCAGATAGAAGGTTAGTGCTGAAGTCCTTTAAAACTGATCTCTAATACTAGTTTGTTTATAGATTATTTAAGGAAAACTGCTTTAGGAAACTCACCAAAATTGTGTCGACTACAAAACAATGTCAATGAAAATTGATGAAATTTCTCTGAAGGACTAAGCCAATTAAGAAATAGAGTTTCAATGAGTGCCATGAGTGATAAATGAGAAGAAACATCTTGGCAAATATCTATGGATAATAGCGTCCTGGAATCAAAGTCACACTGAAACAAATAGCACAAATTTTGTCACTGAGTCAATAAGTCATAAGCTCTTCTGTGTCAGATGCCATTTGGTCAGACTGCCCATCTGCTGCCATCTGTCACAGGGCAACAAAGTGTAATGGGATATGGGTAGGAAGGTTCAACCTCTACTGCCATACCACCAACATCTGCCTCTGATGTCGTGGGCCAACACAGCAAAATAGGAGGCAGTACTTTCAGATCAGCCCTTGTGTTAGGTTCTGCTTCAATCTGCTTTCAGTGCATAGTTGTAATGGTTCTGTAACATTTTTGCTGCTGGCAGTGCTATACTATCTGCTCTGGTGCGTACTTCTCTTTCTTTTTTTCTGCATCCTGCTCCAATGTGTTCTGGTGCCATGCTTGGTGTCAATATGCCCACTGACTTGCTTATGGTGTGAGGTGAATGGTATTCAGAAAGTGTTTACCAAGGGTCATAAGGATTTTGATATAAATACCTGCTGACCCTGAGGTAAGTGTCTCCTCTGGTAGAAAGGTTTTAATTTATACATATATGTGTACATATTTGCAAATAGCTACAACTGATGTTTCTATTTTGCAATTTTACTCTTGACTACAATATTGACCATAGCAAGAACATAGTTCTTTAACATAGGCAGTGTCTCTTCAACAGTAAACATACTAAACACTCAATGATGCTGCTGTACATGTGAAGGGAAAAGGTCAGAAGGACAGAATGACTGAGGTTGCAAGAGATCTCAGCAGGTCAGCTGCTTCTGACTCACTTAACTTGGCCCAGTTTGGGTTAACTTGGATCTTATAAGTCTCATTTCGTCCCTACTTTGCCACCTCCAAGACATAACTATAATAAAGAAAGGTAATACAATATGTCATAATAGCTTCAATTATTAATTCTGGCTTTCCAAAACCGGGCTTTTCTTGGCAAAGCTGAACTAGCAGTCTAAAATGACTGAAGATTTCTTTCCTTTAATGTAAGACGGTAGAATATCCAGGAAATCCAGTGAAAAAAGTCAGGGATGTATTTTTTTTCCCCAATGGAATCACCTACCGTTGGCTCTGACAGAAGAGCTGCTTCCTTCTGTGTTAGTTTTATATGCTTTTTTGTGCCCATGTAACAGATGAGGTGCTGCTGCAAAGATATCACAGACTCATTTTTGAATTTTGCTAATTTTCAAATCTCTATATACCACTTACTATGGAACATTCCCAAAGACAGTAAAGTTGAGTCCGCCTTGTTTTTTTTCTGGGGGTGGTAAGGGTATGGACTGTTCTGAGCTACTTGCCCTTGGGTCCAGCCAATAGTGTATTAGCTTTTTCAGCTCTTTTATATCAGTCTGATAAACCACCTAGAATTATTTCTGTAGCTTGTTTGGATAAAATACTCAAACCTCTTTAGTATAAAGATTTGCAAAAGCATACAATAACTTCCATTTATCAAGATGAGTTAAAACCTCTATTTCTGTAAACACTTGACCAGAAGAATACAGTTCTGATATTTGAGAAGAGCAAACCTTTGGGTATAATTTAAGGCTAATTTAAATACAAATTTTATCCCGTACTTGTATAATTATATTTATACTAAAAATATGTTTCTCATCATGCCAGCTTACATTTCAGGAGTAGCTGTATCTTCGTTTTCTTATTCAACGGTCTTGTTTTTATGTTTACATGTATCCATAATCTTATTGAAATATACCCCTTACTGTTGCCAAAACATTACATCTAAGTTAAGGAGGCTGTTATAATACCTCTTAGAATAAACAAGTTTGGTTACATTCAAAATACTATGCTTTGAACTAGAAAAAATTGCTACCTGTTGTGCAATGGCCATCACTGTGAGATGAAATAGTCATCCTTTGTCTTTCATATTTATGTCAGTAGTAGGATTAACAGTGGTAATAACAGCAAACTTGCCCATAATACTGCAAATTTGATTGAAATTTTGTGGCAAAAAACATATATAAGACATTGCCATGTTTAGCTGGCTGACCTCTAACTTACACATCAGCTCACTTCTTCAGTTCTGAGGCAGATATTCTTCATTTGAAAGTGGTTGAAGTTGTCAATTAGAAAATTCAGAAATTCTCAAATAAAATTGTTATAGCAAAGATTATATATCATAGAATTGGCCAGTAAAACAAAAGAACTTCCCAGCTATCACTGCTGTACTTTTCCTTGTAAACATCCAATTTATCATTCTTTCAATTTTAGACACATGAAAGCAGAAATATTTTCCATTTGATTAATGTGTAATAGGCACGAGCTAGATGTACATTCCATTGATTTTCTGGCAGCAGGATGCAGCTCCCTGAAGAAGAGTTACAAGAATGCCGGAACCAAACTTTTCATGGTAATGACACTAGGAGATATAGTGCAGCAACCACAAGCAGTAGTTTGGAAGGTTCAGGATACTGATGAACAAAAATGTCTTCTCTGGGAGAGCATTTCAGATTTGAAAAATGTCATTGAGAGAGCAGGAGTCTAACTGTGGGACTATATGAAGCCATGGCTGAACTGATCTAGTGCCAACAATGTTCCTTCTCCAACAGGAGAAGCAGATGAGCTTTTGCTTGATTACAGTCCCAAGTAGATCCAACTAGTGTTACTAAGATTTTACACGGAAATTGAAATCCCATAGTGCAACATGCAAAGCATAAAAGAATTTCAGTCTTGCCAAATGCCAGTCTAGTCCTTTCCAACTTGGTGAATCCAAAGGCATATTTTGAAATTTCAGGGTAAGTACTGTATGGATAGTACTTCAATGTTTCAGGCACATACTAGTTCTTGATTGTTGTTTGATCTAACCATGTTTAAAGCTATTTTAGCAGATATGTTACTAAATACTTCATATGTTTCAGACGATTGGGTGGGTATTCATTTTCACCTAATTTTAGACTGGCAAGAGTTAGACTTCTGTATTTAAGCAGCCAAAAACATGTTAATTTTTCAAGAGTAAAGAGCAGATGTAAAGATATGTTGGTTTTCCTAAGATAGTTATCTAAGATATGGTATATGAATTCCCTTCTGAAAATGCTGATTTCTCATCAGTATGGAGTTTCCAAAATGACTCAGACATTGAGCTTTTAAATGCCTAAGCTACAGCACAAGTGCACAGAGCTTGGCAGTGTTTGCTTAAAAATATTTTTATTTTACACAACAGAGAATTAGAGGAAAGCAAGTAAGCTTGTGGGTTACAGCTTTAGTATCCTAATTCAAACCTTCATAACCTCAACATTCAGGATTTCTGATGTCAGTGCATTACTTCTAAACACATCAAAATGGAACTTTAAATTATTACTGTGTTTGGAAGCACAAACACTTCCTTTGATCCTAGATTTTTTTTTAATCCTATGATGTGTTTAACAGAAATTCTAAAGAAAAATTGGAAGGGGAAAAAATTAATGGCTTAAGCTGGCATTATAATATGTAAGCATATATTATATTATTTCAGCGGCAATGGAGAAGTGTAAGGATGACAACAACTTTGTTTTTTGATTAAATGTCTTGCATATTTCTTTGGCTAAATCCAAGTTAGAATTTCCCTTGATCTTTATTCAACAGATTTCATGAAGGAAAGAATTCTAATTCATCTGTAATGAAAGTAACATAGATCTTCATCGTGATCATTTTGGGAGTTGGTCATAGGCATACCAATGTATTTAGATTTTGATTGCTGTCAAAATAAGCAGTTCAGTCCTAAGATTTCCATTGTTGTATTGCCCATCAGACCTTTGAAGTACAAAAGATGATGTGATATCTAGGTTGAAGTATGCATCATGGAGACATCATTTAATTATACGAGAAACACTAAACATTTGATTTTTAGGAGGACAACAAATGGACAAGTTTGTTGAAACTTGTTCAGAACTGCAAAAATGAGGGTCACCCAAACACTAATGCTGTACTCTAACAAATCCATTCTCTGTACTGGAATCAATCACTTCTTAAATCATTGGCCTGCATCTTCATTCTCAGGTGATGCACATCTATAATCCAACAGTAGAATAGGCTATCTTGGTCTAGCTATTTTCACTTACAAGTGAAAAACAAGTTTAAATATTTTCTACTGATTCTTGTGGAGTTAAAGTTAATTTTGCTATACTAGTAAGTGCATAACTGAATCTCAAATAAGTTTCTAGGTATTTTTTTGTTGTTGTTGATACTGAAGTTACTGGTTAAAATTCTACATGGTCAAATTATAGTTTTAATCGATGTCTATCATATCAGACTATTGGAAATTTTCAGGAAGCACTTCAGGATTACAAATCCACCTCTGAAATGAAGAATGTATAGGCCCTCCTGCTGTTTAATGAAATCTGTTTTCACACTGTGAGACAGGCAATTTTCTTGCAAATCTCAGTGTATTGTACTGGCATATCTCACATGTGTTTGATAGACATTTGGCACATATGTATGCAAGCATTGCAAAGTAGGCAGCTGACAGAGAAAAAGTGCCAGAAGAAGGCAGTTTGTTTTGATTTACTGTATCTTAGCCATCTGAGGGGTGAGGTACTACTAAGAAGAAATACAACTAAGGCTATTTAAAGAAACTAACTGTGACTAGTGTAGAAGTATAAGCCTGCGAGACATAGCTTTTACTGTTTATTGATTTCTTCTTACCAGAAGATTTACTCCCAGTGCTTCTGAATTTTACTTCTGATTAATATGAAAGGCCTTGATCACATTTTCTGAATATATTCTCATTCCCTTTTGAGGAGTTTGGCTATCACAGTTTTGGTATTTGGGTCCATTGTATGGAATATGTTACTATGTTGCAATGTTATGCATGTATTTTACTGAGTTAGTATTAGTTTGGAGTTGTTAATATATGGAGAATCCTACCTGAGTGAGCAGCTCACTCTAAGAGGAACAGCAGGGGATGCTCGTAAGCAAATAATGAATCCCAGTGGAGTTACAGCAGCACAAATAAAGGAAGACAGAACTTTCTATACTAGTTCATTCAGGAACATAACCCAAATTTGTTATAAAAAGAGAAAGAAGTGAGAGTAGGGAAATAAAAATAGACTTAATGTGTCTAATCTATCTGTAATAAAGACTTCAGTCAAAGTCTATTTTTAAGATGGAATCAGCACTGCATTGCACAATGCAGTGCATAAGAGAATTCAAAAGTGTAGATTAACAGCTCTGAGTTTCAGAAGTCTGACATTACCCTCTCTGTCAGAACAGCATAGTCACAGAACATGAATATTCTAATATTAGGGGGGGGGGATAAAATAAAAGGAAATCCAGTCAGAAGACTGGGAGTCAAAAGAAGTGACAGCTGGCTAAATGGTGCTCTTCAGAGAGGGAATGTTACACAGAACAAAATAGGCCTAGCAGCCTTTTCATGAAGTGAAATGACATGTCATTCTGAATGAGGGAGTAGGTGGGGCATAAGGAAGTGAATTTCACCCAAGAAAAGAAAACTTTTCACGTGGAAGAGACTGCTTCTGAGCATTTTCTCCTAAAACAAAATGAAGACAGCAAGGACTGCTGCAAGACAAATTTAATACAGTTTCATGAACACAGACTAGCTTATTCCTCATGGGAAAAAATAAGTGACCAAGGACCATATCTTCCCAAATAAATTGAAATTTGTGCATCCTTGTTTCATTAAATCAATTGTACAAACACAGAATCCAATTGGAATTGCATTTTCTTTTTGTTCTCTAGTTTGCCCAAAATAAAAGGTGCCATATTCCTCACTTGCAGCAATTTTTAGTATATATATATGTACCGTTATAAGATGTAGCTATATACACAGATGAGTAAGGTTAATGGACAGATTTTAGCAAGTGAGACTATTTTCCTTTTTGCCTTGCAGCTAGCAGATAGATTTCCTTTAAGAAACTTACTCAGCCTCTATGCTTGTGGCTGTGAAGCTCCAATCTATTTCTAGTGATTTTATCACTTACTCTAAATTAAAAATATTCAAAATGCCTAGTGGAAGTTACTTGGAAGGACTATTTTTGCCTTATTTTACTACTTATAATTATTTTAGCAAATAACAAGTGCAAACAGATAGCAAAGATGGTCACCTGGTGACCTGTCTGATTGATCAGTAAGTGCTGTTGAAATGAGCTGTGTTAAATTCATGAGTGAACTGAGCAAACAGAAATTGTCAAATTACTCTACATTTCCTGTTCCCATAGCTCTGACTTTCAGCCATGACAAACACAGTCACTGAATTGACATAATTATACTTTTCTGATGAAATTTTATGATGTATTTTATTATTGATTTCTTGCTTTGCTAGGGGTCCTTGGTATGTCTGAGAAGTGTTGGTGGCAGAACACTTATTGCATCTCTATTATAGAATACAGTTCTCATTGCTAATCAAATGGCCAGTTAAAACTATAAGATGCTGTCTATATGCATAGTGACAGAGAAAGTGAAGAACCTCCAAATCTCCTGCTTGCATTTAGCACAGAAATGCCCTGTCACATTGCTTCAAAGATCTTGCTTTACAGAAAGGCTGGATGAGAGCTGCTTTTATCTTCTTTAGAACTAGATTAATTTGTAGTTTTAATTTCCAGAAATACTGAGAAATTCTAAGCCTTCTGCTATCACGATTAGTCTGTATTTTCCTAAATATGATTTAGTGCTCTGAGGGGACAGTTTTAGCATTAATATGTTCAAGGTGATTAAAGCATGTTGTCAGTAAACAGTTCTCACAAGAACTTGAAATCAGATATTTAATCATAGATACTTGAAAAGATACATTTGATCAGAAATTGCTATATCCTGAAAATAATTCAAACCAGAATGTAGATAAAATTTTAATATGACTCACATTTACAATAATATTTGTATTACTATTTTATGTCAATCTCATAGTTTCACATTATAAAGTCTATTATCATCCTACAGAGAGGTAATTTAATTTTATCTAAGAAGTTTCCTTCTTGGAAAGAAGCTTTGATAGAATTACCTTGATAAAAGTAATAATCATCCTGGAGTGAAACTCAAGAGTCATGCTTAAAAATAGCAGTCTGTGCAATAAGTAGAGAGAATAACAGAATATAGATTTCACAGTTAAAGGATCATCTCTTCAATTAGGAAGACTGAATGGTGGGATGGCAAAGAAAAAGTGAACAAATCACATATGATTTAAAAGTAACCTATAAATCCATACACCAAAGTTGTTTGGCCAGTTCATTTCTTCTCCATCACTCTGTGTTATACTAAGAAAATCACTGACTCCCTATGAAGGTTTCATGGAAACATTTTCAGTGCTGTTCTATGTTTTCATTTTTGGATTACTTACGAGATATCCTTAAAAAAATAAAGTATATAACATAAGCCTTCTAATTATCATCAAAAAGGTGTGGGAAATTAAATTACATTCTGAAATACCACTAGGCTACTGTAATGCCAGATTAACCAGTGTTTCAATACCATCAGATTCATCTGGCACCCAAAGGAAAATGTAAATACTTGAATATATTTATGGAAGCAGGATTTTAAAACAAAAAAAACCCCTATTTATACTGTCTAGTACCGACATGACAAAAATGGGAAAAGGTGCTTTTTTGTTTGTTTCTGCTTGTAATAATTGATCTTTTTTATACAATCAGTGTTGGAACACAGATGTCACATATTCAGAAAAACTGTTGTGTTTTACTTTATCTATGTTTGGTTCATTTCAGTGTAGCCACATCATACCACGTATATGACTAGGAGGAGCAGTACTTTGTGAAATATATGACAGACATACACTTTGCACATGCATTGTGAATTTTTGAACATTTTCATGAAAACAAATTAGCTGTGATCATTAATGTCAATGAAATGTTAGATGAACATTAATAACAAAAGCAGTAGAATACCAGCACCTTCAAATTCATTTTGAATTAATATTCTTGATACATATTCCCTGTGCTTCAAATATTAACAATTTCATCAACAGATGCAAAAGCTGTTCATGGTAAGTAATTCCACATACTGTGGACCATGTGTTTGCTCCTCTGTCTTCATGTGTCAGCCTTTCTGCCTGCAAAAGCTACTGTTTCTCTTGTTAGCATATCGTTGTGGCTTAATAATTACCACGAACACCCAACCAATTCAGTTTTCAAGTCTTCTTTGGCACATGCTGCCCTTTTCATGGCTTAAACCCTAAACTGTTCCGACTGAATAATTATAAGCAAATTTAGAATTTAAATCTTGAAGAAGCAATTCAAGACTTATTGAGAAAATCAATAAAACATTTTTTTATTTTGTAAACTACAGAGATTCTACCAGATAATGCTAAATCTAGTTCTCTTTCTTTATTAAGGATTTTTTTTAATTAAATAAAGAATCTCTGTAACAGGTTTCTAAGATGACAACAAGACTCTCACTAAAGGTGTAAAGTGGGGATAAAGAAGAAAACTTTCCATTTTTCAGAGAAAAATTGGGGTTCCCAGAGCTCTTTTGTATTGCTTTGGGGCAGGTAAAAGGGAATTAATAACTCATAACTGACAGCAACTTGTACAAGAAAAAATTTACTGCTCTTACGCACCATTCTACCCAGCTCAATCGTTCAGAAGGAGAGATCGATGAAAGGCTGTTCTTTCCCAATCATGGCTACAGTATAGGTTGCAGACCTGTAAGAGAAAGACGATTTTTTTCTTGGGAGAAAGTGACAAACTTCAGCATCCTTAGCACAAATGTTTGGAAGAAATTATTCATTACTATTTTTAGTACTATTGTTAATGTGAATGAGAAAATATAGCTTCTCAGCCACTCTCTAAAAAAGCAAAGCCTGAAAACAAAGAAAAATTACATTAATGTAATTTTTCAGATCAGAGAATGAAAGTGTAAATCTGCTTTAATTGGATTATATTGCATGTAACTGTGACAGCAACAGAAAGCAGCCATACTGAAGAGGATGGGGAGTGCGTTTGGAATGCTGAGTCTGTGTGTATCATTGTATAGCAAAGTCATTGTCAAACACTGAATATATCAAGTTGTACTATAGGTCATTTATTTACTACTGACTTTGGAGATGATTAAGTTGTTGAACAACCTTGCATCTCAGGTCTCATAAAGAAAGGTATGTTTACAGGAGCAGTAAGGTTAAAGGAATAGCATACTCAGAATACTGTGAATGATGACCACTATGCTTGAAGAGCGTAGTGCATTTATAATCTTTTGGCACCATTAATTTTAATTTGAAACTTCAGCCTGAAAGGCAAATTCAAATGAGCACATAGAACTTTACAAAAATTTCCCCTGGAGCCTGAAACTGCTCAGAACAATGAGGAAGGCTAAAAAGTTGGACATTAAATACTTCGGAAACTTAAGCTAATACCCTCTGTCTTTCAGGTATATCCTGGCCTCCCCCTTCCGTTAAGCACTTGGGACCACCATTGCTTGCCATGGTGTTTTGTGAGAAGTGATAGATGTTCTATGCCATGCGAGCAGGAGGCTCCAGGGCCAGGGATGTCATCACCCTTTTTGAAACACTGTCTGAGAGTAGATGAGTGTAGTAGTGTGTAAATTCAATTATCTGACTGTGCTGGGTACAGCCCATACAGCTGATGAAGCAGTTCCTAAGAGTTCCTAATCAGCTTCTTCTTGCTTTTGACACTCAATTGTTTTACATTTCTTGCATGGAGAGGAAAAAAGTGTTTGTGGGAAAAAGGGTGTAGGACAGGAAAACACAGTATGTGTAAAACATCTAAAATTCAAGCAGATTAAATGGTCAGTGACCAGCTCCTGTGGACAGTAAGGCAACAACAGCTTAATCAGTCCTATAATCATCCATGTGAATAACTTTATATATCTCAACATTATCAGATGCATTATCTCAATCACTAGCATATGACACTGAGGTAATTTATATACTAGCACTTAAATAACAAGAACTTACACTTCATTTTCCTGTCCTGTGAAAGGAGAATGATGAATCTTGACAGTTTTGACTGGTGAGTTAAATAACTGTAATGAATCAAAGTATACTTCTAGCTGCCAGAAATAATAGGATAACTGAGATGTTACTGAATAAAATAATTTTGGTAAAATATCAGCATATGAAATATCTTTGTGAAGAAAGTAAAGCCTAATATGCTTAGATTATGACACACTGGCACTATTTAGTGCTCAATTTTCCCTGAAGAAGTAGAGTATTTAATTTTATGTCAAAATGAATTTACTTTCCCTGTTTTTAATAATGAATTTATTTTGCTTGGTACATGAAACAAATAAATATTTATTCATATATATCTGCTTCAGTTGTGTTTTAATTACACATTTTTCTATTAAGCACAGAGAGGGAATAGTGTCCTGAAGCATTGAAAGGGTTGTGAGTCCGTATTGCCTGTGGAGCTGAGGCAGATGCCTAGATGTATAGGTAATTCTGAACCTTAATTACATCTCATAACTATTGAAGGTTTTCTTAACCCTATTCAACATAGTAGCAGGAAGAAAATAGGGAAGCTTTTTTTTGTTTGTTCGTTTTTTATTTTTGCTGACTAGAAGTCATCACCAAATAATTTTGTAGAGGAAACATGCGAGTCTTTTTTTCCTGTAATGATAGTTGTTCACCGTGTCTTTATCTTGACTCGTAACCTTTCTCATTCCTGTCCATTTTCTCCCTCCATCACCATGAGGAGGAGTGCGAGCAGCTGTGTGAGCACAAGGATGTTTGCCCAGGCAAACCCACCAAAATGGTATTCTTTACAATACTATTTCTCAGAGCTAGCAAAAGGTGGAGAAAAAGGATAAATAATCTTACATTCCTTCAGGTGCTAGGAATCCCAAATTGTGCAGCATCAGACAGTGGAGGGCCCTATCCATGGAGAAGTTCACCAGAATGTAGAGCTCCAACAGGATTTTGTTAAAAGAAAACATCTATGAATCATCTCTACTTTTAAGCAAAAGGATATTCACTGAGAACATGCAGGTGTTGTAATCACTGGTGCCAAAGGAGAGCTGTCTGCAGGCTCCTCTGTTATAGGTAACCTTCAGAGCTTATCTTGCAGCCAAGCTGTTTGTGCAGCACAGGCCTGAAGGCACAGCTATGTGTGCAGGACAGCACAGGACAGCACAGCACAGCACAGGCCTGACTCTAATCAGATTAGCTGCTATATGAATCACCAACTCTGCAGCATACAATGGTCAGGATCACTGTCCCTGGCCACTCAGAAGAGGCAGGTGTAAATGAAGGATGCACTAGGACAAGGGAGTGTTTTAGATTAGCCCTGGCTGACACCTGAACACCTACTCACCCCCACCTGGCAGGAAAGGGGGGGGGGGGGGGGTGAGACTTCATGGGTCAAGAGAAAGACAGGGACTCTACATAAAAAATATTATTGCAGGCAAAACAGACTTGGGTTAAGATTAACTTAATTTATTGCCAATTAAAATATATTTAAGTAGTGGAAAAAAAAAAAAAAGGCAGACATTAAAACAATACCTTTTCCCCCTCCCAGTCTCAGCCCCACTCCCTCACTCTCCTCACTCCTTTCCTCTCATGAGCGCTGCAGGAGCGGCGGGGGTCAGATACTTTTGACACAATGGCTTCTCACACTTTTGTTCAGCTCCAGCACAGGTTTCAAATGGGATGAAGCTCATTTAAGACAACTCTTCTCTGTTGTGGGTCCTCCATGAGCCACAGGTCCTCCAGAACATGTCCATCTGCTGTGCTGTGCATCCCCCACAGGCTGCAGTGACTACCTGCTCAGGTGGAGTCTCTCCTGCAAGCAGCAAGGACTACCTGCTCTGACTCCTGGAGCACCTCCTTGTACTTCTCTGGCCCTAGTACTTCCTCTACTGCTTCTTGCTCTCTTTCTTTCCTCCTTCTCTCTGTCTGGCATTTCTCTTTACCTTAGCTACATGCCACCATCTTGACTGGTGGAGCTCAGCTGTGATGGGGCAATTAGATTCAGCTGGAGCTGTCTGTGTCCAGCACGAGGCAGCCCCTGGTCTCTACTGACAGAGACCACCTCTGCAATGACCCCCAGAATACCTGGACAGGATACACAGATTCTAAATACACATCTGAGTGTGTCTTGCTGTGGGACTCTGGCCTCTCCATCATGTTAAAGGATGTTTATCCTTTGTTGTATGTGAGCATGCCAGGACAGCCAGCTGTTTCTAGTGCATGGGATCACAGCAAGATAGAAAGGCTCTATCTCAAGTTTATCAGTGGTGAAGTGCTGCCACACAGATGATTGGTTGTTGTTTTTCCTTTACTGCTTATTGTAGCAGAGAGATTATACTTCAGCTCTAAATTTAATTTGCACTTCTTATTCAGAACATATTTTCTTAACTTGTCAAAAGTTTAGATCAGAATAACTTATCATCCTAGCCCTTCTTCATTTACTATGTCTGCCTATAAGCTTATGTATTTTCTGAGAAAATGTGTTATTACACACAAGACTGTTCTCTGAAATAAAAAGCCTTTCTCAGTACACATCATGCGTAGCCTCAATACACACTCCAGCAACAAAGAAGCTGTTGATTATTGCCCTGCACAATTCTGGCAGCCTCATTAGTTCCACTATGTAGCTTGCAAAAGTTTCGTGCCGAATTAAAAATACAGGTCATTCAAATGACTAATGTTGTGAGATCAGCATGCAGAAATTTGAAGCTCACCTGAATTCAGTAATTAAACAATGCCACTTCATACTCCATTTGAAAGTAAAAAGTCACTATAATTAGGAATGTAATTCTGTCTTAGGAATTAGGCTATGGCTGATGTGTACGCATGACTATGAAAATGAGAAGTATGTTTTATGCTGTTTGCAATCTATTTAAATGTTTAGTGCTTATTAGTGATTTTTGTGGATGTGGGAAGTGTTAAACCACGGAAACAACTTGTCCTTTTTTAATATTACTTAGTGTGCAGTGAGCCTGATTTGAAAACCACTAAAGCTGAGACATTCTTTTCATTTTGTGGAATGTACTAGCCATGCTTACATGTTTATCTTTGGGTGGAAGAGTACAAATAATCACTCTTACCATGGTGATGTTTGGAGGGAATAAGCACAGTTGGGTCTGTCTTATACCCTGACCAGTACAAACAGTATTAACAGTATGGTATCAGGTGCTGATGAGCCTCCCTTTGGAGAAGAAACAGGTAATGAGGAATGGAGAGGCTCTTGTTCAAGCAGACTGAAAGACTGTGGCTTTCTTAGCCAAGCGAAGGATCTCAATAAACATAGTTCTTCTGTACTGGTAAACCAAAAGAATATAAGTGAAGCCACTTGTAAATAGTGTTGAAGTCTCCTTTCTAAGAGACACTAAGCCCCTTCTCCTCCTTTTTTTTACCTGAGAGAGTTCCCTGTTTGTCAGCACAATTTTGTAAACGTGGCATATGGGATTATGGAGATGAGAGCAGCATGCTGGAGACAGAAGCTAATGGAAAGCTAAAATTACCATAATCTGCTCTGATAAATCAGCACCTGGGTAAACATCAAGGAGGGAGACCATCTGTTTATGTGTGAGAACAGATGAGAAATACTGAAAATCAGAGTAAGTTTGTTAATAAGCAGAAAAGAAAGGTTTCTGAGCACTCTGCTATTAACAGTTCTTAACTGGCTTAGGGAGTGAACTTCAGGAAATTACCAATAGGATCATATGATTTCGCTGCAGGGAACTGGTTTCAGTTGCTCAAGATGTTCCTTCCAATCTTCCACGATCTGTTTTTTTTCTAAGTAATTTTTCTTCTGATCATTGAAGATTGCCAGATTTTTACACTAGTTGATATAACTACGCAAATTGTTTTTATTTAGCTGTTTATGAATTTCTTTTGGTGCTATGCCCTTTACTCTTTATCTTTTTTTTTCTGACTGCCTCTATTTTCCTGTCACTTACATGAAAAATTTTCTCTAACATACAAACACCTACCATCTTAAGTCTTAAAGGAGCTTATTTTCCAGAACATATTTTCAGATGTGAAAATCTTGAGGACCTTCAAATTTTTTAAATTATTGAAATTAAATAATTTTTAATGATGCATTAACAATAATTTAATTTAATACAGTGTCGTGTCCTTTTTCTGCCTGCAGGCAACAAGTTTTTATGACTTTCACGAGTCTTGATACTCCTGTGAGTTTAATCTTACTTGATGTCATTAAAAAACAAAGTGATTTCCTCCCCATTTGAAATCCATGCATAAATAATGTATTCCACCAAACAACTAACATGCTGTAACATGAAGGAATCATTTAGATTTAAATTTTGTCATTTATATATAGATCAACATAATCATCAAGAAGTATTGATAGAAGTAAAGGTACATTTGCATGAAACTCGTGGAATAAACTGTAAACCATAGTTGCAATGTAGTTAATGAGTATGTTCATATTGAAGGGTTTTAATGGACACTACATTTCAGAATCTATATGAAATAGAAAGTACTTACCAGAGCCATAACTATTTTAATTTCTTTCCATAAGTGTAATAGCCATTCTTAGCAAATTATTATGTTTGAGAGCTGTGACCATCAAGAGGAATTCTCTCTTCAGCTTGGAAAGCACGTATACGAAGGTGTAATTCTACCCAGGTGCAACCTCATATTGCTGAAATTAACAAGGGTATAATCATTGACTTCAATTGCAGTGGTGTTCGCCATGAATATATGTCGTGTTTAATAATATTAAAGATATAGCACAGTATTAAAAAGAGGTAAAAAAGATAATAACGCTTATTACCATCATTGTAAAATAATAAAGCACTGAAATAAAGCAGTATAAGACTCCATTAAAAAAATCCAAACATATATTTTAATAAAGTTATAATATTCATAGAATCATAGAACCCTTAGAGCTGAAAGGGACATTCAAAGGTCATATAGTCCAGCTCCCCTGCAGTGAACAGGGACATCCACAGCTATATCAGGCTGCCCAGGGCCTGATGAGACCTTGCCTTGAAAGTTGCCAGGGATGGGGTACCCACCACATCTCTGGGCAATCTGTTCCTGTGCCTCACCACCCTCCCTGTAAAAGACATTTTCCTTATATCCAACCTAAATCTACTCTCTAAGTTTGAAAACATTTCCCCTCCTATATTCATATCTAACAATTATCTTCAGCAGCATTCACAGAATCATCAAATTGTAGAGTGGCTTGGGTTGGAAGGGACCTTAGAGATCATTTAGTTCCAACCCCTCTGCCATGGGCAGGACTGCCACCCACCAGATGAGGCTGCCCAGGGCCCCATCCAGCTTGGTCTTGAGCACCTCCAGGGATGGGGCATCCATAGCTTCTCTGGGCAGTCCGTGCCAGTGCCTCACCATTCTCTGAGTAAAGAATTGCCTCCTAACATCTGATATAAATCTTGCCTTTTTTGCTTTAAAACCATTCCTTGTGCTATCACTATCAGGCTGTGTAAAAAGTCAGTTGCCATCTTTTTTATAAGCTCCCTTTAGGTGCTGAAAGGCCACAGTGAGGTCTTGCTGGAGCTTTCTCTTCTCCAGACTGAACAAGCCCAGCTTCCTCCAGATTTCCTTGCAGGGGAGGTGCTCCAGTCCTTTGATGATCTTTGTGGCCCTCCTCTTCACATCTTTCTTGTTCTGGGGGGCTCAGGCCTGGACGCAGTACTCCAGATGGGGCCTCATGAGGGCAGAGTAGAGTTTAATGTCATTTGCAAACTTGTTGAGTGTGAACTTGATCCCACTGTCTAGGTTGTTGAGCCTTAGCCCCAAGATGGCCACTGAGGGACATCACTTGTCACTGGCCTCTACCTGGACGTAGAGCCACTGACCACAACACTATGGTTGTGGCCATCCAGCAAATTCTTTATCTACTGAATGGTCCACTATTCAAGTCCATATCTCTCCAATTTAGAGATAAGGACGTCTTGTGGTACCACATCGAAGACCTTACAGAAGTCCAGGTGGATGACATTGGTCAATCTTCCCATGTTGACTGATACAGTCATTCCATCATAGCAGGGTACCAGATTTTCCCTTGGTGAATTTATGCTGTCTGTCTCGAGTCACCTCCTTGTCTTGCATGTATCTTAATGCAGCTTCCAGGAGGATCTGTTCCAAGATCTTCCCATTGTATGAAGAGTGTCCACAGTGTCATAAGACAGAAACTTGTCTTTTCCTAAAGCCTATTTTTATTACCTTTTCAGGGATATGACATCAGAGTTATTAAGCATTTTATCATAATAGCACAAATTGACTTGAGATCATTACACAATGAAACTTGTGATAATAGAAAATGGTAATAGAAAATGTATTGTTAATTAGTAGATCAAAATATAAAAAGATTCATAATCCACTTCAGTAAGTTTTAAACATCTCTATATAATAAGTGTACAGTCGTGAGATTTAATATACTACAAATTATCTAGAAGTATTGCCTCCTTAGATCAAAGGAAAATGATAGATTTCTACATCACTGTACACATTTGAGTTCCCTCTAATCTCAATATATTCAAGATATTAAAACTGGAATAAAGCACACAGCACATGTATATTTTAAATCAGAACTAAATGGAAAGACAAATGCATTCTAAAAGTTCTGCTGGAAGGCCAGGTAACAGTTTGGGACAAATATGTGAAGTTTTATTCTACCGGAGAGAATTCAGCAAATAATTTGATTCTAGATGTAAAGAAAAAAAATAGGAACAGAAGCAGCAGGAATGCATATCTCTAAATTGACATTTTAATGAGTAAAAGGGGTTATTCAAACCTCTGTAAATATAATTTCCTTCCTCAAGAAATAGATAACTAATTTAAGTGGCTCAATACCTAGAAAATATGCAGTATCAGAGCGAAGAATTTAGCAGATTTAATGATTTGCTTCTACATTCAAAGAAGATGGTAGATGGGTTTGAAAGGACACAGCCCAGCAGACTGCTTACAACAATCCCAATGTTAGATAATGGGAAATCGGGGAATCCACAAGGAATTGAAACAATAGGGCAGTCATTAAGTGGAATGGAAGGGATGGGTGAAGAAACCCTTCACTGAGGATAAAACACACTGCTGCAACTCAACTTCATGCTTAAAATGCCCACCATATCTCTACTGCTTAATTCTATCCATAGAGTCATAGATTTCCAGGCAAGGGGGCAGAGATCACTTTCTGTGACAACGGGATTGGATTGGCTGGATCAAGATTTCTGTAATTTTTAATAATGCCTACGGAAACAGAAACACTGAGATACCACTGTAAGGAATCCAATGTAAAGACATTGATATGAGAAAACTTTGGGAAAGAAAATGTCAGTGTACAGACAAAGAGACAAACAAAAAACCCCCAACCCCAAAGCCTTCCAAACATTCTTCACTCATACCACTTCTCCACATCTTTTTAAAGTGAGTACTAGATCATTTCTTACTTGCACTGTAAATTAAGAAGATGAGATGGTAATTTGTTGTTGATAAGCAGCTTGAATACTGAAAGGCAAGAGGCCGATGAGAACTGAAACTTCATGTCTGCAGGAACTACTTGGGATGCAGCAGAATGGCTAGTAAGAGCTATCGTCTCCATAAATTTCTTATTCCTCTACTATTACTAATCAACTGTTCACCAGTCCTGAGCAAATTCCATTCCATCAGGGTATTAAAAAATATGTAAGTATGTAAATGAAATATGGAGACCTAATTAGAGTGCAGAAATTACATGGTTCAAGGAAAAGTTCAGTTATGTATCAGTAATTACACAACAGCCATTTTCCCTAACAGGATAAAACAATTCAATTTCAGCATAATAAGTATTGTAATTTAAACAGCTTTTGAAACTAATGATGCATGAAATATATAATAAAAAATATAAAGTCCAAACAACTGTAGGATTTGCTTAAAGACCTAGGAAGCATGGAAAATAGGCACTTTTTAATTTAATTTTTTTAATTTGAATGCAGATAATACAATAACATTTTATTTTTAGGAACAGAATGTTAATGGCAAATACACAGTATTCTATGTTAAGGAAGATTCATGCTCAGCTACAGCATGAATTTAAATCTTTAACTTGTCTTTTGTTCTTAGAAGTAAAGCGGAATGAATTACATACATATGGATGCTGAAGGAGGGGCCCAGATATTTACAATAAACTTTCAACATGAGAGGTTTGCAAGGATGAATTAAATTTCATGGACCAACTCAATCTTTTCAATCATGCTATTAATGCTAAGCATTGAAATGCGCATTCTCCTAGGAATTATTGTTCATCATGCTATCTCCTTGACTTTTTCATTGCATATCAGATTTTTTTCTTCTCTAAAGGATGAAATTTAAGGAAGCTGCACAAGTTGTATCAAGGCAAAAAGAATTCTGCTTCCTATGAAGAAAAAAAGATTGAACAGCAGGTATATAAACTTCTGAGTGTTTAGTTATTTTTTACATATATTTAAATAACACTTTTGTGTTATTTAACATCCAGTTAGACCATTTTGTTCATCTATTTCCTTCATCCTTGGATATCCCACTGCAGAATTAGAAAATGCTGAACTTTTCCATCCCAGTGCATGTTAAATGAGCTAGAACTACAAGCTAAGGATCAAAACTGTAAAGAAATGTAGTAATTCTCTTCTAAATATTACTAATCTATGAAGAAAATCATCTGCTTGCTCTGTTAAATCTGTATAAGCGTTTCCAAATATCTTGATCTTGAATAGTAAACTTGTACATTTGAAGTCATTAGTACCTTACATTCTAAAGTTACAGAGAAGTAATAGTTATGGGGAAATACCAGTTTTAAGAAGCTATGTTATTTGGCTCCCTTATGAGCTTTTGTTTGATAAAAAGATCACTTCTATAGACTCACACTATAGTCCTTAGTCATGTCCCTGCAGCTGGGAGCATTCTGTAGAAGATGATTCAGGATTGTGCTGCTGCTTCATTAAGAGTTGCTGGAGCCTCTGTGCAGTCCAGCAATGCAAGGGATGTGATACTTACACACACAAATAAGTTGTCTGACTTTTGTGCTACTGTAAGAGGAATTTGGTATCTTTCAGTCTACTCAGAATCTAAACAAACCATTGATTCTGGGACATTAAAAAATGAAGATTTTTCTTTTCTTAGCTTGCAAAGCACATATCAGAGCTAGATTCTTGAATATTCTTTCTGTTTTCTATATCTTGCAGAGCTCTCAATGGTTTCATTAGACCACTGATACCGATAAGCTAAAATGTGTAACGTATTATTATTTTTCTCATAGAGGAGAATGTCCTCTGACACGAGAAAAGCTGAAGGAAAAAAATACTGGGAAATATACATTTCCTTTTCTGTGTACTGATACATGCTGAAGAAGTAAAAAGGAAGAGTAGTTAAAGTCTAAAAGTCCAAAATAATACGTATACTGCAGAATTCCTTGGAATTTGCACTGCGACTCTGTCTGCAAATTTGGACTGTCTCTAAAAAATATCATTTAAAATAAACATTTATTATGTTTAGCAGGGAATAGTAGCATTTGTGTTCAAGATAAGTTTTTGCGCTCAAATAGTGCAAATAGTGTGCCTAACACATCAGCTTTTTTGAGCTTTTTGTACTTCTTCAGCATTACTGTGCTGAGAAGTTATTGCAATTACTGTTCTTCAATTATTCCACTGCCTAGGATTATGCATATATGCCACAAAGGCGGAAAAAATCCTATATCCTATTTTATTCCTCTATTGTTCCTCTATTGCCAGTTTAATGTGTTGACACTGAGGGTATACACAACTGAATTATAGTTACTGTAAGGAGATAAAAGAAACTTATGGATTATAACTGATCAGGCCAAATAACTGTGCATTAACTTTTTTCCCCCAAGTCATTTATTCTGGGAACTGAATCTTATTGTTACGTACTCCACATCTTTCAATTTTTTCATCTTTTAAACCTTATTGTACTTTCAATTTTCTGGACTGCACTAGCTTCGTAATGCAAAGCATCCATCTGCAGTCATATTCCATCACATCTTTAGAGCATGTAAGTAAGAAAACACAGCCCAAGATATCCTGTAAAATTAGTGCTTTTAGGACACTGTATGATGATAATTTCCACTTCCCAAGTGTCTGTAAATTCAAGGCTTAGGTTTGCAGATGACAAAGTTTATTTCAGTAATTTACTGGTGCCATGAATAAAGTTTGAGACCCTGCTGTTTCCCTAGCACTTCTGACATAAAAAATCAGCTTTGTTGCAAGAGTGTTATACAATTTGGCATAATGGTGTTTGTTTTTCCAAGATTATTAACTCTTCAGCTACCAGATTTAAAGAATAACAAATAAGACTCTACTACACTTTTCTTGCAAACTTGCTTATACATCAGCCACAAAAACATATCAGTAGAGTTCCCTTTGAAATATTTTCAAATAAATGTTTTACGGATACTCAATATTACTAGAAAGGAGTTAATACTTGCAAATATTTCACAAATACTTGTATTACTCTATGGACTGATGTCATAGTCAATGCACATTCAACGGAGTTCCCATCCAGGGCTCTCACTAAAGATATGGTGCTAAAAATTCAACAGAATTGTAAGAATTGTATACTATCTTTAAAGAAATTGAGTCTATTCTTTTGTTAGTGCTGTTTCTGCTTTTTATTTGTGTACTTTAAACTTTCAAGTGCAACTAACTTAGACTACTGCTGGAGAAGTAAAATATATGTGGGATGATTTTAGAGCAAATTACACTTCTGCACAAATAAAAAGTGGCCTATGCCATGCTGTTAATTATTCTGTTTCTCAGGTAGTGACTCTTGTTTACTACTCAGGAATTTTTAATCAAATTCAGCCTTTTGACATTATTGGAATCTCCTTGTCTTTGACTGCATAACTAGTGGTTAATTACACATTTTTCAGTATATTTATGAATGAAAACATCACCTTTTTAGAGTAAAAAGGCCGAAGAACTAGGAGTTGTTGCTCTATGCATATGATAGGCCATCTATAAAAATGGTTTTTATTCCTGTTCTCCACTGTTCTCTGTTTTGTACAGGTTTATCTTTGTCTGTATTAAGACCCTCACTGAAACATGATCTGTAGGGTAAATTTCTCAAAATTTTTGTTTCTCTCTTTCTGATCTTTCCTGGTCATCCATGAAATTAAGACTGCACTATTTTCTTTCTCCTACCCTTCAGCTAGCTTGTCTTTTCAGGTGAAAAGGACTGTCTTATACTTTAATCATGTAGTAACTTCTGTATAGCTTTATATTTAACCCTCTCGCCTACAGCTTTAACAAATTTACTTCATTTAAATAGCTCTACAAGTTTTCTTCAAGGGGAGGATGTCTTTAGATACCTCCTAGTATCACACGCTTTCTTTCTCAACTAAAAAATATTTCTTTGATAGTCTGGTATAATCTTTTAAAAGGAAAAAGGCTTTTACCTTTTTTGTTCCTTTTCTTGTATAGTTATTATTAAGAAGTCTGAAATTTTGTCCACCATGTACATTGGTCCAAGTTTCCTTTTTTTTTTTTTGTTTCCAATTTTGTCTTTTCTCAATTTCTTCTTCCCACATTCTAACATTTTATTTTCAGCAGATGAATGTTATTGGTCAAAATTTATAATGTAAAAATCCGCAATGGGTCATTGTTCACAATATAAAGTTCCATTCTAAAAAGCATTATTTGATTTTTAAAATTCTTATATGATTTTTTTGTTTTTATCTTCTACACTTATATTGTTTCTGCCTTTGTTTCTTCTCTCCACTTGTTGCCACCAGTCTTCTCATATACACACAACAATGTCAGCGCATTTCTCAGATGCACCTTCCTAAATGTACTGAGATTTTGAATTAAATCCAGCTGGTGACTGGTAACAGTTGATGTCCCCCCATGGGTCAACAATGGGGCTGATCCTGTTTAATATCTTTACTGATGATCTGGATGATGACTTTGAGTGCACCCTCAAATAAGTTTGTAGATGACACCAAGATGAGAGGAAGATTGGGTCTGCTTGAGGGTAGGAAGGCCCTACAGAGGGACATGGATAGGCTGGACTGATGGGCTGAGGCCAAGAAGACCATGTTTTGGGTCCTGCACTTCAGTAACAACCACCCCATGAGATGCTACAGGCTTGGGGCAGAGTGGCTGGAAAGCTGTGTAGAAGAACAAGATCTGGGGGTATTAGTTGACAGCCATCAGAACACAAGCCAGCAGTGTGCCCAGGTATCCAAGAGTGCCACTGGCATCCTGGCTTGTATCAGAAAAAGTGTTGTCAGCAGGACCAGGATGGTGACGGTCCCCCTGTACTTATCTCTGATGAGGCCACACATTGAGTTCCATGTTCAGATTTGGGCTCTTCACTACAAGAAAGACATTGAGGCCCTGGAGCATGTTCAGAGAAGGCCAGCGAAGCTGGGGTGGGATCTGGAACAAAGAGTGGTTGGTCATTGGAAATGGGATTACTAGAAAGACTGTGGAGTCTCAGTTCTTGTATATGCCTAAAACCTGACTGAATGCAGCCCTCTTGGTGATCCGTTCCTTGAGCAAGGAGTCGGCCTAGATGATCTCCAGAGGTTCTTTCTATATGCAATGTGTCTGTGATTTTCTGGTAGAAACTCCAATCCTGATAAATCACTAATATGAGCTTTGTGTATGTATGAGTGTTTTCAATAGGAAAGAGTGAGAAAGCATACGATTGTGTATACTTCCAATCAAAACCTAAACACTTTTCTTTGTTAAATATTACCTAATTCTTATGGAGGTGTTCTTCTCTGCTTTGGAAAGTACCAGCAACCACTCAGCGTAATGGCAAATTTCTACTTCTGTATCACACTTGTAGGTAACTGAGAATAAAAGAAATCTGTGGAAAGCAAAACAGATTAAATCTCAGCAGGATATTTTAGCATGCTGATCAGATGCTATATAAAAATAGAACAGAACCTTTTCTTTTGGGAGAGTACCCAGTGATGGCTTTCCAGAAGCACAAGTAATATGTTTACTAATCTCTCCTGGCTAGCAGCAGCATGCTTAAATTCCGCAAGCCTGGAGGCCAGTAGTCTTGTGAGAATATACAATTGCAACAGTTTGAGCATAATAATTTGACTTCAAATGACAAAGTAATTCCTCAGCTTTTATGCAGTTCCAGCCACACACTTCAGATCTACAAGGAATACAAATGAACTGACATAATAACTACCTATGTACTATCCTTAGCTGATGCTAGAACCTAACATTGCTAAGAGATAAAAAAAGGAAACCAAGTGCTAAGTCCATCAAAGTATCAGGCATGTGGCAATAACATCTGCAGTGTCCCGTTAACTTATGCTGGATTTCAGTGAAATTTCAGAGGGCATTTTTGCATCTGACAATCTTTTTTTTAACAGCTACTGATTATAAGGATTTTAAGCCCCAGAAAAAAAAAAAAAAAAAAAAAAAGATGATTAAAAAGTAATCAAAGACTGGGTTTTAAGAGGAGGAGGAGGTTCATCACTTAAATTTGTTCACATTTAAGTGGCCTTCTTCAGCAGTAATGGTGGGTCTGGCTGAGTACCTATTTTAAATTTTTAAAAATGCTGTATATCTCTGGGAAATAACAACTGATTCTTAATTTGAATGGAGAAACTGTATAATATGCAGGCTTGATGATGAATCTATTTCTGTGAATGTATGTCTATTAATTGCATTTTTTTTTGCTATGTTCTGCTCAGTATATAAGTGGATTTAACCAATGTGAAAGGTAACAGGCTGGGAGTAGTTGAGTGAACACCTATATTTTATATGCTACATACTTCATGTACTGGGGCCATGAGAAGACCACAAGCCATTTTCCTGGTGTTTTTTTTTTTGTTCATTTTCAAGTTTTACTTTTAAGAATAATAATTAAAGCGCTCCATGCAAAAACATGTAGAAAAGAAACCATTAGCAGTATGCAACAGATGTTAATGTTCCTACAAAGACCGGAAAATATACTATGTATGCCTTTTATCTGTTTACTAACTCAGTGAAAATGTTATAATCACTCCTTTATAAAGTGCTTTATACCATGGTAGCTCATGGGAGGGCTTGGGTTTTCTGCTGGAACTACAGGCAAGGTGACAGTAAAAGTGCCAGTTATGATACGTAAAACCGTACCATGAATTGAGTAGAAAAAAACACGTTTTTTGTAGAGGCTATACATTTTCAAGTCCACTGACCACTGATCTGTAATGAAGTAATAAACATTTCACTACTATAACTACTATCATATTACTGTTATTATTATTACCTCTGTGACTGTAACAGAATCACAGAATTGTGGGGATTGGAAGGGACCTCAAGAAATCGTCAATTCCAACCCTCCTGCTAAAGCAGGTACCCTGCAATAGGCCGCACAGGTAGGTGTCCAGACGAGTCTTGAATATCTCCATAGAAGGAGACTGCACAACCTCTCTGGGCAAACTGTTTCAGGGCTCCATCACCCTTACCGTAAAGAAGTTATTCCGCATGTTTTTATGGAACTTCCTGTGTTCAAATTTTAAGCCATTACTCCTTGTCCCGTCACTACACACCACTGAGAAGAACCTGGCCTCACCCATTTGACTCTCACCTTCCTTTAGATATTTATAAACACTGATCAGATCCCCCCTCAGTCTTCTTTTCCCCAGGCTGAACAGATCTGAGTTACTCAGTCTTTCCTCACATGGGAGATGCTCCAGGCCCTTTATCAACTTCGTGGTCCTCCACCAGACTCCTTCTAGGAGATCCCTATCTTTTTTGAAATGGGCACCCCAGAACTGGACAGGGTATTCTAAATGTGGCCTCATCAGGGCAGTAGAGGTGGAGGATCACCTCCCTCGACCTGCTGACCACGCTCCTTTTAGTGCACTCCAGGATACCACTGTCCACCTTGGCTACAAGGGCACACTGCTGTCTCATGGCCAACCTGTTGTCCCCATGTCCTTCTCTGCAGAGCTCATCTCCAGCAGGTCATCCCCTAACCTGTACTGATTCATGTGGTTATTTCTCTCGAGGTGCAAGAATTTACACTTCCTCTTGTTGAACCTCATCAAGTCCCTCCCTGCCCAGCTCTCCAGTCTGTCCAGGTCTTGCTGAATGGTAGCACAGCCTTCCAGTATGTCAGTCACTCCTCCCAGCTTTGAATCATCAGGACATTTGCTGTGGGTGGACTCTATTCCTTCATCCAGGTGGTTAGTGAAGACCATCCACTCATCTATCTCACACTTTCTATATTTCATAACTAGGATGTTGTGGGAGATGGTGTCAAATGCCTTGTTGAGGTCAAGGTACGCAATATCCACTGCTCTCCCCAAATCTACCCAGCCAGTGATGACAACATACACTGGTTACCAGGTTGGTCAAGAATGATTTCCCCCTGGTGAATCCATGTTGCCTACCCTTGATAACCTTCTTCTCTTCCAATTGCTTGAAGAGGTTATCCAGAACAACTAGTTCGATCACCTTTCCAGGGCTGGAGGTGAGGCTGGCTGGCCTGTAGTTTCCCAGATCCTCCTTCTTGCCCTTTTTGAAGGTTGGAGTGAAGCTGGCTATCCTCCAGACTTCAGGCACAGCTCTCATTTGCCAAGAACAGTTCAGCAGTCACCTCTGCCAGCTCCCTCAGCACATGTGTGTGCATTCCACTGGGGTCCGTGGATTTGTGTGCATTGAGTTTGCCTAGATATCTCAGACCAGATCCTCCTCCACCAACAGGAAGTCTTTCTTTCCCCAGACTCTCTCTCATGCCTCCAGGGCCTGAGATTCCTGAGGGCTAGTCTTAGTATCAAAGACTGAACAAAGAAGGTATTCAGAATCTTCACTTTCTCAGCATTCCCTGTTACTAGGGCACCCACCTCATTTAGTAGGGGACCAACATTTTTCCTGCTCTTATTTTTAATGTTGATATACCTAAAAAAAACCCTTTATTGTTATCCTTTACCTCTTTTGCAAGATTTAATTTCAAGAGGACCTTGGCCTTCCCTGTTGCATCGCTACGGGCCCTGACAATATTCCTATATTCTTCCCAGGTGGACAGGTCCTTCTTCCACATTTCATGGACCTTTTTCTTTTCCTTTTAGTTTATCCATGAGTTCCTTGCTCATCCACATGGGCCTCCTGCCACCTTTCCTTGGTTTCTTACTCTTAGGGACGCACTGATCTTGAGGTATAGATTTTACACAGAATGGATCTAACTAGAAGATATGAAGATGTGGTAAGAAATATTTTTGTCTTCCTTTTTCCTCATTAAGTGGAGTTTGGGAAGTTTTTGGGAAACCAAATTTTATGGCAAAGCTAGGAGAATACTCTAGAGGTTGAGTCAAGTGCTTTAATCATAAGTAATAAACTTTCACTCTGATCCTGGAGAGAAAACTCTCCCATACAAACCCTTACAAACCAGAAGAAACAAAAAAATGAGTTCTGCTAACAGGAGAGCTGCATTAACTGCAATTCATCATTGAAAAGTATACACAAACTACACCATGGCAGTGAACTGGGACCAGGGAGGTTCTGAAGATACCGTCCCTGGAGGTGTTCAAGAAAAGTGGAGATGTGGCACTGAGGGACATAGTTTATTGGGCATGGTGATGATGAGCTGATAATTGAACTAGATGAAGCTAATGGTCTTTTTCAACGTTAATGATTCTATGATTCTTTGATTCTACGAAACATCTAGTAGTATTCCAGTAAGTTGCCTTGTTTTGCACAGGTGAGAAGTAATACTCATGCTGAAAGGTATGATAATAAATTTGTGATCCAATGCATCACTGGGTCAAGGGAAAAGCAACTTGCACAGATGAATATGCAGAAGAGAGTTTCCTAGAACCTGGACACGTTTGTTCAGAGAAGCTCCTTTAATACAAACTAGACCAGCTGAACAGCTGGCTTCCCCTGTAGCAGCTGGTAATATATTTAAGGAATGTATTTTGTCTAGTAATGCTAGGTATGTTTTAATGCAAGTAATTTAGGAGGCATTAACATGCTTTGTATCCTGATTTTTTTGTGCAAAGTCTCTGTGATTCCAAATTTACTGAGGATGCAGATGGCAGAACTGTTGTAGTGCATAGGGGTGCAGGGCAGAATTTCACAAGAAAATAGGCTTTGTTAATCCCATGTATACAAAACAAGATATTTTCTATTTGAATAAACATCTTTCTAGTTGATAAGCATTTCATTTTGTTACCGAACTGAACACAATACAGCAGACATCTGGGAAAGCTATGAACTAATTTATAGAGAAGAAGGTTCCACCTTTGTGTTTAAACATTATTTGTATCTTCTCTGCTGATAATTTCTTTTCCCTGAATTATATTTTGGAAAAAATATTCAAGTTATTGATAACTATTTATAAATATTACTTATTATAATAATTTTAACTATTACTATAACTATAACTATTCAACTACTACAGATATTATTTATAACTATTATTTATTATAACTACTATTTACTAATTATTTATAAGTGTTTGCATTCAAAAACCTGTCCTTGTGATGTCTCAGATATACCAAAACCTGTAATTGGTAACAGTGAACATTCTATCGTTAACATCAGTGTATTTTATATAATTTCAACATTACTGGGAAAAGCAACTTGCTGCTGGACAGAAATCTGAAAAGTCACAATTGATCTTCAAATTCTTGAGGATATTTGTCTGGAGAGAATACAACTGCTTGAGAAAGACTAGCGGTTGCTTTTGAAGTTACTCTTTCCACTGATGAATTTTACCTTAGTAGTTCTGATTCTGATAAATGCTTAGGCCTACTTTACTTGAGGGGAAAAAAAATTATCTTTTCAAATGCTTACTGGATTGAGACTCTGTAGCCTAGAGTGGAGAAGTACTCCCATTCAAAGTAGAGGTTTAATATAGAAATCTTAGAAGTGAATAGAAAGTTGGCCACATAGAGTACTGTTTGTAAGTTTCCTCTGTGAGCTATTGAGATTAAAATGATTATGTTGCTGACTTTGTGCTAGGAACAATTGTTTGTTTAACAAGGCATGAATTGTTGTAAAGGTGTGAGTAGGTCTTGTTACTGAATCAAACATTTTGCATAAAAATGTCATTAGAAAGACATTGTGGTGTGGTTTTCTGGGATAATAATTTTAGTAATAGAAATGTTAACTCTGTTATATATAACATAAAAGCTTATTACCCTGTAGAGTCCACAGTGAGACTGCCACTCCTTTTTTCTTGCTGGAGGATTGCGGTAGGTAATGGTAGACAATAAATGATCCTCTTAGCTCTGCCCCGTTGTCTTGCATACTTCCTGAAAATATCTTGAAATATAAATTTATACAGTAAGATTAAAAGAACTCAAACTCAATGTGTTTCTTCAAGGATGAACTAACTGTTCTTATGTATTTTACATTTAACAGTCTGCACAAATATACTAACAAGCCAAAAGTGGAGTGTGGACCATTTATAGCTCCTGTATTTTAAATGAAGGTTCTTCAGATTGGAAATGTTCTGCTAAATGCACTGAATTTTATGATCTATTTTTTTTTGCAAACTGTATTGATCAAAACTATTCTGGCAGCAGAAATGGAATAACACAGTAGTAGCCAAGTACCTTCCTGCAACAAAATAATAGCATGGAATAGTAGATGGAAAGCAAGACAAAGAAGAGCAGAGAAATCACATAAAATGTGGTACTGCAGAATATTAAATCCGCTGCAGATAGCCAGTGGCATAGGAACAAAATTAAAATAGACAGTCAGAAGCTACAAGCTGGGAAACATAAATTTATTTCTCACTAATGTTTCCCAAACGGATATGTCCAATACATGATGGGGATTTATTTTTAAATAATGTTATTTCGCTGCTCACTGTCCTTCCTGTTCAGTTCAATTTATGTAAGGAACGAAGATGCTTAGAAGGTACGATTTTTGGAGGAAAGAGAATTTTTGCTAAGTCACTCTGGAAGCCAGAAGCAGAATGAGATTTGTTTTGTTTTGACTTAGAAGAGTATTAAACAAAATTCTTAAAATAGAAACACAGAAAACCAATTACGTTTAAATGTAATTCCAAGACCATATTACATCGTCAAACTTGGAGTGAGCTGCATTTCATTTGAGTCTTTCGCTCCCATGAAGCTTTAGAGGCTTTAATAAGGCTTTGGGCAAATGCAGGCATCCACTTGCATGGAGCTTATTTCAAGTCGGGGGGCCTAACACTAGATTAACTATACTGGATTATAAATTATAAGCCTGTCCATTGTACAAACAGAACTAAAGTACAGATGGTTCTTTGGAGTAAATGATGAGGGGCCGTGTGCTAGAAATACCAAGGATTTAGGCAATGGTAAAGATAGGTCCTGCTCTTGCTTAGGTGTAGGTGGGCACTTAGTGTAATTATTTTTTCCTGTTCACCTCATAGTATTTCTTGGTTCCAAAGGGTGTAGCACAGGACATTCTTGTTGCTGCTATACAAGTATAAGTCTATGACTTCTCATTACAGTGTGTGATTGAATGAACTCCTTAGACCTGGATGTGGTGACTGGTTCTTGATAAAGTGAAAACCTGTTCGTACATCTGACATGTTAATGTGAATTAAATCAATCTGTACAGTCACACTGTACTTATACTAGTAAATTAAGCATTGTTAGGCAACATCTGCAGTACTGGTATTCAGTTGTCTGCACTGCTGAATTATTAAAACCATCCCCTTTTCAATTTTGGCTTGGGAAAACTAGCTGTCTCCTAAATAATTCTTGGTTACAGTTTTGGAGTTATCACAGTGCAATGACTGTTCCCAGTAGTCATTTTGGATATAGTCACTGTGTTCAGTGTAGAAAGACTGTTCAGCAGTATGAGTGCCAGCCTTTCTAGGTTAGCTGGCTTCAGTGCTGGGGAATGGTCAGAAACATATTTAATTTATTAACATTGAAATTGCTCCACAGTCTGGTAGTACATCACAGATGAAACTTAGCAATTAGATCCTAGGCTGGGGAAGGATAAAGCTTCAGAGAAAGCTTTGGAGCTGTAAAAGACCATGTGAGCTGATGCTATTCTTTTATGCCAAACTTAAACCAAATTACTCAGAAATGGCTTAATTGTACCCATTTACTTTGCTTTGCAATAGACTAGAAGATCTTACAGTCTCTAAGAGCTGAGAAATACGTAGGCCATTGTTGTATGTCTCATTTTTGCTGTTAGAACACATATATTGGGAGAGATCTGTTAGGTCCTAGACTTCATTTTAGAGCTCTGGACTTCTCTTCAGACTGTGTGGAGTGCAGGCTGTCAGGCTCTACTCTGCTGCTTCTACCATGGCAGTTTACTCATCCTCCGCTTAAGGCCTGAGTATACCAGATTTACTGCTCCGGTGACACAAAGTGCAACATTGCGTGCTTTGGTTTAACCTGGTACCACACAGTCATTTGCTCACCTCTCAAAACTGCCTTAGTGTGATGGGGGAAGAGAATTTAAAAAAAAAAAGAAAAACACAAAAAACAACAAAGTAGGACTCATGGGTTGAAATAAAAATATTGACTAAGACAGAAAAGGAAGATTAAAAAAAGTTATTGTCAATATAATAATAGGTAGATCTAATATATAATACATATATATAAAACAAATAATGCACAAGCAATTGCTCACCACCCACCAATGACCTGTCAGTTCCTGAGCAACAACTGTTCCCCTAGGCAACTCCCAAATCTTTTTCATTTTTTTTTCACATAAAGTCATATGGTATGGAATATCTCTTTGGTCAGTTTAGGTCTGCTGTCCTGGTTCTGTCCTCTCCCAACTCCTTGTGCATCCTCAGGCCACCTCACTGACAGTACAGTACAAGAAGCTGGAATATCCCTGGCTCTGTGTAGCACTATAACTGCTAGCTGCTAACTGCTGCTAACTGGTGTGTTATCAACATTGTTTTTCTCCTAAAGCAAAAAATAAAAATAAAAATAAAAATAAAAATAAAAATAAAAATAAAAATAAAAATAAAAATAAAAATAAAAATAAAAATAAAAAAAAATAGCATACTGGGCACTATGCAATAAAAATTAGGTGTCCCAGCTGAAACCAGGACAAGATGCTATGCAGATATTTCAGAATTTAGGGTAGTGCTAAACCCTAGGATGATTGACGCAAGATAGTAAAATGGGGTGACAGCAGTGTGGGGAGTGAGCTTGCCCACCTTAAAATGTATCTGAGAGTGGTCCTCAGTGGGACTTCACACAAAGGAAGGCTCCAGTGTTCTTGTGAATTCTCCGGTTCTCTTGCGTCACATCACCGCCAGCATGCATCCTGGGAAGGAGAACAAAAAATTCCTTCCAGTGTGAACTCTGGCCAGAGTGCTGAAGGAAAACTGTACTGGAAGACACTAGCAAGACTTGGGGAAGCATAACCTGAGATTTCCTTGATAAATCCAGCACTAGAGCTGCCTTCCAAGCCTCATAATTATGAGGATTGCTTGTTTATGCCTCAATTATGGGACATTACTTTCAGAGTAACCTTCATATATGCATTTGTTTTACTTCTGTGCTTCTTTGTCTTTACTTTTGTGTTGTCTTTTTTTTTTTTTTTTTTTTGGTTTTTTTTTTTTTTTTTTTTTTTACAACGTGACTAACAAAAATCTCAATGGATACTTTTCAGTGAAGAAAAAAATACAAGAGTTGACTTCGTGCTTAGGGGAATCTTTTATCCCAGTTACCTATCTCTTTTTCTATTACTCCTTTATCTCACTATGAAATTGCTATTATATAAGGCAATGGTTTTCTTTCCCCATTAAACAAGAATAAATGGAAAAATATTTTCACAAGAGAGACCCACTGATTACCAAACTGAAATATAGTTTCTAAGTACATTTTCTAGATTTATTATTTTCTGCCAAAACTGATTTGGACAAAAAGAATTGTAATCACCTAAAACGTGGTTAGCAATTTTCCATCTCATTACACAACTCTTGTATCTTATTACCCATTTAAATGAATACCTGTTAAAAGAACAGTCCTGTACAATGCAAACAATTTTTCAATCCATCAAGCCAAAACAAATAGACACTAGAATAAAGTCTTTACAGCAGTATACTACAGTACAGAATGCAGTAAAAATGGGATTGATCAGTGTAGAATATCACCTAGTTAAGTATTCAACTTTGTAACAGAATACAAATTACTTTTTTGGGGATGTCCCATGACTGTACTATAACTCTGTTTGTTAAGAATCCTAAGAAGCTCTGAGGAAGCATTCTGCACCATTCAAATAAGATCTTTGAATATCTGTCACTATAGTGCTCCTAAAACTATTTAACTAATTAACTATTTATTTATTTTAAAAACTATTAACGCTGATTGCAAACAAGATAGACCAGCTATGCAACCATCTATCCTACTGACTTCTACCACTATGTGTCTGTCCTGAATTCCACTGTTGTGAATGTGTACACTTGAATTTATTCAAAATGAATAGATAATCATAGCAAGCTACCGTGAACCTGGAGATTGCAGTGGACTAGATTAATCCATTGATTAAAACTGTGATTTAGAACAGGATTATCAGAGGTGGAAGAAAACACATTCAATCTTGGTTTTATTTATAACAAAATTCACATTCAAAGTTGTGTACTTTGCTAACTTTTAATGTATGTAAATATAACTAATTAGAAAAATTACTGGCGGAATGAGAAGATAAGAGATAACACTGGCTGATCATCTCAGAAACATTTTTAAAGGAATTTGTTGTTTGTAATAAGCATTAGGAGAGGGAAGAGAGGGAGTAGATATTTTTGTTAAGAATCAAGTGAAAGGGAAGAAAAATTAAAATGAAATGGGAAGGAAAAGCCTCAGAAAATAGTATTTTAGAATGATTGAGAGTGAATTTGTTTACTTGTCAAAATTACTAGGCAAAGAGTGTTTGTTAATCTCACTTTTTTTCCAGACACATGCTAGAATGTAGTTCATCATTTTTGAGTTATAATAGGCGACATTGCACAGATCTTTCTTGACCAGTCCTTTCTGACTGTAGATGTATTTAAGGATATAAGTGCACAGATACATGACTGCAGTCACATAGCTCTCTCATGGCACTGACTACTTTTTGCTGACAAAAGTACCTTAGACTTTTCACTTCAATTCCACAGCTGGGTGTAGCTGAGAGGTGGTTTAATAAGCTATCCCACTGCACTGCTATGCATCTGCTAGCAGCTATATCCCAGTTCAGATCCTCTAGCTCTTTGAAAGCACGTCTGCATCAGAAATAATATCCTTACAGTTTTGAGCTGTAATGTCTGACCACTTCTTGCTCCTGTTCACGAGAAAAGGACTTCAAATAAACATATTTATCAACTGGGTTGTGGCAATAACATGTTTCACCTGACACATTGGTTTTCCTCAGCTACATTTCTTTTGTCTGAAATATATCTCACCTATCAGAAAAGACACAAAACTTACATACTAACCGTTTCCTGTACCTCTTGCCTTTTACCCATACTCTGGCTATAAGTTCATAGACATTTTTTTTCTGTATCAGTGATGGAATGTTGGGCCTCAAGCATTAGACTGATGAGGAAGCAATAGGAATGTGACCTAAAAATAGTTGAGCTTCATGCCTGGATCTTTCTAGCAGTTAAATAACTCATCCAGAGTTTAATTCCTAGAAGAAACTTGTAGACTCTACTTCATTTTACTGGTATTGCATGGGAAATGTTTATATACTCTTAGGATAGCAAAGCAATACTGTCTTTGTTTAGTAAAATGGCCATTTTTGACATATATTATTTCCTCAGTTACTGGCCAGCTCCTTCTACGATGTATGCGAGTTCTGATTGCAGGAATTTTGACACTTCTCTATCCCAGTGAAAACTACTACACTGAAGTTACGAAGAATGGAAGTTACATAGCATGTCTTGCATACACAGTATCAAACCAGGGAGAAACAGTGATTTGCAAACATCTCAGTAGAAGCTGAGTTACACTCAACAGAGCTGCAGCTTTTAGAAGGATTCCTAATTCAATTTCTTCTAGAGGAGAATCTGTATTTGCTACCCAGAGGATTTCCCTCCTTATCAGAAGTACTGGAAATTGTAAGTATAGGATAGATTTTTTATTATGATGACATTGACGCTGTGTTCATGCTTGTGGTTAGCCTCTGATGGTCCCCTCCTCATATGAAGTCTGCTCCCTTGAGGGTGCATACTTGTTCTCTAGTGAATGGATTTCAGCCATGAATGGTTGAAAGAGAAATTTTAGCTCAGAAGAAACTGTAGAAACATAGACGGCAGAGTTTTCCCTTGTGCTATATCTCATTGAAATCCTCATGTGGCAGATACAAAACTAAGAACTACTACCTGATCAGTTTCTTAGTTATCAATCAAACTAAGTGAGAACACAGTTAATGGAGAGATGGAAAATGCAGATTCACATCCTGGCAGCAGTGAGTCCTCAACTGAAAACATAGAGTAACACAGTTTCAACAAGTCTAAAGATGTTCATCGCATGATAGACAACTATTTACAACAACCACTTCCTTCTGTGCTATCTGGGCATCTTAGATTCACGGTCCACTTCAGCTAAAAAGTGACTATCCATCTATTTGCAAGTGAAATGTACAGACTTTTCAGAGTTGAATGTCCATTGATACAGAAAGGAAATACTTTCAAAATAAGATATTCTTGTTGATCCTTCCCCTCCCCCAGTCTCCTCTGTCTAAGCTCTTCAAACTCTTGGATCCTTAAAATTTTAGAAGCCGCTGTTTTTGGCACACAGTATAGTACCATGCAATAAAGTGTTGGAGAAAATAAGAACAAAACACAGTTCAGAAAAACTTTATTTTAAACCAAAAGATATATCTCTTGTAACAAGACAAAAGTATGTCATATCCAACCTGGAAATATAAGGATTCTATTTTGATTTAAGGCAAAGCCAAAAAAGATATTGTTGTACAACAATTAGAAGTATGTATTGTATGTTAGAAGCCTTTTGAAGTGCTTTTTTCCTTAGAAATATCCAGGCATTAAAGTCCTTTGATAGTAAGTAATGTTCTGAAAAGTTGATGTTAAAAAGAAAAAAGCATTGTTCTTACTTTGTGCTTTTCTCTAGTTCCTGACAATTTTGTCACTGAAACATGACCCTTTTTTTTTTCCTTTTTTTTTTTTTAAATTATTATTCTGAATGGAATAATATGCATCAAAGCACAGAAGCCTTGCTTTCAGGGTAGGGTGAATTTTTATTGCCTTCTGATAAATCTCAAGGAACAAGGAATTGTGATGAAAATGCAGAGAATTTCCTGTCTATGTGATATGGTTTCAAGGCACAGAGCCATTCTTGTATGCACACACAGATTTTAAAATATATGTAGTCAATCGTAGTAAAATAAATTTTCTAGGGGCAAAAGCTGAGTTAAGCTTTTAAATACCCCAAAAAAGTCATCTTTAAAGATCAGACCACCCCCTGCTCAAGAAAAAATGCTCGTACCATTTATTATGCGTCTGTTGTATCCACAGGCTTACATGAAGCATTGCAAAGTAGAACTCTAATGAAAAAGAGATGCATGAAAACAATAAAAGAAAGCAAAAAAAGTTTATTAATTTTTGAATTTACATTCTCCATGGCCAAAAATTTAACATTCCTGTACAGAATTCTTCAGCATATTCACTTAAGGATTCAAATCATTAAGCTACTTGCATACATTCTTAGCTACCTGTATTTATTAACACAATCTAAACACACGCTTAAGATTTACAGATGTTTGAGATCTTTAATGAATTAAGGCCTGCGTACCCAATCCTAAGCCCTTCCTCATCAATACGACTCTTTCTATTAACCAGAAACACCTTTATGTTTATGTAGAGGTAACGCTTAGCCAGAACATTAGAATGTGCTCCTACATACCCATTGCACCATAAAGCTAAGATTAGAATTAACATAATAAATGCATTGCTTTGGTTTTGGTTGCTAATTATTTTTTGCATTTCTTCAGAAAATTGAAGTGCACTTCTGATAGAATGCTAAAACATTAAATTTGCATGTTCGCATGTTTGATTGCATAAAGAAAACTAATTTATGTGACTAATGAATATATATTATATTATATTATATTATATTATATTATATTATATTATATTATATTATATTATATTATATTATATTATATTATATTATATTATATTATATTAGTATATATAAATAAATGTATAAATGCCCCCCCCACTCCCTTCCAAGGAGAAGGGTTGCAGTTGTATTGTATTGGTTACATAATCTCACTTACTGTGTCATCATAAAAGTTGCTCTTAAAACAATAGATATTTTCTGAAACAAAATGCCTAAATTTGCAATAGCTCTTTCAGTGAATTACCACCATATTCAAACAGTTTTCTTTAAGGGAAAGCTCCTTTGTCTTTCACTGGAACTTACAACTTCCTCCCCAGCTATGGTTCAGGTCAGTCAGCATCTCTTTAAGGACATGTTTAATCCAGATGATTTTTCATATGAGAATTATATATGAAATAAAATTCACTTGGAACACTAGAAGGTTAATGTCACCAGAAGTTCCCATTCACTGAAGGCTTGATTCAAATTTTGCTGACCTCAGTGTGACTATTGATTTTGAGAAGTAGAAAGCATACCCAGCCACTCTGAGGGAGCTGAAAGCAGTTGAAGCAGATGAAGTACCATCTTCCCAAAGTATAATTAGAAGATGATATATCAGGTAGATAAAGACAAGATAATTATGACACTTGTCGGTTAGCAATTCTTTAAGAATGGAGTTTATTAGCAATTGTTGAAGAAGCAAAGAAATAATATTTCGCTCATTTCAGCTCATTTTACCATTTTAAGAACTTCCAACTACAAAGCAGAGGAGAGCAACCACACTGCGCTGCAGGAAAGTTGCAGCTGCTTTGCAGTAACCTAGTGCACAAAGCTGGAAAGAAAGTATCCTATTTAGCTACTTATCTTTTGCAGCTAGATACTGTCAAGGATGAGGAGGGTTGTCTCTGATTGGTTACATTTTAGTCCATTTTTGGTGAAACCCTCAAGCAAAATAAGTTAACTAACTTCTTTGAAAAAGCAAAGAGCATGGCTGAGGTAATGAGGAAAGATTAGTGGAAATATCTCCAGGGGAGTTCCCCAAAGTACTCCTTGAGGAGTCTGTTAAAGGCTGCAGCAAAGGGATTGCAGCAGCTTCAGAAGGACTGGTGCAGAAATGATGTTCCCCAACCTCCCCAAAAGGCAAAGTGCCTCTCTTGGCCATTTTCATTCTCAGCTACCAGTTTTAACAAAATGAGACCTCTTGCTGTATAGGTACTGAAGCTTCTGCTCACTATTGTTTGTTGTTTATATATCAGCATTCATGGTGTCTTTTCTTATTTTCAAAGTCCTACCTTTAGCTCGCTACTTTTTTTTTTTTTTTTTTTTTTTTTTTTTCCCTGCATTATCAGTAGTTTTCAACCAGGCTCAGGTAGTCCTTTTATCCAAGATCTTACTGCAAGAAATAAAAATGAATCCTCTATCCATGCAACATATCTCCTGTTTACATAGCTCAATTAGAGCTCTCTGGTCTGTGGATAACCAATAACTACATCACTGGTTCAGCCCTTGGCTTCATCCTAGCATTGCTACTACGTCAATAAGTCCTCACCACTTAGATCTGCACCGGGAAAGGAAAATTAACAGATGATTTGGAAGCTGCTTTGGAGCTCTGAAAACATGGGGTTTGTTCCCCTCTGTTTCATGGGCCTCTATCAGTGGGGACGTCATTACTCTCTGAGTTGCCCTTCTGGAGATCTACTTTTACGTACCAATTGGATTACAATCATCAAGCCAGGATAGCAACACAAGAGGCATTAAAATGTGACAGATAAATACTACTGTGATCTAAATAAGGGAAATTCTGTGTTGATTATCAGTCTTGATCACTTGTCCAACAGCAATCCTCTTTCCTTTAAACTTCATTGGTGTAAGTATTAGTATAATTTCAATATAACCAAATAATGCAAATGAAAACATCCTACTGTAGAAGTTTAATTGGCTATATGGGAACTGCTAGATCATGGCCTGAACCAGTGATTGAGCACCTGATGAAGAAGTGTGGCCAGGCCTGGGACTGAACAAGTAATTCACCTGCGTGACAGGAAGGAGTGGACCCAGGATTGACCCCTCCCTAATCTCATTTAAGGTCTGACAGCTGAGAGGGAAACATTTCTACTTGGTGATTGCTTCCTTCTGGGAGTCTTCCAGTGGGCCCTTATCTTTGGAGTTGGGTAAGCTATTCCTTTCTTATTATTGGTTTGTGAGTGAAACTTTTCTTAAGTTATCCAAAAACTGGTCAGAGGCAACTATATATCTCTGATTCAAACTGTACAATGGTCTTTTGCAAATCCAAAGAGCTTACAGTGACACTGCATATTATATAGGTAATGTCATCCTAGCATGAATATGACTTACACTGGCAGAACAGATCTTTTGCTGAAATAGTTAATTTCCTGTCATTTTTTGAAAGTTCTGAGGAAGAATCTTGGTTGTTTACTAAAATAAGCAAGTTTTTCTTACCCTAGTTGTATAGTACTATGCTTCTACCTGACTTCTAAACCTCCATGTAGCTCATCTTCCTCGCTTGCAGACCGTCAACATTATAAAATAAATCCCTACAAGATTAGAGGTCCTTTTTTACTGGACAGCTCTTTCACAGTAGTTGATGCGTGATAACATGGTAGAGGAGAATGTTGGATTAGCTGCCCCTCTGGGGTTACTTCAAAGCATAGGACATCAAGCAGTCACTTGGTCTAATCATTCCTGAGGCTGTCACCCACACTGAGCAAAATGATCAATACTAATACTAACCAAATCATTCTATCTTAATAAAAGAAAATTACTTGCATAGTTACTCAAAGGCAACATTGTGCCTCTGGCTGATTTGCCAATACAAGGTTTTCTTTAGAACTATCCAAACTCTTACAAGACAAAATGACATGGGGTGTTCACTAGGGGCACAGTTAAAGTTAAATGTCTTTAATTGCATGAATCTTTGCTATAGAACAAATATAAGTATATTAACTTAAAAAATGCATAATTTCTCTAAGGAGAAATATTAGAGTTGATTTTTATGTTACCTCTTCAGGCTATTTTAATATTAACAACAAACAATTATCTTTAGAGCCTCTCTTCGAGTCCTGAGAGGAGTTACATTTCATTGCAAATGTCAGATCACCTTTTTTTTTTTCCTGTTAGACAATCAACTCATGAATTCAGTTTCATATTTACAATACATCATTCTAAAATAAGAAAGACATTTGAAACCTTTCAAATTGTGTACAAAACAGATTATGTAATATATAGTCATGGACCTGAATACCAAGCAAGTTTAATGGCTTAATAAGACACAGGAGATCCTCGTGACATCTAATGTATACTAGCAGGACTTCTAAAAAAACATATGGCAAGTAGTCCAAACTTCAGATAAAGTATTTGTCTAAGACAATTAAGAAAACAAATCCTTTATATGCTAAACACTGATGCAACTCTAACCTGTTCTTACCAAGTAATCTCCTGTTCTTCCAAGTGTACTGTTTTTTTTTTTCAATTTCCTTTCAAATATCTTCATTATAAAGGACTAGGCTATCACAAAGAGGCTGAGTATCATATCAAGGTTGCCATAGAGCAGTGAAATTGCAGCATAACAACTTAAGTGGAAAATATTGTTTAAAAAAGTACATGAAAAAACACAGATCATTTATTTTTAGCTCATCGTTAAAGTGACAATGATTTCTACAAGGGCTGAAAGCAAAGAAAATTGAAGAAAACAGAAGATTTTTTTCAGTGCATTCAGTGGTTCTTGGGTCTAGCTCTTTTGAGATCATAATGGATTTCCTCCTTTGTAGTAACATTGGTAGAATGACATATTCCTTATCTCATCAGCCGATGTAAAGAAGTAACTGCAATAATAATACTTAACCATTATTTTTAGATAGTATCCACCCTTGTGCAATATGCTCATAGCCTGAAACGTTACAAATAGAACTTCAGCTGTGTAGTGTGAATTTGAAATGTATAGAATATTAAAATACAAAATGACCACTAGCTAAGAAGACATTTCTCTCCTGATAGTTCTCTGAACTGCAGTGATTTTATTATTCTCTCTCTGTAAATAACACTATTTCTATCATTTATGAATGATCATTACATGTGATGTACTTATTTATTGCTATCTAAGAGGAGAATTTCTGTGCCAGAGAAATCTTAGAGTTTATCAGACATATATAGACAGATGTATATTGCTGGCTAATGACATTCTCATTCATACTTAATAGAGGATTGTTTTCAGTTGAGCTATTTTTAGCACAAATAAAGGACACAATTATTTGCATAATAAGAGTAGGAAGGAAATGAAGAAGAAAAGGTACAGCTAGACATGATTATTTATGCTGCTATTGTGTCTCTTTTCAATTAATTATTTGTGGCTATATGAAAGTTATGCATACTTTCTTCCCTTTTTAAAAAATTGTATTTATGATTTCCCTCAAACTTATGTACCTGTGCTAGCTGTATGTGTCTCTATTGGTCTTTCCCTAACAACTTTTGAAGTTATGAGTTTATTTCAGTCACACCTGGCACAGAAGGTTTCAGAAGGGTGAGATCACTTCAGAGGTGATTACAGTTCTACAGGTAAGTAAGGGCTGAAAGGCCATTGAAGTGTCATGGCACTGAGGGCTGCTATATGAGTTCTCCTTAGAAGATGAAGAGGTGTACGCTTTGCGGAGAAGCCCTATAAATGATCCAGCTTTAGAGCTGGAACATGCTCAGTTGGATCTCATGCCTCCTTAACCATCAAAGTCAGTCCATCATAAATCATATAGAGTAGAATTTATCACCTACCTGTAAATGTCTACAGTGCAGACTTGTACATCTGAGCTAGTCATACTTCTTATAGTCAGCGAGGAGTAAAAGGTACTGCAAGGGCACAATTCATCTGACTTGCTTTAGACATATATTTTAAGATGATATAAATTCTCCTGGAAATGTGAACTTATCTCTGTCAACCACAAAGACAGTCAAAGGCAACATATACATGTTGATTTAAATCCCAATCAAATTGCATGGGACATCAAGCTACTTATTCCATAGGTACTTAGTATAATTTAACTCTGAAAAAATGTTTCCCATGCTCACAGCTTTCATGAAAATGAACGTGACAGATTAAAATTAACTGAAGTGTTGAGGAAAGCTGAATCAATCATGTACTTCTCACATGGGAACAAGCACATTGTCTTTCCATTATGTGTTTAGATGTTTATGTGTGCATGTGCACACACATGAATAGTGTACAGTTTTCTTACTGCCCTGTGCTTTAGTTGTATGACTAATAGGCCTGGGGCTGAAGTGTGGGGATGAAGACCACAGGCCAAACCTGCAGATAAGATTATTTCCTTCAATGAAGACTTGGCAAGGACTGAAACCTTGGCAGGAGAGCTTTATCCCTCCCTAAAGGCAATGAAATTCTCTGGCAGTGAGTCCTCTCCCATATGGGCTCAGTAGTGCCAGAAGAGTCTAACCAGAACATTAAAGGATCTGTGACTAGCTGCACAGAGCCAGACCATGCAAATCATAGAATCCTTAGAGTTGGAAAGGGCCTCTGAAAGCCATTTAGTCCAACTCCCTTATGATGAACAGGGACACCACAGCTAGATCAAGTTGCCCAGGGCTTGATCCAGTCTCACCTTGAAAAGAAGAGGCACTCAGGCTCTTCATTGCAATTATGTGAGCAACAGCTCTCATTTCAAGGAAATGTAAGGGGGTTTTGAATTGTAGTATGTAAAACTGAAATCTCAAACCCACGAAGTCTGGATCTGCAAATAAGTGTGTGTAATATCTATGCATTATGTACAAACATATTCAAAATATTATGGAGTTATGTACAGCTTCCTAGGCCTAGTAAGTGCATAGCTGTGAGTTGCATTATAATGATAATAGATGGAATCAAATTAGGGAAATAATTCAAAAGGGGGATTAAAAAGATCAATCTATTAGATTCTACTTCTCAATAAATTCAGTGTATGATTACTGTTCCTTGCCTGTACCATTTCTCTGAATGAAAGCAATGGAATGTCTGTGTTCTTGTTTCAGTTGTGACAGAGCTGATGTTCTTCATAGTGTCTAGTGTAGTGCAAAGTTTTCGTTTTAGGAGAAAAACAATATGATTTGTCTCCTGAAGTCAAAACATAACATCATACCAGACAATATGAAAAACAACTGTCCCAGGACAATCTGAAAAAAACTTTGTTTTCTCTGTGGTCTCTTAATCTGTTAGCTCTAGCATAATGAGAGAATGGAAACAATGAGCCTTGGATACCTACAATAAGGAACTCGTAAGAGGTGTGTGTGGAACAGCAGACCATGAAAAGGAGCCCAGGAGGGCTTGGGCAGCTGTCACCTGTGGTGACCCGTGCTGGAGCAGCCTGCTTCTGAAGGATGGACGCTATGGTATGGACCATGTTGGAGCAGTTCTTGAAGAACTGCAGACTGTGGGAAGCTCATGTAGGATTGGATTGGGAAGTGTGGCATCCCATGGAAGGGACTCTGTGCTGGGGCAGTGACAATAAATGAATGGCAGCTGGTGGAGTGTTATGGACTGACCAAACAACCATTCCATATTCTCCTGCACTGTTCAGGGGGAGGAGGTAGAAGCCAGTGGATGAGAGGATGGTGATTTCAGTTTTTGTTTTAGTTCTCACTGCTCTAGTCTATTACCAGAGGCAATAAATTACACTGATCTCCTTATGCTGAGTCTGTTTTGCCTGTGACTGTAAGTGGTGAGTGATATGCCTGTCCTTATCTCAATCAATAATCCTTTTATCATTGTATTCTCTCCCCAGGGTCTTTTTAGGAAGGGAAGTGAGAAAGTGGCACAGTGGAATTTAGCTGCCCATCAGTGTGAAAACACCACACTTACTCATTTGGATTAAAGAGAATATATGTCATTCTGGGCTTTAGAAGTGCCTTATTTCATTGAATGAGCACATATTTTTCTTGTGCTGGCCTCCAAACTCTAAACTGTGGTATGTCTTGACCAATAATGGTAATAAGGGCACAACTTTGGGAAGTTCCAGAAGAAAGTTTGAATCTCTTAATCTCTTTTTCTTTCCGGGGGGGGAGGGGCAGGGAACCCAAAACATCACTGAAAGGATTTCAAGTACTTTCACTGCCTGAGTGATTGCTTGTTTTTTTTTGTTTGTTTGTTTTTTTTTAAACTGGCATTTGTCTTTGTGATTGTGGAATTCCATGCTTGACAATCAGTTATGTATTCTAGTTTCCAGTTGAAATGATCAGAATATTTATCACCAGAATAAGAAAAAAAAAATAATGTTTTGGAGACAGAATAAGACAGTTTGCAACAGAGCAGAGAAATATGACTGTGTTAAGTGGCTATGGACAACTTAGGAATGTTCCATGACCTTAGCCGTGTTTCCTCTGCGTATCCTAGTCAATTTTTTTCAACCTTATCAATTCCTATATAGATCATCCTACTAAAATAATGTTGTTGGGATAACTGGCAAGTTACAAAGAAAGAAAACTTGGAAGAGTGTGATAACATTGTGAAGTGTCCGGAAGGCATACTTCAATTAGTTTAGTAATTTACAGATGTGACAATGCTCATTGATTAGTGGGTTTTGTTATTTCATTGTTTCACATTATGTATGACAGAGATTTCTCAAAACTTTGCATTAGGTTTTGAAGCACTTAAAATGCTCTGTTTTAAAGGTGATTATTTAATTTCTATCTTAAAAACAATAGAATAATATATATATATAGTTGGAAATACTAAGTAAATTTCAACAGAGAAGTTACCAATTCTCTGAAAATACAGGGAAAAATATTTCAGTTACATCTGTATGTCTTTATGTTGGGAGTTCAAAACTGTGGTGAACAGTTTCAGCACAACAAACCATTATTGTATGAAAAAGTGGTTGGGATACGAATAATGTTAGTTGTTTGTCAACGGTTTACGGGCGTTAGGCCCGATTCCGTGACAAAGGGGACGGGGGACCCACGGGCCCACGTCCCAGAAAAAGGGGAAAGGGGAAAAGGGTAGGGGGATGGCCCTGAGAGCAAAGAACAGCGGCAACAATCTGAGGAGAAACAAACTAATTTACTAAATAAGATATCAGAATGCAAAACAACACACTATAATACAATATAATTACAATTTAAGCTGATAAATCCAATACGGAGAGAGAGAATGTCCCAAAATCAAGGTAGGCCTTACTCTAATACCGACGATAAGACGGCTGGAGAGCGAGGTGCTGCCAAGACAAGAGACGGCGGAAAAAGGGACGAGGTCTCGTGATCTGCATGTTTTTATACTGCAAGCTTTTATCTTTTCCCTCTGGCTGGAAAATGGTAACAGAGGAGCAAAGTACTGTGGGGACTGTAGTAGTCCTTCTCTTCTGAGGACCCGGTACATTCACTACATGATGTTATGATGTGGAGTACCAATAACCGAAAATCATAAAACCATGACATTGTTCTATGCATGCTATTTGCCTTTCTTCCTACATTCATTTAGAACTAAAAGCACTTTAAGGCTTTTCTAGAAAGGAGAGAATGGAAAAAACAATACAAGAAATCAAGGTTAAATTTTTAAACACTGCTTAGATATTTTACTTACTGTAATAAGCAGGAAACTGTCTCTTCATAGTAGGGAGCTGGCTCTCTTACACACAAACGTAACTTTGTGACTGTTATACTTCAGGAACAAGTGAAATGATTAATGCAATTTCTATTAGGCAGAAACCATAGAAAATTGGTGGTTACAAATTCTAGCAACTAGATTGGTAGAGTGTTAATGATTAGTTACTTTTTACTGTGTGTTACCTTGATACAAAACACTTTCTTCAGGATTAGTGGCCCAGGTAGGAATCTGTCTTTTTTCCTTTTTAACTGTTATTGAGATTATAAAAGCAAACTCTGGGAGAAATGCAAATGTGGTGGCTTTTTGCTGTTGTAATTATATGTTGTATATCTCAAGCAAATGCTTGTAGATAATTGCTGCATTTTTATTTTCACAGGTGGGTTGAAAATGAAATATAGAGTACTATTACTGAGGAAGTTATAACAAAAAATACAAGCAAGAAATTACTGTGGTTGTTTCAAGTATAGAAAAAAGCATTGCTTTTTACAGTCACTTTGCTTGTTCCACAGCTTTTCTGTGGACAAAAGACATTTCTGCACAGTCAAAACTGTAGCCATCAATTTGTTACACAGACCCTGTGGCTATGCACAGTCATGACCCTTTCTTCTTGTAGAATGGGAGTGTTCCTCTCATTTAGGAAAAATAAAAGGTTTTCTTATTCTGTTATTAATTTTGTACCATACATGTTGCAGTTTTTGAATCTCCTTGTTGGCAGTGTCAGATTCATTTTTGGGGAATGAGAAATGGCTTGCCATTTCTGCAGCTGTAACTTGCTTTCTCAGCAAGTTCTTCAGCATCCACCAACAGAATCATATTATCAGAGGTCACTGAGAAGGCTGCTTCTGCCAGTTTGTATTACAACAGAGAGTCATTATTGTTGCAGCTGTAATTTTTATTAACATTACTCACAGTCTGTAAATGCCAAGAGTAATTCAGGCAGAAACTCTTTTCTCAGTGTCCTCCTCACAACTGCTGCCCTCATTTTCCTGCCAGCTTGTTTACCTCTGAGGTTTCTTTGAAATACTGACCTACTAAATTAAAGCAGCAAACACAAGTAGATTTATTTAACTTTGAAAACCTTGTTGGCAGAGTTTTTCACTTTGTTGTGAAACAGCTTTTGCATTGGAAGAACAACTTAATGTGATATTATTCTGTTTGTTCCTTTTCACCACAAGCGCAACTTTCTACCTCGTTATTTAATTGTCAATGTGATAACATTCAGTATGTCCTAGAGTAAGTTATCTGAAGTCTTTGAGCTTTCCTGCATGATGCTAAACTATACTAGTGTAAGCTCTGAAAATGTAGTTTTCTATGTTGATATTTTAATCCAAGTTACACAAAAAAATCTTGCTTTGGTAAGTGTATTTAGACTGGTCAGGAATGGCAAGGAATAGGCTCCTAGCTCTGGTGTAGAGAGGGTTCACTCACACAGGTGAAAGAAGACAAAGCGCTGCATGAGCTATGAATTTACTGCAGTAAGTCTTGGATCAGTCTGGAAGACATGGTAGTGCAGTAATACAAACCTGAGGCCAAAATAAGGCTGATACCTCTCTGAATAGTTCGGTAGATTCAGTGTGCTACCATGAGAATTAGGAGCTGAGTTGGTTTGGTTTTGGCATGAATAAGTGCAAATGCATATTTCTATGCACCTGCCTATACAGAAATACCTACAAACATCCGTGGACTTTAAATCAATGATAGATTAAAGCTAAATCGATCAGATGAGACAGGAATGTGTTTGGGATTACAAGGTAAACAATACCCTTCACTAATGATGAAGAACCAAATCCTAATTCAAAATGAAAAGTGTAAATTGTTAATCCAAGAACAAAATAAAAGGTGCTATCAGCTAGCTCCCAAAGTCTGTTCTATTGTTAACCTCACCGTGATAGCATGTGACTTTCAATATTCTTTTTCATGATAACAAATGTACTTCAATAAGGCCAAGTATGTATATACTGGGAAAAAAAAAATCATCCTTGAGATGAAAGCAGTGTGAAGAATTCTATTCTAGTAGCTAGTTGTTAAATGAAAGTATTCAGTGTGAATAATTTTTATTTTAAAATGAAAGCATTTTTCCTAACTCCCTTAATGCTAATGCTGGAATTGTGTAAGCATCTACAGATGCTTCACATGTCCTGTATATGAACATCAACGATTTGACCATTCACGATAGCACAACTTCGAGATTTATCGGGCACATTAAGCTTCTGATGATGGGTTTTATAAATTGCAAATTACAACCTAATGTAACTTTTGACCTGAAGGGACTATAGTAATTATAGCCCAATCCTTTGACTGCGTAATAGCATTAGATTTCCTACATCACAAAAATATTTATTGAGGGCACAAAAAACAAAGATAAACATTCAGCCATTTTGCCATTATTATTTAACTACTGTAGTCACTGAACCTGTCTGATTCCATTTCTGTTAATGCTACAGTATATGACCTACCTTGACCAATATGTTTTACAAGCTGGAGCCATCCATTAAACCTGTGAAATGACTTTGCCGATACAGCTTGTACAAAAAGCCAATAAGTAAAAAATGGCACTCCTATGAGCTGCCTTAGCATTTCTTGCCGTGATTAATGTAAGCAATTCTCAGTTTGACTCTTCAAGGAACTGATAACTAAACAAAAATAATGATGCTAATGGAAGGCAGAGAATTACTTCTAGTTTATATTGTTGCCTGGAGTTCACATGCAAAACATGTTTAATACATGCCAAATTAACTGGGTTACTAAAAGACATGGGAAGGTTATTCTGAAGATAAAAATATAAATGACACTTACTTAAGTGCCAAATGCAGTTTGCTGGCAGTGTATGATACAGTAGTGATGAATTTTCTGTGCCAAATATGATAAATAACTGTAGCTTAGCCTTTTCTTGTTTATGTTCCAGCAGTTATGCTGCTACATAGGAGAAGTAGCTCAAACTAATAAAACAATAAAAACCTTAATTTCACTGTCTCCAGAATTGACTTAACCATGATAACACTAATTATCCATAACAGACCAAAATGAATACCACAAACTTAGAAGTTCTCCAGTTGTTGTTCTGTGCTGCTCTGCATTTTGAACAGCCTCTCACTAGTCCTTTACAGCTTCAAAATGTTTTGAAAAGTGACCTTTCATTAGTATTCAGACAACGTGTTGCTTGTTGAATGCTGCTGGCCAGCATCTAGCTTCCTTTAAACCTGTTATTAGAGAGGTTATTTCTTTAAAAAAAAATAGGATCATGAGAGGAAAAAAGAGTCCAATAATTAAGTCTCCAGCAGAAGATCATGCCCATTCTCTGCTAAAAATATTACTTCTGTTGTTAAATACTCACTGTTCTGTCCTAATCTGGAATAATTTTGTGCAATGTTTCTATTATTTATAATTTTCTGTGTCAACAGCAGTTCAGCAGATTAGCAACACTTCTTTTCTTTCTGAGTAGTTATAATGAGAGAGGTTTTGTATTCATCAGACTTTTTAATGAGGTTATTATTAGTTACATCTCATTACATCTGTTGAATCATAATTTAATTAATTGCATGCATTTGCGTGTTTTCTACCTATATATGTACATGCTGACTATTGGATTGTTTATGTCACAGAGGCTTACAATAATTCATTTTAGACAAGAAAAGAGTTATTATGTCATTGTTTTCAGAAGAATAAATTTGTTGGAGGTAGGCTGAGCTTTTGACTATTAATCAGAGAAATCTTTAAATTCCTTTTTACTGAAGTTAACATTGTAGAGCTCAATACAAAACTTGTTGAATTCAGTTGAGTAACTCCAATTGATTTCAGTGGCTGCTGTCTCAGATCATTATTATGGTTTGTTACTGTATTCCTTAATCTCTTATGAAGCAAGAAAATATCATTTAATATGATCAGAAACTAAGGACAAAAAGAAAAAGAGGATGGTAGAAAGGATGCATACTACTTTTGGTGATCTAATCTCTGAAGATGAATAATTTTTAATTCTATCAAGAGAAATGAAATTTTTGACCTTTTTTTCCCCCTAACCTAAAACTCCATTCTGTAAAGCTGGGATAAAGGAGTCACCTTGAAACCTGGAGAGTACTTTGTCCTTGAACCAGCAAAAACCTTGAAGAAATGCTTATCTTCAAGCATGTGAGTACTCCCTCTTGAGCCAATGGTCAACTCTGCCCCGTGTCTGGCTATTTGCAGCCTGGGTAGATTAAGAAAGGAATTTAATAGTGGGTTCATAATTATGGTTATGATTATGGTCACATTAGAGTCAATTTCTAGTCACATATACAGCTTAGTTCATATCAATTATAAAATTGTACTGCCTACCTTTAACCTGACTCTTCACTTTTTACAACACTGCTGAGGCACTGAAAGACCAAAATTTTGTACTGTGAAATTGAAAAGATGACTTGGGATGGGATTTATTTTCAGCAAATTCAGCCTTCTGCCATCTCCTGACAGTGTTAGTCATGTGAGAAAAGCTCTTCTAGGGGGATTTGTATCATTTGTAATTATTTTTGAAGGAGATGAATTACCCTTTCAGATTTTTGAATTCTCCCCATAATTTTCAGAGGGAACTTAAAGAACTAGCTTACTACATCATAATCAAATTTTTAGATATCTGAAATTAGCCTAAGGATCAAGCAGAACATAAGCGTACATATTTAGCAGGTGTTCCACTGGTCCAGCTGAACCTGTAGTGAACTAAAACCACATTTAAACAATGATTTAGCTGCTATAGGTACTTAATGAATCCCATTTATCTGTATTTGCACACATAAACCCAAATTAATATTCAGTTAAATTCCTTCATTTGCATTACATGTACAGAATTCTTATCCATTATCCTCTGTGAAGCCACGTATCAATGAACGAACAAATACCCAGTGAATCTATTTACAGTTATGGTATTTAGCACAAGCGTAGCTTGGAATCCTCTCAAATATATGGAGATAGATAATAAATCAGTTATTCAGGGACAGGAGAGAACAAATTCAAGTTAATAATTATAGGTCTGTGGTAACTCAAATGTCCATGAATGAACACAGCTTGAAGGTCGACAAAGTCTCCTGTTGAAGTCAATGCCACGAGAAAGCATAAAGCAGAAAAACAATAAACAGCATAAGGCTGAATAAAAAGACACCAGTTGTGAATGAATTGTAAGAAATACTGAAATAATTTCCTTGCTAAATAATGGAATCATGATCATAATGCCTCTGTTTGAAATACACATTTTAAGATTTATAATCTACAGATGTCAAAATGAAATTATATTTATTTGTAGTCATTGAATTAAAACTTTAGAAATAGATAATTTTTCTATTTACACACAGTTATCTTGGCTTTAAGGTAGGTTATGAACCCATTTTTAGGGATAGGATCTTTTACTCCAGTTTTATTGGTCAGTTGACCTGGCTGTGTCCCCTCATGCCCAACCTTATCCTACTTGCTGAGAGAGAAAAGTGAGGAAAAAAAGAAGTCCTGGTACTGTGCAAGCAGTGTTCAGCCATAGCTAAAATGACACTGTGCTATTAACACTGCTTTGGCACATATCCAAAACACAGCACTGCAATGGAGAGAATTTATTTCATCCTAGACAGAAGACCCAATACATTGTACCTTGAACTAAAGCCTCTTTTGACAAGTAGATTCTCCTTGCTTGCACTGTTCTCTTATAAAAGAAATGTTGTAATTACAAGGTAAACTTATTTAATCTCCTAGAGAACACTTCTGAATATGTAGTGAAGGAGATTTACTGTCTGAAAAATACAATTTAGAGCAGTACAGAAATGAGAAATCAAGTAAAAGGTCTATGAACAGGAAATGTAGAAAAATGAGTTTTATATTTCAATTAGGGCAGTTATGGACAGAAGAGAATCATTTTTAATAGTACTCTGTTGTAAGTAATCTTATAAAATTCTCTGTATGTAATATAGGCTCAAGTTGGATTGTCTTCCAAGCACATTAAAGAAAAATGTTTAGTTAAAGTGAATGGAAAGCAAAGTCTCAAATAGTATTTAATCTGACAGTACTGTAATTAATATTTAGATCAAATAATTGGCATGTAAACTTAAAAAAAATAATGTAAATTAAGCAATTTCTCTGTTTGTTTTTACGATTATAGTTTTTTGGAAAATGAAAACCATTTAATAAGCAGAGTACAAGTCACATCCAAAATAGTAAGCAGAAGAACTGAGGTTCCAATTTCTTGAGTGTATTTAATGTTAAAGTTTTCCTATCCACAGTTATCTATGTATTTAAAATACCTGAGAGTTAAAAAAAAAAAAAAGTCTGTTAGCATTTACTAGAAATAATAGTCCTGCAATTCTGTAATTCCTCTAACCAGTTTCTGCCTTTGTCAACTGCTTGGCCAAATTAAATTTCCCAATTATTGTACTGGAATTGACTCAGTTCATAAATGTGAATATCCCGGTCAGTGATATCTTTTTATGAAAGAGTTGGTGACTTCACTGGTATGTTAATATGGAAACAAAATATGAATTGCCAGGAATAATGAGAATGTTGATGTCTTTTACCTTTATAGTTGGGGAAGAAAGGTAATCCTGTAAAACTTAGTCATGCACGGCCTCATCTATCCTGACCAAACTGCCTGGTTAGAGGGCTTCTCCATATGTTTTTTCCTGGCACTAGTATGAAAAGTTCAGTTGATGTGAACTATGCTATTTTTTAACTATTTTACAGGAAGGCTTTTTATTTTTATTTTTATTTTTTTTACCTGTAAGAAAATACAGATCTATTTATCTTCATATGATAAAAAAGCCTGAACACTTTGTCCATCAATCAGTCCAAGAAGTTACATTCTGCTCTATGACAGTGCAATTACACACCAAGTCTTTTGGGCTTTGGTTTTAACACCAAACATTGACATAGTGCAGGAGCTCCAGCTCTGCTCACCTGTAACTGCTGCTGTTCCTTTCCTGCTCAACTGCAGTCACATTTTACTCTTTAGCACACAATGAACTACTAGTGCATGACACGCTAAGGCAGGCGATGGGTGAGGAACCTTTCTGAGTCTGCCTACAAGAGGTCCTGCAGATAGATACCTGTCGGCGCTTGTCCCCTTAGAGAATTCTCAGTCAGTGTGGCATCAGAATAGTAAGTCCTCCTTATTGTGTTTAACATACATCTTATATATCCTTCACTCGTAAGCAGTAAATCCACTCACGGTTAATTGTCCTTAAGTTCTTCACAACAACATAGATAACAAACAAAGGGTTCCTTAACTGTCCCAGATGTGACCACATTAGCTGTTCATACTAAAGGAGTATTCTGTTTACACTTTAGCCCTGTCTCCAGACTCCGGAGGCCTCATAGCGATAAGATCTACCAGAGTCTGTTGAGCTCTTTGTTGTTACATCTCCCCCCACAGATACCTAAACATGAGCCTTGTTTGCACTCACTTAAATCTGAGTGAATGGAATTACAATAACTGAGCTTGAACTAATACCTCAAAAAACAGAATATATTTCCTCTACAATACATTACACAGGCACGTTTATCTCACATCTTTCTGAAAAGAGTGAGAAGAATTTGTGGATTACAAATACGTAGTGAAGCTGTGCAGGGAGAAAATTAGAAAGGCCAAAGCCCAGCTAAAATTGAACTTGGCCACTAATATGAAGAGCAACAATAAATATTTCTATAAATCAACAGTAAGAGGAGGGCTAGGGTGAATCTCCATCCCTTGTTGGACACTGAGGGCAACACAGTGACTAAGGCTGAGGTACTTAGTGCCTTCTTTGTCTCAGTCTTTAATAGTAAGACTAGTTGCTCCGGAGGCACACAGTCCCTTGTGCTGGTAGATAGGGAAGAGGAACAGAACACGCCCTTCATAATCCATGATGATGTTATAAATTAGACCGCATCAAATCGGCTCGCAAAAATGTTTTATTAATTGAATAAGCTAAAACACAAGCAAAAGCAGCGCTGGGCGGCCGGGGAGTCGCAGCTCCGCGAATGGCGCGCGCACTCTGCCCGTGACTCCCAACTTTTATAGTCTCTTAGTTCCGGGTTGCTGTGGATTCTAGTATGTTTGTTCACCTTCTGCAGCTGCGCTTCCCTGTTGCTAGGTGTCATCACAGTCTTCCTTGTCCTTGGTTTGCTCAATCTAGGGTGGGGGAGGTGAAGTGGCGAAAAGGATGTTCATGTTCTTACAAATGTAGTCACCAGATCAGGATGTTTGTCCGCAGCCTGTACCCCCAGCCGCCAGGTCATTAGCACTTCCCTTTACAATGAACAAACAGTCATAAAGAAGGCTCCCAATCTTCCCATCCCTAGCCGTGAGTCTGTTCTTATACAAATAACACCTCATACAATGAACAAACGACTTTACGTCTTATCACAATGAGATGGTTTTGGACCTGCTCCAAAAGCTGGACACTCACAAATCCATGGGGCCAGATGGACTGCATCCTAGAGTGCTGAGGGAGTTGGCAGATATGGTTGCCAAGCTGCTCTCCATCATCCTTCGACAGTCCTGGCTAACCGGGGATGTCCCGGTGGACTGGAAACTGGCAAATGTGACACCCATCTTCAAAAAGGGCCAGAAAGACTATCCTGGAGAGGCTGACTGCCCATGGTTTGAATGGGCATATGCTCTGCTGGGTGAAACACTGGCTGGATGGCCAGGCCCAAAGGGTTGTGGTCAATGGAGTTAAATCCAGTTGGTGGCTAGTCACTGTCCCACAGGGCTCGGTACTGGGGCTGCATCTTTATTAATGATCTTGATGAGGGGATTGAGTGCACCCTCAGTAAATTTGCAGATGACACCAAGTTGGGAGGGAGTGTTGATCTGCCAGAGAGTAGAAAGGCTTTACAGAGGGACCTGGATAGACTGCATCAATGGGCCAAGGTAAACCGTGTGAGTTTCAACAGGGCCAAATGTTGGGTCCTGCACTTTGGTCACGACAACACCAGGCAACCCTACAGGCTTGGGGAGGAGTGGCTGGAAAGCTGCCTGACAGAAAGGGACCTTGGTGTGCTGATGGACAGTTGGCTGAATATGAGCCAGCAGTGTGCCCAGGTGGCCAAGAAGGCCAGTGGCATCCTGGCTTGTATCAGGAATGGTGTGGTGAGCAGGACTAGGGAAGTGATCCTGCCCCTGTACTCAGCATTGGTGAGGCCCCACTTTGAGTACTGTGTTCAGTTTTGGGTGCCTCAGTACAGAAAAGACATTTAAGTGCTGGAGCAGGTCCAAAGAAGGGCAACAAGGCTTGTGAAGGGCTTGGAGAATATGCCCTACTAGGAGAGACTAAAGGAGCTGGGGCTGTTTAGTCTGGGGAAGAGGAGGCTGAGGGGAGACCTTATTGCTGGTCTCTTCTCAGTGGTGACAGGTGTCAGGACAAGGGGAAATGGCCTCAAGTTGCGCCAGGGGAGGTTTAGGTTGGATATCAGGAAAAACTTCTTTACAGAAAGGGTTGTTAAGCACTGGAACAGGCTCCCCAGGGAGGTGGTTGAGTCACCTTCCCTGAATGTGTTTAAAAAACCATTTGGATGTGGTGCTCGGGGACGTGATCTAGTGGTGGGTTGTTAGAGTTAGGGTAGTATGGTAGGTTGCGGTTGGACTTGATGATCTTGAAGGTCTTTTCCAACCTTAGCAATTCTATGATTCTATGACAAGACCAGGCTTCAAGGATTAGTATCCTACATTGTAGCTAGGGCATCCAGTAGGTTGCAAATATTTTTCTCCAAACATGACTTGTTCCCTATTTGTGTGTGTAGCAGCCCTATGGAAAAACCTATATCCATTCTGAAAGAGAAAATAGAAGCAACTCCCCAGTACGGATGATATAGAGACAGAAACATTGGCTTAGAACTAGTTATTGAAGAGAAGTCAAGATGCAAAATTAGATTTTTTGTGCTGTTACTATAATACTGTGTTTCAGACTTTAATTTCATTTAGCAGACAGAAAAAATGCATTAAAGAAATATTACCAGATATATTTTCTGGATAGAGTAACTTCTTTACAAGTGTGATTACTTTAAAAATTAGTTTAAAGATAAATAAGGTGAAGAAAATTCTTTTTCTGTTTCTTGGAGTGATACAAGTACAATGAATTTTCTTGCTTATCTAGCTGATGACTTTATCAGGAACTTTGTGTAAAGACCTCTTGTCTTTTCTAAGTTATATTTCACAGTGTTTTTAAAAACACAATGTAGTTTCCCAGATGATGGAAATATGACATAAAATCCAACTAAGTGGATAATAATGTGAGGTCACAGCGGAACACAGTTGACATTTTATTTTTTGATTCAGGTGGAATGTGTTGTAATTAGGCGGTTGCGAGGATACGAGGTGTAACGAGAAAGGCCCCCTCCCCAAAGGAATAGGGACAAGTTGACCAAAGAATGTATCCGTGACGCAGGGAAAATGGCAAGCTAAGATGATCCGATAAGCTACCTTTTGATATGTCAGTAGATGGAAAATACTGCTTCATGCTTCACTGCTACATGCCTCAGCAAAAATATCCAATCAGCATTAAGGGAGTAAGCTTTAGATGGCAATAGTGGATAACAAGTATTATAAAAGTAATGCTATACCTTTGAATAAAAAAAAGCTTTTCTTGCTGCTATTGTGTGTGTGTCTGTGTGTGTGTGTGAGTGTGTTTTCAAGTGGTGCCGAAACCCGGGAACGTGTATGTGTGCTTTCAAGTGGTGCCGAAACCCGGGAACGTGTATGTGTGCTTTCAAGTGGTGCCGAAACCCGGGAACGTATGAATGAATGTGTTTTCAAGTGGTGCCGAAACCCGGGAACGTGTATGTGTGCTTTCAGGAATGTAATGATAAGAACCTTTCTTGTTTTGCAGCAATTTCTCATTTTTATTATTCTATAAAGGCAGAAAATTACTACCCCTTTCAGTAGCTGGATTTTGAGAATTATTTTTCTTTATTTTACAAGTTTTCTTCCAAAGGCTAGATTTAGAATTCTCTTTTAAAGTCAGCTTTTTTTTTTATGTGGTTGCCAGTCATGAGCTTTCTTAGATTATCTGCCTTTTCTTATTTGTTAAGATCAGTAGTATCATCAACTGTATTTTGAAGTCCCGGAGGTGAGAATGTTTATATGGAGAGAAGGAAAATTTCTTCTGCAAAATATTTTTGGAGAGGTTTAACAAGCCTTCCTGAAGAAAATGATAAAACAACTTGGAGACCAGACAAAAAAACTTCTTCATTCAGATCCATTCTCCATTAGAGTCTATGACTGCCTGTTGATGAAAGAGTTTTTCCCATCATATTTTCAAATTTTGTCAGTTAATACTTGAGAAGGGTGAGATTCATCTCACCAGTTCTAACAACTTAAGTACTAAGGCTTCTCCAAAAGTAATGCCTCCTATTCTCTTATGTTGGCCCACAATGAATGTTTGTGGAGTGGCAGTAAAGGCTCAACCTTCCTCTCAACATTTCATTGCATTTTGTTGCGGTGTGACAGATGGCAGCAGAGGGGCAGTCTGACACAATGGTGTCTGACATGGAAATACATATGAAGCAAAAGTGTGCCATTGAATTCCTCCATGCAGAAAAAATGGCACCCACTAATGTTCATCAATGCTTGCAGAACTTTTATGGAGACCAAGAGGTGGATGTGAGCACAATGAAGTAGTGGGTGGTGCGTTTCAACAGTGGTGATAGTGATGGTGGGTCAGCTCCGCTGGTGCAGAAAGTTTTGAGCGTAAAATGCAGGCTCTTATTCTTTGCTGCTGAAAATGCATAGCTACTAGTGATGGCTTTGTTGAAAAATAATGTTTTGTAGCTGAGAATTTGCTCTATCACATAGTACTGTTGTGCTCTTTGTATCTGTTGTAGTTTGTCTGGAAACAAACAGGAGGCATTTCTTTTGGAGTGACCTGTGTATAAAATAGGAATTTTTCAGAAAACAGTTTTTTTTACTTACTCTCCTGGTGGGACAGGAAGGTAGGCAACTTTGGAGTTGTGTCCATTCTATCAACCTTTTAGTGTGATGAATTAGGTTCAAGAGACTGACAGTCTCCTGCCATGAATTATAGAGGGCACCTCAGAACACTATGTTTGAATAGATGTAGATCACATGTCCTTCAGGCAGATAAAAATGAGAAGGTTGCTCACACAAGCTGCTAATGACATTTCAGAACATCTAGTTTTGTGGTGTAATAAGACCCAGAAAACTTAGTAACTTAATCCACCCTGTACCTCTGTCATGTACCTCTGCATAGTGCCACTGTAGAAGACACTTAATTTTCAGTACTCATTGTGATTTGCGGAATCAAACTCCATAACCCGAGATTAGGTTATAAAGCAGGTATGTTTATTACGGTGCTGCGCCCACACTGGATGTGAGGGGGGTCACCGCCCTACCAAACTCACATAACCATGGGCAGAAATGTTAGATATTTAAAAGCCAAGCTTATACATATTCAGCAGGTTTCCCGGGACCCATCTACATATTCAGCAGGTTTCCCGGGACCCATCTACATATTCATCTCTTCCTGGGAATTCCTTTGCATACGGTCCGTCCCTCTAGCGCATGCATTGTAGTTCCTCCTGGTGGTCGTTGGATGAAGGCTCGAGGTCTTCATCACTCTGCCCTTTTCAACCCACTGCTGCTTTGCAGTCACTCTGCCTTCAGTCGGTTCCTTGTACTGGTCCCTGCTGATAATGGAGTTTCGCCGAGTTCCTTTTCTTATCTTGCCTTACATTCTACTTACCCCAGCCCCATGCAATAGTTAACCCTTCGACTGTCCTCTCTAACTCAATTGTTAATCTGTCCTGCAACTGGGAAGAGATCAATATCAGTGTTAACTGAAATTCCTGTGCATACTCAGAAACAATGAGTTCTGTTGCATTCACTAGAAGAGAGTGTGATAGATATAGTCACAATTAGAATATGATACAGCTGGATCAGTATCTTCAGGTATCTATTGGATGAGGGATGTCTCAGGGAATCTATTTAAGGACGAAAAAAATATGATGAGTCAGGCCACTAAAAATCTTCAGAAAGGACTAAGCAAAATGAATAGATGTGCTGGACACTAGTCTGAATTTTATGTCATGATTGTGTGGCCCAGGTAATCTGAACTTTATCTATTATTTGATCTGAGGTTTTCATCCCATTTAATTATCAGTGACACTCAAAGCCTATGGAGGAGAAAGCTACAACAAACCATTGTGCCTGTACTCTCTGTGGGAAAACTGTTTTTGGGAAACAGTAACTTTTGGTATTAAGATAAAAGTAATAGTTGAACACTGGCTTTCTAGTTCTTTCTTCTGTACCTAGTTCATTAAGAAATTATTTCGCAAACTGGGTGTAAATCAAGGGAAAGGAAGACTGTGAAAAGTAAAATATTTCCCAACAGTACTTTCCTAACATTTTCTTTGTTTCACTTGGGACAGAATTGTTTTCTTCAGGGTGTCTGGTATGCTGCTATGTTTTGGTTCTGGGAGAAAAACACTGCTGATAACACATTGATGTCTATAGTTGCTGCTAAGCAGTGCTGTAAAGAGCTAAGGCCATTTGCAGAGAAGGGCCCAAGGATCTGGGAGGGAATGGAATTAGGACAGCTGACTTAAACCGGACAAAGGGATATTCCATACCACATGTCGTGTGGAAGGAGTTTTGAAGGAGGTGGGAGTTCATCTCTCTCTCGTCTGCTATTCGAGGGGCTGGCTGGGCATCAGTTGGGGGTGGTGGGCAATTGCTTGTGCATCAATTGTTGTATATATTTATATAACCATATATAGTCATAACTATTATCCTTTTCCTTTTGTATATCTTAGTAAATAGTTCTATCTCAAGCTACAGGTTCTCCTTTTTTTTTTTGTTTCTCTCCCCCAGTCCACTGCGAAGGGGAGGGTGAACAAATAACTAATAATGCTGAGCCACCTGCAGGGCTAAAACACAACAGTCGTGTGCATTTCAGTCACGTGTATTTTTCAAAGCCAAAGGATGGTTTTCAGGGACTCAACTGTAATGTTTTCTTTTTAGAGGGTAAGGACCATGTAAAAAATATTGAAAGATACAACATAGGCTGCTCTTAGTACCAACAACATTTTTGTGCAAAGGAATTTGATTACTTGGCTGCTTCTGAGAATCTTAAGAATTAATTAGTGATAGACTGGATTTCTGAAGGAGTAAAGAAAGGAATATATTCATAGTTAATGCTGTCATTACATTTCACTTTAAGGCGTATTATTGGTTTCTATGTCCCTTTCTAATTATGTATCATAAATGCCAGCTGTTCTGGGTAAGTAAAGTAGCACTGATGTGGGGATAGAAGTAAAGTTGTTTCAGTGACCTTAACTGTGCATTCTTATGCTGGCAGCAGTGTTTCTGTTTTGGGAAATTTTAATTTGTTAAATTAGAACTGTTTGGCACTGTAATACTGTGGTATAAATACTGTCATTATGAGAATTTTCATGAGTGTTGATGATGTAATTTTGTACTTAACTATCTGTCTGGATTTGCTTATGATTCAGAACACTAGAACTACAGCAATCAATATCCTTGTATTTTACTATTTGCAGTCTCATAACTGCAGCAAAACTTTAAGTATCGGTTTTATTTGTAGTAAGTTTCTTTCCCCAGCTCTTATTCTGCTTCATCGTTTCAGCTAGGTACTCCAGAAAGGTTCCTTTGAGATAATGGTCTTCATTACTAGTGGAAGAAATCCCTGCAGCAAGTGCAATGGTCCCCTCTGGGTAGCAGAAACATTAGTCCTTAACATAGGAAATCTACAAAATGAACATGCTGGAGGACCTTTTTCTTAGCTTCAGTTTGTAGTAACAATGCTGTTATACCACCCACTGTCATGTTGTACAATATCTTTGTTTATATCTCTGTGTTTTCTCATCTCCCTCTTTCCACCCTATTGAAATTCAAGCGGTAGTTTGTGTAATAAATGACCTTCCTTGATGGTAAGGGTTGTCCCATTTCCCTTATGTGCATCCACTATTTTGCATAAGGAAATCTTAAATCTAAATAGTTGCACACAGCTATTACTGAAATACAAGTAATATCAACCCACTGGGTTTTCTGCTAGGCTTTATTATCAGTGAGATACTTGAATCTATATGAGATGAATTTTCATTGCTCCTTTTCAATCCGATGCCCTTAGGTGAGTAATAATTGCTTTCCTTTTATCTAACAGTTAGGAATAAACATACAAGTTTTTTTCTGACTGCTGAAAAGGGTAAAAATTTTCAGAATTTTACACTTATATTGTATTGGGTGAAGCATAGATACTCCTGGATTAGCTCAGTTACATCTGTTTTAGACCAAAGGTATGTATCTCCACATCAAAGCACATGAAGCAGAGGAGGCAGGCGACTGGCATGGCTGAACAAGGACCTGCAGCTTAAACTGAGGGAAAAGAGAGAAATGTCTGCAAAGTGGAAGCAGGGTTGTGTAGCTTGGGAGGAATATAGGGCTGTTGTCCACATGTGTAGAGATAGGATCAGGAAAGCCAAGGCACAGGTAGAACTAAACTTGGCTAGGGATGTTAAAAATAACAAGAAGGGGTTCTACAGGTACATAGGCAAGAGAAGACAGGTCAAGGAGAGTGTTCTCCTTCTGATAAATGAGGGTGGAGACGTGGCTTCCTCAGACGTGGAAAAAGCTGAGGTGTTCAATAAGTTCTTTGCCTCGGTCTTCACTGGTGGCCAGGCTCCCCATCTCTGCCAGGACCCTGAACCTCGAGATGTGGGAGAGAACTGTAACAGTGGAACAAGTTTGAGACCTCCTCATGAAACTGAATGTATGGAAGTCCACGGGGCCAGATTATATCCATCCTAGGGTTCTGAGAGAGATGGCTGATGTGGTTGCCGAGCCGCTCTCCATCATATTTGAAAAATCATGGCTGTCCAGTGAAGTCCCTGGTGACTGGAGAAAGGGTAACATTACTCCCGTTTTCAAGAAAGGAAGAAAGGATGACCTGGGGAACTACAGGCCGGTGAGCCTCACCTCTGTGCCTGGGAAGATCATGGAGCAGATCGTCCTAGAAGACATGTCAAGGCACATATGTGACAAGGAGGTGATCCGAGACAGCCAGCATGGCTTCACCAAGGGCAGATCTTGCCTGACTAATTTGGTGGCCGTCTACAATGAAGTGATGGCATCGGTGGATGGGAGGAGGGCGATGAATGTCATCTACTTGGACTTCTCTAAAGCCTTTGACAGGGGCCCTCATCATATCTTTCTCTCTAAATTGTAGACGTATGGATTTGAAGGATGGACTGTTCAGTGGGTTAAGAACTGGTTGGCTGGTCACAGCCAAAGAGTTGTGAGGAATGGCTCTGTGTCAGGGTGGAGGCCGGTGACAAGCGATGTCCCCCAAGGCTCAGTCTTGGGACTGGTGCTCTTCAACATCTTTATCAATGACATAGACGATGGAATCGAGTGCACCCTCAGCAAGTTTGCAGATGACACCAAGCTGAGTGGTGCAGTCGATACACTGGAAGGAAGGGAAGCCATCCAGAGGGACCTGGACAGGCTGGACAAGTGGGCCCATGAGAACTAATGAGGTTCAACGAGGCCAAATGCAGGGTGCTGCACTTGGGCCAGGGCAATCCCATGTATTTATACAACCTGGGGGAAGAAGTCCTTGAAAGCAGCCCTGCAGAGAGGGACTTGGGGGTCCTGGTGGATGAGAAGCTCGACATGAGCCAGCAGTGTGTGCTGGTGGCCCGCAGGGCCAACTGTGTTCTGGACTGTGTTAAAAGAGGAATGGCCAGCAGGGAGAGGCAGGTGGTGGTCCCCCTCTACTCGGCTCTTGTGAGGCCCCATCTGGAGTACTGTGTCCAGGCCTGGGGCCCCCAGCACAAGAAGGACGTGGAGCTCTTGGAACGAGTTCAGAGGAGGGTGACCAAGATGATCAGAGAGCTGGAGCACCTCTCCTATGAGGAAAGGTTGAGGGAACTGGGCTTGTTTAGTTTGGAGAAGAGAAGGCTCCGGGGAGACCTCATTGTGGCCTTCCAATACTTGAAGGGAGCGTATAAACAGGAGGGAGATCGATTGTTTGTGAGGGTGGATAGCGATAGGACAAAGGGGAATAGTTTTAAGCTGAGACAGGGGAGATTTAGGTTAGATATTAGGAGGAAGTTTTTCACACAGAGGGTGGTGACGCACTGGAACAGGTTGCCCAAGGAGGTTGTGGATGCCCCGTCCCTGGAGGCATTCAAGGCCAGGCTCTGGGCAGCCTGGTCTAGTGGCTGGTGACCCTGCACTTAGCAGGGGGGTTGAGACTTGATGATCTTTGAGGTCCTTTTCAACCCAGGCCATTCTATGATTCTATGACTCTATGAAAAGAGGAAATACGTAAGAATTACAGGAAATTATTGTTGATTAATTTGTAAGTTTCATAATATAATCTTTTCCTGCTTGATAGTTCATGATTTCATAAAGAAAGAAGTAAGTAACTTTGATAGAAACAGTAACAATTGAGAAGTTGTTTGTATTTTGATAAGGAGCAGGCTTTAGCTCTAGATGATGCATGGGTCTTTATTCACATAACTGAATTTCCAGTTGTTATTTGGTCAGTAGTCAGTCATGGAGCAGTAAAATGAACTTGCTTTTCAAGTAATGGGACAGAATAGATGCTCGGATTCTGTAGTGATCTATAGCGTATCTTTACTTTCTGAGAAGGTAGCTTAAAGAAATTGGATAGGATTAACCAAAGTATGATAATAAGGGCCTAAAAAATCTGTCCTTTATTTTAGTTTTAAAAGTTATCCATCAAAATACCAGCCATTTGTTTTAAGTAGAAAAGAGCAATTATTTCTCATGGGGACAGTTTGATGGCTGAAGCTTGTATATTTCTTTATTTACCTCAATATAAAAAGAAAAGCTCAGTCTGGTGCAGGTATGCCATTTGCCATTTTGGTGCGTTGTGTCAGACTGTGATCTGCAAGTTGGACTGTCATTGCTCGTCATGGGATGGGTACTGAAGTGATGCATTCCAGCTTTGCCAGAGCACTCTGAGAGCATTTATCCAACTTCAGCTTTACGTTATCATATTCAGTATAATATCCTCCTTTTTGGAGGATCCATTACCATACATTAATGTTCAGAAAGGTTTTGCTTCACACATTCTGCAGTGGGAGAAAGGTAGTTAACTGCAGAGTGTTACATCTCTGAGTGAGTTACATCAGTGAGACATCTCTGTGTTGTTCAGTCCCTTATCCCCCTTTTTCGATTTGAGATCATTCTTCTTTCCTAAGAATATTTATTTGGAAAGCTCATTTTGCTTATAAGGTGATTTTTGTTGTTGTTCTTTCCTTTCTTTTTATATATTTATTTATTTTTTAATTTGAGAGAAGATTTTTCTATAAAGAATTTTACTATCTAGTTCTCAGAGGACACTGTTTTTAGTTCCTGCCCTGACTTTCATCACTATAATTGCTCTTGATAGCATATAGCAAATCTAGCAGCTGCATTTCTTTCTGTTTTCCTAATATGAGGTAAGTTATGGGTTATCTAGGAAGTCTTATGGCCAGTGGCCAGGCACAACTATATTAAAAGGGGAATGGAGGGGCAAATGCAACAAGAAAGCATCTCTACTACAGTGACAGATTTGATGAGATAGCACTTGAAAGATGAAAAATTACTGTAAAAAAAAATAGCACCAGTTAAAAGCTCCAAATTGATTTAAAATCCAAACTGCCTTGATTTACATCTTGAGTAAACATAAGGCTTGAGGGGGTTTCAGATAAGATGGTCAAATATTGAACTTTTTAATTGTAAATTAAGCATCTGAAGTACAAAAGCCCTTCATAGAAAGTACAGAAATGTGTTTTTCAGAGTAGGAAAATCAGGATGTTATGAAGTTGAGAAATGAAGATTGTGTGGCAATGTAAACTTGACAGGTGTTGTCATGACTTGTTAATGACAGCAAGAAAACACTATATACACTCGGAGGGCAGATATAAGAGGAAAGAATATCAATGAGGCACTCAATACAAGAAGCACCCTGGACCTACTTTGAATCATACTAGCGTCTTTGGTTGCAAAAGGCCTTTAACTTCAGTATGACCAGACATTGCTCACATGTCTCTCGGATAATCCATTAAAAGAAGCTTCGTATTGAAACATGCAACATTCCTTTAATTCTGTAAATGAAAGGAAATTAAAATAAAGAATTATATTTTATCTGCAGGTTTTCATCTTTAAATCTACATTGGTTGCTCCAAAAGTAATGCCTCCTATTTGTTTCCAGAAAAACTACAACAGATACTGGGCTACAAGACACTATTTTTCAACACAGTCACCTCCAGATGCTGTGCATTTTCACCAGTGATGAACAAGACCCTTCATGCCATGCTCATAACAATCTGCACCAGCAGACGTCACCCACTGTCACCACTGTTGAAGTGCACCACCCGCTGCCTCAGTGTGCTCACATCCACTGTTTGGTCTCCATAAACATTCAGCAAGCATCAATGAATGTCAATGGGTGTCATTTTTTCTGCATGGGGGAATTCAATGACACACTAGCTTCATACACACTTCTGTGTCACATGCCCTTTTGTCAGACTGCCGCTCTCCTGCCATCTGTCACTCAGCAATAAAATGTAACAGAATATTGGTGGGAAGGTACAACCTCTACTGCCATACCACCAACATCCACCTCTGACATTGTGGGCTAGCAAAATAACATAGGAGACATTACTTTTGGAGCATCCATCATTTTTCTCGCGTAATCTCAGGGAAAAATTATCTTTTTTTAAGATGACTTTGTAATTCTGGAAAGAGGAATTTCCATGCCAGCTTCTCAGAGCACTTATGGAAGTTATTAAAAGCACAGCTGCCTTTGTTTTTTGTTTTTTTTTTTAATCAAAATTATCTGTCTGGGTTAATTATTCTGTTGTGTATATTCCTAATGAAAAATATCTCACTGAAAGGAGAAAAGAAATTGGAAGGTAGAATGAGTATGCTTACAGCAATACATTTTCTCACATCTCCTGAGAAAATGGTGGTGTCAATTTTGTGTGGGAGTGATAGTTTTGGTGTGGATGTCTACATATTTCAAGTAGGTGGCTTTACCTTGGATGTGGAATGAAAGCTTCAGAGAGTAAAGTGTGGCTGATCTTATGAGCTGGAGAGTATAGATGAGATCTTCACTATGAGAATAGTGTTTAGAACAGAGAGTTTCTGAAGCCTTCAAAGTTCAAAGGAAATTTTTGAGCATTTTATATGTGACCTATCATGTGGGAAAGATATATGTACATAGTTAATGTAGAATTGAAGACTATATAAAGTTATGGATGTCACAGTATGGTTTGGTATGGTATGTAGTAGTGAAAATTTAAGTAGAGTCCTGCATGTTAGAATTAAATGTGCAGTTCATAATGGTACTAACTCTGCTTACATTCCTATTTCCTCTAAACAATTGCTTTAGTATTTTGAAGTGCAATATTAAAGAGCCATTACAAAGCTGAAAATATGTTCAATACTAAAGAAAAGATGAGGAAAAAGTATAAATTACATGTAAAAACAATTGGAGCTAGAGAAAGTAAATTTAAAAATAATACAGGCAACTTTTTCTACATTTTTTTCTGTTCTAAAACTGCAAGAAAATAAACACAAATAACCGCCTGTGCAATATTTCTTGCTTTACTTCGCTTGTATTCCTTGATACTATTTTTACTATTTTGGACATGTTTATATACCTACCTTGTAGCAGAGGACACTTGTGTATCACAACCTGTCTTTCAGCATATTACATCATATATACCATCACAATAGGGTAAGAAATGTTGCTAATTTGAGCATGGTGCTTGCAAATACTTGTCTTTTATTCTAGTTACTTTGATTCCACAGACAGACAAACCTTGGACTGGTGTTCCATAGAAAAGTACCAGAAAACTTTTAAATTGAGGAAATGTTTCATTTATTTATTCTTTCCCTCTCTGGTGATGATGTTAAATGAGAACTGCTTTTTACTAATTTCATCAAGGAGGCATCAAGATGTTTCATTTTGTTTGCAATTTCTGTCAGTAGTCATGAAATTAATTTTTCTTGATTTTACTTAACAGTAGTTGGGAGTCAAGCTCAAGACAGTCTCTTCAGCTTCCTGTGCAATTGCTGGAGAAAGATAAGCACTGTCAGATGACAGTTTATGTTATCAAAAATGTTGCTGAAAATAGTTACACTCATTCTACTAGTGTGTTTATTTCTCTGTGCTGCCAGATAACTGGCTTGAATAAGATACCTAACTCTTCCAGGACAAGCTGAGTGAGGTTCATCATGAATGCAAGTCACTTAGGCTGTATTCAGACCGTGTGAGAGAGATGCAGCTGCTGTGAAAACAAAGCATTTATAGAGAGATTCTAGGATGTAGATTTAATACTACAGTGGGCTTCCACATCCAGACTCCCTGTAAGAGAGAAGTTATGAAGCCTAATTAAGGCCCTTCTCATAGGCAGTTTGCAGCTCTTATTCTGAATAGGCACTAGGGTTTAGCTGGTTTGGTATCAAGTACTCTGAATTTCTGATCATTTTCTTGAACAAAGACATTATGAAATATTCATAATAGGGAGTCAGAAAACTGTCCTTACCCTGGTTAGAGAAAGATAGCAGTACTTTACAGTCTGATGACTTATCATTTGTGTAGGAACTTCTTCATCAATGTACAATACAGAATGCAAAATGAAAAAAGGCAGTCAGAAGAAAACAAATAGAGAGGACTGGTAAGATTGTTTTACAATAAATTATTAACAAGATCTCTAATCTTGGCACATGAGTCAGTGTGACACAGGTCTGGTAATTTTAATTCTGTGTATCTGTAAAGCAATACTGAAACAAAATGCAAACGCTCAAAATTTCATATATATCTAATCTTCCCTATTCTACACATAAAAAAAATATGTAATTCACAGAAATTTTGCAGAAAAGTTATTTGTATTCCATGGATTGCTTTATGTCTACTAATATTTCTGTTGATTTCAGAAGGAAAGTATCATGATTATTCTTTCTTCCTTGGGTTTTCTTCACAGTGATGTCCTCATTCAGTAGTACTTTGTCATCACTGCATTGTTATCAGGAACCAAATCTGTTTTTTGCTATTGAAAAATGTATTTAAGAATAGTAACCCTGTAATATTAGTTGAATTTCAAGAAAATAATTTTCACTTGTGCTCAAGCCTCATTCTGCTGAACTTGTTCGGCTTTGTGCCTCCAAAAACATGCTTGCTGTACCCAAAATTTTACTTTTCAGATTCATACACTTCATTATGCTTCCTAACGATTCATTTTTTTCCTATGTTGCCTGAGCAAGTGATGGACTTGCCATCTTATTCATCATGTTAGGTATTTTTGCCAAGTCATTCCGCATGTGTTCCCTGATTGTTCCTGTGCTCTATCCCCTTCTCCCAGCTTTGCTTTTTCACAGTCTTTTGTGGCCTTCTTGCATCATTTCTGCTACTAAGAATTCTGTTGGGCTCTGGCTTGGGCTGTACTCTTGTGTCTGTTACGATACATGTGAGCAATTCAAACTCTAATATGAAGGAAAACAATCTCTGTAAAACTCCTGGGCTATGAGCACCAGTAGAACAGTGCAAGTAACATCACTTATTTCTCAAGAAGAAAATAGAATATGGCAATTGCATGTGAAAATTTAACTAAAAACCATATCATTTTTGAAAACAAAGTGTATCTTAAAATGAATAGACATCAAAACATAGATGTGGAGAATTTTTGTTCTTATGTTCTTTCTGATTCCTTTGAAACAATTGTGATGATTTATTTCAGTTATTGTGCTGGATTTTTCAGAAGAGCTTGGCCTTGTATATTGCCTACAGCAGCAAATTTCTGGCCTCATGTGGAGACATATTAACATCAGAGAATCTCTGTCTGGCAGAAGTCTACCTACTTGATTTAGTGCAGAAGGATTCTGCATCATAAAATCTTCAAGCCAAGATTTGTGCTTTTTACCTTCTTTAATAAAGAATCAAGTATACAAAATTTGCTGAAAAAATAATAACATCAATATCTGCAGAAAATATTCATTATCAAATCTTAGTTTCCTATTTTTAAAAATGTCACATCTGGCACAATGTTACAGGAAGTAAAGGTTTGATTGAACTTGCTAATCTGAACAGATTATGCTTGGGGGAATAGTCTGTCTTCTTATATTGTTCTCTTCTTTGCCTAGTGTTGTCTCTCTATATTAAACAAGGCATTCTATTTCTTTCCTTCTTATCTTATTAATATCACACAGCTTGCTAAAATAATTCCCGAATGTTCCTCCATTACATCACATTTACGTCCATTCTTGACAGATTTCATAGGGGTTTCAGAACTGGCAATATAATGAAAATGATATAAGGCAAGACAATGGAACAGGAGATAAAGGCAAAATTACAAACAACAAAAAAATTAAACAAGTGAGGAAAGGAGGCAAGAGATTCAGTTAGAGACATTAAATGATATATAAAAATGTAAAATACATCCAAAAGAGAAACAATAGCGTGGACAAACTAATGATTTCAGGGAATAATTCCTTGTTGTTCATCTATACACAAAACCAAAAAGTAAATAAATCTTCAGCAAGCAGTTGTGAATGTCTGTTTACTGATGGCAGGTATTTGTGCTGCTCTTTTCATGAAAGGGATTGCAGACGTGGTGACTGTTGGCACAAACCAAGCAGAAAAGCCAAAGGGTTTGCGCACAGGTAGAATTAATTTAAGCACTTCATTGAGCAATGAAAAATCAATGCAGTTTTTCAGAAAGATATTTCATCATTTTTTCTCATACAGAAATTTTTAAAATATCCTAAAATTCAAAACAAAATACACAAAGAGGATGGATTCTGTGAAAAGAACATAACACAACTTCTTATCTAGAATGATCATACACTTATTTTTTTCTTTCAGCTGACAAAAAGTACTTTGTGTATTGGGAGCTGCTATGGTTTATAGAAACTTTTTATACCGGAACTAAAAATGTATCTTATGTTCCAATTCCTATGGTAAGTATCTTGAAAGTATTCACCAACAGTCCCAATGGAGTTGCAGTTGCCTCCAGTCCCAAACGAACATAGGACTTGGCAGACAATGTCAAATCAGAAGCTTTCTGAGCCTAGCATTCTGCCTCTGATGTAGTCTAATTGCAGATACCTCACAAAAAAATAAGAACAGAAGGGCACATAACAAGCTAGAAAAAGCATCCAATCACCAGAAACGGGTGTCAAGAAAACCAAACATGTATATGAGTTTTGTGGTTTTAATAGCTTTTGCTGGATTGTTTTTCCACAAAACTATCTGTGAATCTTATATTAAAAACTTTCTGCATACAGCATAACAAGGGTTATGTGTTTTGAGGTGTTATTTTGTTTTCATTTTTGTATTATTATTACATTTTTATAGCTAACTTGACATAAAGTTTAAAAAATGATGATAGAATTTGTGGGTGTAAGCAGATTGGGTCTTTTAAGTATACGCTTCAAAGATTATTTACTTAGACAAGAGATGCAGGCATTAATAAAGATATTTCACTACCTCCTTCAAAAGCAAATGCAAATGATAAACCGGATTCTCTCTTTCTTCTTCATATGTGCCCTGCGCTGTGGCTGCTAGAATGGTATCCTTGGTCAGTAGGAATGTTTATCTTTAGAGAGGCCATGATGCTGAAAATGTGAAAAAATAAATACTGTCATTTTGGTAGAACTGCTGACATTGGCCAAACAAATCATTCCACGTATTATAAGGTTACATATTTATTGACATATTTGCAGCTATTAAAGACAGAAAAAAAGAAAGGAAGGAAGGAAGAAAGAAAAAGAGCAGAAATAAAGAGTTTTAAAAAGTTAAAAAACTTAAAATAGTCATAAGCTGTAAAAAAGTAATGGTCTTACTTTTTGCAAATTGCCACCACATGAGGAAGAAGGTAGCTTTCACTCTATTCTGAAGTTACTAGAGTTACTGGAACTTTTGTTCCAGCAATATTTCATTTTTAAGACATTAGAAAATTTAGGTAATGCAATTGAAAGTACATACTCCCATTTTATTTTTAGATTCAAAATATTGTAATAATAGAGCCTTTTGTAATTATTTCCAACACTGAAGCAAGGGTAATGGAATGAGATCTTCTGGTCCTCTCTTGAGGCCTATTGTGGAGTCTTCTTTTGTGCAGCTAGTTTAATCTCTCCTTTTCCTCTCCCCTCTCCCCTTTCCCCTTCTCTTTTTTTTTTAAATCCACAGTAGGTACCTATTCTCCTATTATGCATATTTCTCTGGTCTACTGATATTTTTATGTTTTTAGGTACCATAGCCCAGATTAATGCATTTGATCCTAAGGAAGCAAACTTGGAACTAAACAGGAACATTTTCAGTTACAAATGAAGTGAAGCTGGACATAAGGAGAGAATGTTCTGGCATAACTTGTTCAGTATTTATCTGTTAGCTAGTCCTCAGGCTTACTTTAAGACAAATTTCATACAAGAGAAATCTGTGGTAAAAAAAAATGGCCAAGGTTATAAAACAAATTACAGGGAAGTCACGTGGTGTGAGTCCATAGCACATCACTAATTACACTTTAACAGTAAATTCTAGCTGCAAACACTGAGGCAGTTTGACATCACACAGTTAAGTTGGCTTACATTCACCGTAGTACTGGATTAGGGCTAGCATAGCTCAGTCAGGGGCTAGCATAAGGTGGTACTGCCCTTACAACTGCTGTAGAACTGCTGACATATCACTCATAGCACAACTCATGTGGAATCATCAAATCAGAATATTTTGAGTTGGAAGGGATTTACAGGAATCATCGACCCCAGCTCCTGGCTACACAGAACTACCCTGAGGAGGTCCATTCCTCAAGCTTCATTCCCTCAACTTCTTGTAGGTAGTATGAGAAAGCTGGGGAAATGAGATTCTGAAGTTAGAATTATTACTTCTTAGTCATTTTTCCTTTTAAAATTTTCCTCTAATCAAAATATTTCAGTCTCTTCTCCTGTGGTAACTAACTTCAATACCTAATGTATTGCCTTTATGCCATTAATTGTTGGATATTGCACTATGGAATGAAAAAAAGAAGAAAAAAAGCACCAAAACAGAAACAATCTCAAATCCTAATGCAATTAACTAGGATAGGACATAGAATATTTCCTAGGAAGGGTAATTAATCTCTTTTAAGATGGAGTGTTATTGCCTATTTTACTAAGTAATCCAAAATCATTACATTTCCTTAACAGTATGCAAAATGGAAGACAAAGAAATCTGTTTTCTTAGGAAAGTTCTGTATGAGTCAAGGGCATGCTGACAAAATCCATACATGGATGAGATGGATAACGGTGACTGCAATAGGTAATTTTCAGTTTTAAAAGCAGCCTAGTAAGTATCTTTGGTTCGGTCTTTTCTTATGACTTACAGTAAAATCAGAAACGTCAAAATCTGACAGAATGATCCCTCCTGCTTTCATTTTCTTACCATATTCTGCAGATACAATATATCAACAAAAGAAACTTGCCTTTGTTGTTCCCACTGTAACTCAGGGAGGGGTTGCAGAGACCCAAGTTTTCTTATGCTGTTCCAATTTATACTGAGACAATAGAGAATTTCTTTAAAAAAAATTATTTCTGAAAACTACAGGCTACCCCGTGTATGTATAAATTAATTTGAACAAAAATTTTTTATTCAATCATGGCTCCATCAAAGATAAAATGCCTGGAAACAAGGAAGTAAGTAGAAGTGTTTCAAGCAGCTCTTCTTGTTACTGAAATGGAGCATAACATGGAGGTGGTATTATTTTTCATAAAATAAAATAAAATAAATATTATTTGTCAAATAAGATTTCATAAATCTGAAAACAGATTAGAAAATTACTTTTGAATCAAAATTAAACCTTGATGAGAAAATTTGAACCAGTCTTTAGAATTTGCTGTTGTGCATCAAATTCTAACAAGTATAACACAGAAGTGCCATTTATTTTGAAACAAAGCACAGCATGAATTATAAGATAGCTCCTGGGAAAAGATGCAGGGAGTTTATCCTACTAGAGCGAGATGGAGTTGTTAGCAGTAAAAAGTGCGTATAGCACAGATGAAAAAAAAAGTCAACAACTTTGTGAAACCCTTTATATGGCAGAATCCTTGTAGCAGAAGATGAATGGACTGTTCTCATAAGAATAATCTGGACATTAAATATTTTTAATGCTGAGACTGCGACATGAGTGTTGTAGCAAGAACTAACTCTAGAAAACTTGAAAATGTAGTAAAAACATAGATAAAATTTGAGATTAAAAAAATCATTTAAAAAGAAAGATAGACATAAACAAATAAGGGAAAAATCTGTAATTATACAGTCTCAGGGAAAATAATAGTCATTATGCAGAAAAAAAAAAGAACCTATTGTTTTATCATGGTGAATTCAGAAAATGAAGTCACAATTTGAAGGAAAGGCTGAGAATGCCTTTCAACAGAACATGATTCAAACAGTGTGGCAGAATACAAGTGGAAGAACAAGTTGATCCCATCATCTGTTATAGAGTTATAGAATCATTATGGTTGGAAAAGACATCTAAGATCACCTAATCCAACTGTCAACTCATCACCACCATGCCCAGTAAACCATGTCCCTAACTATAACATCTACATGTTTCTTGAACACCTCCAGGGACTCTACCTGTTCCAGTGCTTGAATACCCTTTCTACGAAGAAATTTTCCTGATATCCAACTTGAACATTCCCTGGAACAACTCAAGGCCTTTAATTCTCATCCTATCCCTAATTACCTGGGAGAAGAGGCTGACTAACTCATAGTTTTCCTGTCACGCTGTGGTTTCTAACTCATCCTGTTTGTTGCCCACACTGCGTGCATTGGGCAACCAATTGTCTTTCTTATCTCACATATAATGAGCAGCCTAAGAATCCTTTGATCTGTCCTTGTGTGTAGGGCAAGATCTCCCCTTGAGATCTCCTCCTTGCCTCTGGAGGGTCTGCTTCCTGAAGAGATTCCTTACAGTTACGCCTAAATGTCAAGACACCTTGCCAATACATATCATTGGTAAGTGACTAATAGTTTGTTTAAACTTTGTAAAGATTATATCTTAGATTGATTGTGCATGTATAACCACTTTGACATAAATCATTGACCAAATTTGGAACGAGGATTGGATTCAGCCTCACCTCGGTTCTTTACCTCTGTGATTCAAGGACTTTAGAAAACAAGAGGCCCACTCTGAGTCTCATGACTCAGCGAGAGAGACTCTTGGATCAGTGTGTTTAACCCTACCCTCTATGATGTAAATAACCAAGGGTACCTTTCCATCTCAAGTCTTGCTAAATCACAATTTTATTCAAGATTATACTTCGTTAAATCACTGTATTATATCAAGAAATATATACTTGCTTCTCTCTTATGAGTGTAGTTTCCATCTGTGATATCTGTGCATTTAAGCAAGCTTCAATAATTCAGAGGGAGAAGATAAACAAGAATCTACGCCTATGACAGTTATATCGTAAGATTCTAGATTTTGGTCACTTTAGGAAAAAAAAACAACAGCAAAACTTAGATTACCTCAGGTCCTTTAATGGAAGATATTTGATATTTTTTCAAATAAATATATCACACATACTAACAATCTAAGTATTGGTATGTTCCAGCAGAGAAAGAAACTTCACCAGAAATGAGTGAATATATTGACTCATTTTTTTTTTAAATATACTGAAAGGCACCACATGCACAGGTGTCAGAAGGAAACTGGAGAATACAGAATCTCTCCCAAAAATACTGATTTCATTTTTCTTTGTAAGTTATGAATTGTAAATTGAATATAAATTTCAATGCACTTTGCTGATTGCAGCTGCCTACTTTGAAATATTTGTCAAATTTTAATGCAGTGCAGGCCAGATCTAGCCAATCAATATATTGATTTGATTTTTATAAGTCTGCTTTTAAGCAGAATGTAGACTATATTAACTAGAGTAAAAGTTCATGAGGGCATGGAGGATTTAAAATATGACAGCAAGAATATATTTCCAGATCCTTTTCCAGCCAAGCAGGAAACTTTCCAAGGTAGAAACTTGTTTACAAATGTTGAATAGTGATTCATAATAATATGATAAGAGATGCACTGCTGCCATTTGAGACCTGAAAAATGAGATAGCAGAGGATCTTGCACAACAGATTTACTTGTTAGCTCTGGCCTACCTGCTAGCAGTATCTGTCTGTAGGGTATAATTCTGTGGCTATGAGTTTAAAAGAATTGCAGTGAAGATGGGTTGGCAACTATCAGAGACTGGGTGAGGGGTCATATTTGAGACAAGAATCAATAATAAACCAAAGACATTAATCCTCGTTGTCTGACTGTGCAACATATGAGTAGGATGAAAAAAATATATATGAAATGTATGAGTCAATTTGACTTTTTTAACACAGTGCTTCCAGGCAGAAAATATTTTTTTTCATGGTAAGTTAATCATTGGCAAATAGTTTAGTTAAAGACTAAGTCAGTCAATAAGTGAAGACAGCCAGAACTCTAATTTTGCATTTTCAAAATAAATGATCTTAACTTCTGCCAGTTGTAGTTCCTGTATTTCAAGGGAGATCCACTGGGCAAAGCAACAGCGCAAGACATGCTGGAGGTCAATTAGACGCAGACCGTCAGTTCATTAAGGGCTTGCATTTGAGTGCCGGGAAGAGTGTATAAAGGTAGCTGACAAGCAGTTACAAAATTTTCTTGGTGAAGGGTGTCTGTAATTAGCTCAGTTTTTCAAAGGATGACACTAAGCATGGATATGAGAAGCCCAAGGTCCACTTGGCATCTGACATCTGAAATGGGCTCTCAGAGAGAAAGTATTGGCCGAGTACCCTAACTACACAATAGTTACAGCATTAGACTCTCAGATTTTATTTGTTGCCCTAGGAAGAAGAATTTTATTTTAATGATATTATCAATATTGTTCCTAGGGAGAGTTTGTCCCTAGAGGAATTATATTTTCTGTGCAATTAACTAATATTCTTTAATTATATTCATTTATGTAATTCCCCCTTTGGTGTGTTTGTAGCTTCTCCTAGTTAATTATAATTTGTAAGAGTGGTATCTATCCTCTTCTTTCAGAACATGAATACAAATGATAAATCAGAAGAGGCCTAACAGAAATTCCAGAGGTACAAGAGAGCTCATTTAAAACAATGTTCTTCCACTTAGTATTACCTTACAATAATAATATTTTAAGCACTACTAATTTAACAATATGCTCCTCCAGCCTTATTTGGTTAAATTTTATATCTAATTTTCTGATACATTGTGTCAAAGCTCTACCAAACTCAGTTTACACTTGGCTGATTTTGTACCCTTTGTTAACTCATAAGGTAATCTTATTAAAGGTCATTCAAATTTACATAGGATTTTTGTGTTTAAAAAGTTCGCACTCGCTATTAATTATGACTTTATTGTTAGCCTTTGAATGCTCGTACATCTTCTTTCTTAGTATTTGTTTCAGCATTTTATTAGAGACTGAATTTGTCCTCTTCTGCTTCTGCCTGATGCTCTCTTTCACTCCCAGTGACTGTTCAATGCTTTTTGCCCAGTAATATACTCTGCCTACGGATATAGAATCTTAAGGGTGGCCTTGCACAGCTTCACAGTATTCAGCAAGAAATGTAAACAAAAACTCCACCGTATGAAGTCCTGTAATCATAGAACTATAGAACTGTTTGAATTGGGTGGGACTTGTAGATCACCACGTTCCAACCTCCAACTGCAATACTGTCTCAAAAGGTTATATGGAGAAACAGCCTTATTTCAGACCAGGTCACCAGCATCCGAACATGCTGTGTATGTATGTGCACCCTACCACCCTGCCAGTGTGATAGCCTGAGAATGAGCCTTACACAGCATGACAGAGAAAGAGTGACAGTCTCATTCAGAGACTCAGTTTTGCTGTCAGTGCACCAAAAGATGCAGCTTAGCATCATCTTCTTTAAAGGAATATGGTATGTAAACCATAGTCTGTTTTAGACATCTGAAAATTAAATTCTTACATTAACCTTGATTTAATGGGGAATGCTCTGAATGAAAAAGTAATCAGAGTCTTATTTTATTTATGTATTGTATTTATTGTATTTACCTCAACATTTATCTTCCAGCTCTATTCCTGAATCTAGAACACTGTCAATTTGTATTTTGGAACTATTTGGTGCATGATGGAGACAAAAAAAAAATTGCACTGTCTAGTTCTGCTTTAAATAGTCAACACCTCTAAAAGTTAATCTGTGTTTCTAAAAGATAAGTAGTATGTGATTACATCATTGTGTCCTTCAAAGACCTTGAGAAATGGTGGAATGTAAGAAAGTTAACAGTTTCAATTTTGTTTTAATGAGATATTGCAGTTTTGAGAAGCTGTGGAGATAAGGAGAGAAATAACTGCAAAATAGATGACAAAAGTAAAAGAGAACTAGGAGACAGAAGACTTTCCATATGAAAGTCTTGGAGAATATGCTGTGGGAAATAATAAGGAACAATCAAAGGGAAAGATCTCGTCTTTGCATTGCATTTCTCTATTTTTGTAAGTCGGTGAAAGTTATAATAGAGCTGCATTGGGATCACTATCTGGCTCTGATGTCAGATTAAGGAAACACGACGTAATGATGTCGGGCAAGGCTGGGTGAATTGAAAATATGCTGACCTGTTCCTGAATCATTCTTCAAAGTGAAAGTCAGATGAGAGGCAGAGGGGAGTCTATGCACTATTTTCTTGTCCCAGGATCATAATGACAAGGAGCTTTCACAGAACTTCTTCACCAGTTTGTGTTGAAACTGATGCTCTAAAGATTATGTGTTGGTTGAGGAATACTGTGGTCCTTTATTTTGTTTTCCCAGCTGTTTAAAATAAAAACTAAACAGAGCAGCATTTTTCAATTTTTGAATTTTTTTTTTCTCCGCCTTTAAAACTGCACTATATTTTAAGTTGCAGTACTATTCTGAGATTGACGTTAATTGTGACTGCCTTCGAGATCTGCATCTGAGGAAATATCAAAACATCAAAACTTCTGAACATCTCATCCGAGAGAGCTAAAACTCTACAGAAAGCTCTGAAGAAAAATCAGAAAACAAGTATTAAAATAACTGATCCCTTGTAATGGCCTCAGCAATGTCTGGATGATTTCTGAGTTTGTATTTCTCAGCAAGTGTAATCATTATCTAGTATAAAATGCTTACACTAGTTTTCAATGTACAGAAAGGGAACACACATAGATCTGTTGTCCTAATTGATTTCTTACATCAGTAATTAAAACTGTTTGCAATGGAATTATATAGCTTTCTGGGATTTATACTTTTCTTTTCCTATTGGTTAAAAACTTATGCTAATAATTTTATCTTTACCTCAGACAAACATTTTGTCTAAGGCTGAAGAAGGTTGTTTTCTTGAGAGTCTTTCTCCCCTTGTAAATGGATTATTTTACACAATTTAAAAATGGGAAACTTTCAAGAAAAATAAATTCTTCATCTAATGATGACAGCTGTCCAGCACTTAAAGGTTGGTGGTTATACTCTTTGCAAGAATTTTTTTCTTCCTTATGTGAGCCTGCTGGCTGAGTCAAATCTAGTGGAGATAATAAAGGAGGAAAAAGGGAAACTGCTTAACTGCTTTTTCATTTTCAGTGCAGCTCTGTAGTATGAGGCACTCCAACACACATCTCTTCAGAGCAGCTGAGGTAGATCATTGCTCAGAGGTATGGGACACTGTACAGTATGCAGGAGAAGAGCATTTTGGAGTTGCATGGGCCTTCCTACAGGATGTTTACAGGAGCAAGCAGAAGAGGAGAATGGGATGGTTCTCAATGTTTTGAGGTGGACTAAACATGGGAAGAGAAAGGACTGACCACTTGTAGTCTGGTCACTGCTCTTGGCCGGACATCCCCCTCACCATTTCAACAAAGTTCATTGTGTCTTCTCGTAAAACTTAATTTCCAATCCTTTTCCTGTCTGTGGAGATCTTGTATGTGTATACATGTGTCTGGGGTCATGGGTGCAGCAGCTGGAGTGGGACCAGGGCTTAGAGCCCTGTGTGTCCATGGTGGCAGCAGTTGAGTGAGAAGGAGTGTGTGAGTTAAGTGTGCTCTGCATTGCTTTCTGGCTGGATTCAGGTGAATGAAGCAGAAGCAGCCTTGTCAATTTTGGCCCCCTACATAACAGTATATTGATTCACTCTTAGATTATAGGTAATAGATCTCTATCTCTCATGATCCTTGTGATTTCAAACTAATTGTATTTACGTGATTTACTAGGAGACTCATTGCACTTAACTATAACCATCTAAAAGATCCAATGTATAGCTTCTGCAGTTTTCCTAGCCTTCCTGTTGTATTTATTGAAGTGTGAATGGGAGTACTGTGGGAAGAATGTGCCTAAAGTGCATGGGATGAATCACCCTGAAGAGACCAGTTTTCCTTCATTGACTAGAAAGAGCTTCTACACAATAACCTTTGTCTTGATATGGAATTTTTGGATGGCTAGACTTAGAAGAATTTAATAAGTAGTAATCTGAAGTTCTAAATGATATTTTATTTTATAATCAGTAATTTGAAGTTATGGTACAAATCTTCCCTTTGGTATTCACTGGAAAAATGAGCTCAGATCTAATCAAGATGAAGCCACATGAGCCTTGTTGACTCGTTCCCCTTGTTTCACAAGTCCCTTTTCCTTGACAATAAATCTTTATTAATGAGAGAACACTGAAATTGTGCAAAACTATGGGAAAGGCCAAAATCTGTAGCATTTCCCTTTCCCTTGTTAATAAAAAAAAATTGCAACAAATGAATGATGCTAATTTTGTAATGTTTTGTTTTTCTGTTGGGACTTTATGAGAAATAGTGTTATAGACACCCAGAGACAAATCACAAGAGCACAGATTGTTCAAGACCTGCACTGCTTTTGTAGATAAAAACTGTAAGAAAATTCAATGACTTTGCATTTGATGATACATTGATTTAGGTTCCTTTATTATAAAGGTATAATTTAACATCACAAGAGATTCTAAGATCAAGAAATCCTTGGAAAAAAGAATTCTGGTGTTTGTACTCACTAATGAACTAAGGCTGGCTAGACAGTAACATAGAATATCAGCTATGACATTACTTAAGTGTTACAGCTGTGTAGTTTAGACACTTACTATAAACATCTAATTCTGGAAGCCCTGCACAGTAAGTCATAGAATCGTAGAGTGTCCTGTAATTTAAGCAGTAGTTGTTAAACTGTTTATGCTATAGCTCAGAATTTTAACAATTTAATGACAAATTTAAATTTTAATTTTAACAGTTTAATAAAATTGGTCATGATTACAGTGAAGTTTTGAGTTACTGTGCTATACACTGTCTTGCTCTGACACTTCCCAAAAATAGTGAGGAAAGAAAGCATGAGTGTGAATTTACTGTATTTTCAGAATTCTGGAAAGATCCCATACTTCCTAAGCTTAACTGTGAGGACGTTATGGGAGACTGTCAAAACTGTACAGAAAATTATAAACACTGGCGGGTAAAATACATAACTACAATTTGAATAAAAAATTGAAGAACAGTTATTCTAATTTGAAAGATGTCCATATATTTTTACAGAACACTAAAATCAGCAAAACATGTCTTACATGCCCTATGTACGTATGATTCCTTGATTCATTTAATTCCTTTGATGCATTGGTACTTTGGTTCCTTTCAGGTGAAAAGGTCTGTGCTGTGAAATGGGAAATTCTGGAAGACTTCTAGATATGTCATTTATAACACGATATTCTTTTGGTATCCTATTTAGTGATGTGTGAGAGCAACTTTGGCCATGGCGGGCTGGATTGCTCTTGAATGTGATATTGTTCTCAAATGATGAACTGACATTTCATTTCTGTGTAAACATACAGAATCAGCACTTCCCAGCCTATTCTGCTGGGCCTTGTTCTGTAGCTCTGGGGAGATCTAACAATGGAGTATGCCCTCAGATTTGTTCTCAAGAAGTCCCCAAACCACAATCTGGCAAACATGGAACAACAGAGCACAAGGAAATTCTGTTAGTAGATGTTGTAGTTGGTACGTTACTGCTGCAGAAAAGAGAGAGTTACTTCAAAAATTAATTCTCCATAGTGATAGTCTTGAATGAATTAGTATGAATTTTCTCGGTCTATCAGATACTGGGAGCAATTTACTTTGAGTGTGAAACTCTGGGTTTCAGTGTTGCTGGGTCTGTAAGACTGAGGATATTTTCCTTTCACTTATTAGTATTGCAAAGGCGTGTTAACTCATAAAATAGATTTGAATGTGGAAGTGTTGGTTAAATAAGTGGTGGATATGAAATATCCAATTGGTTTCTACATATACCAGGACTGCAGAAGGAGTGGTACCAAGGGGACCTCCCACCACCGTCCTCCTGCTTTTAGCCCCCAGATCAGAGCATGCATGGCCTCACCAGTTCCAATTGCCTGGAGGACATCAAGAAACATATAGAAGTGGCACTGAGAGACATAGGGTAGTGGGCATAGTGGTAATACGTTGTTGGTTGGACTAAATGTTCTTAGAGTTCTCTTCCAACCTTAAAAATTCTATGATTCTGTATCCTATTACTAGCTAAAAATGCCAGAATATATTGTCAGCTAACCTTATAATGTCTTCTCTGGGAAACCTAAACCCAAATAAACTGTGCCTCTCATCAATTACAGCACAGTTGATACCCTAGAAGGCAATACATTTATTTAGTAATTTACTTCAGAATACCCAAATATTTTGAAGTTGACTCCACCCACATTCCTTTAATTCATAAGTCTGTTTGAAGCGGCAATTATTTATACATCCATCCAATTTATGTATTTACATATGGAAAAGACTTTCATTATCTTCTCTAAACTTTCTGTAAATCTATTGTCAATCTTCAAGACAAATGATATGATTACATATAAGTGTAGTGACATTAAAGGCATATCAGCACATTCAGTGAAGTAAGTCATTTCTCATTCAGGGAATATCAAATATCCAGTGGTATATTCATTGTGATGAAAATACTGAATACTGTTCTGATGCATGGTGAGAATGGGTTTCAAAATGCTCTGCATCCAGCATCCATGTGAGCTCAGTGAAGAAACATTGTATGAAATGCAGTGGTCAGGGTGGCCAAAGAGTCCCCAGTTTCATCTGAGCTTAAAAACCTGGACATTTGATGCTGTGAATAGCTTTATTTTGATTTTTAGTACGTAGAAAATGTTTCTCCTACATTTTATACAATCTTGACAGTCTCTCTTTGAAAGTATACAAGATTCACTTAAATGAATAAGATGCCTAAATTACTCTCTGAACAGAAAAGCTACTACAAAACCTTAAACAGCCACTCCCATAATGAGCAATATATTATTTTAAAACATTTCTTTCATATTGTAAGATTTCCAAAATGCTAGTTATATTGCCCATCTTTAGATAACAGTAGTATTTGTCACAATTAATAAGTTATGTATGAAAGAGTTTATATTCATGTGGTATTACATATGAATCTACTTTATTCAGGTTCTTACACCATCGCCATTGATAGGCTATCTGAACAGCTTCAAGATTTTCAGCACATGGGGTAGCAACATCTGTGCCATTTAGCAATGATGTAACTCATTCAATCTTGTACTATTCTGATTTGTGCTAGATATTAGATGGTAATAGCATCTAATCATAATAATCATAATACCAACACAGTATATCATTTTTTCCTGATTATCTTTGAGATTGTCAGCAAGGGAAAGGCATTTCTACATAACACTATTTTAATATGCTTCAAATGACCTTAATTTAATTAAATACTTGTACCATTTTTGTTGTGGTCATTGTTATTGTGCATAAAGCCATTGTACTGCCTTTAACACATTTCATTCTGTGTGATTCAGATCTTATACTGGTACTTCAGAAGACCAGCCTGGCTGAACAGAGAACTTCTCTGGAACTTAGGAAAAAATAAGCATTTGTGACCATTTTGAAAATAAGGGCAAAAGAACTACAAAGGTGTGAGATTATGCAAGGAGCAAATTAGAAGGGCCAAAGCCCAGACTGAGATTAACTTGGCCACTACTGTAAAAGACAAAAGTATTTTTAATGTACATAAACCAGAAAAGGAAGACTAAGGGGAATCTCCATCCTTTATTGTATACATGGGGGGGAACACAGTAACAAGAGATGAGTAAAGGGCTGAGGTACTTAATGCCTTCTTTTCCTCAGTCTTTATTAGCAAAACTAATTCTTCTCAGGGTACCTAGTTCACTGAGCTGGAAGACAGAGGCAAAATGAAGCCTTCATAATCCAAGGGGAAATGGCGAGCAAACTACAACATCACTTGGATACACACAAATCTATGGGGCCAGATGGGAACCACCAAAGACACTGAAGGGACTGGTGAAAGACTTTACCAAGCTGTTTTCAGAAACTTACCAGCGGTCCTGGCTAATCTGGGAGGTACCAGCTGACTTAACATTAGTGACTGTGACACCCATCCACAAGGTGGACTTAGGAAATTACCAGCCTGTCAGTCTGACCTTGGGGCTAGGGAAGATAATGGGGAACATCATCTTGACTGCCACCACGTGGCACTTATAGGACAACCAGGTGATCAGACCCTGTCAGCATGGGTTTAAGAAAAGCAGGTATTGTCTGACTAACCTGATCTCTTTCTGTGCTCCACTTAGTGGACAAGCGAAAGGCTGTGGATGTTTAAGCATTGACAGCTGGCTGAACACTGGTGAGACTGCATTTTGGATACTGTGTTCAGTTTGGGATCCTCAGAAGAAGAAGGTTAGGGAATTGCTTGAGCCTGTCCAGAGAAGAAAAACAGAACTGGTGAAGGGACTAGTAAACAAGGTGTGACTGGGGGAACCAGGGCTATTTAGTCTGGAGAAAAGAAGGCTGTAGGGAAATGTCATCACCCTCTATAACTACCTGAAAGGAGGTTGCAGCAAGGAAAGCGTGTTTATTCAGAAGACAAGTGATAGGACACAAGGTGATGGTTTCAAGTTGCACCAAAGGAGGTTTAGATTGGTTGTCAGGAGGAATATCTTCAGAGAAAGGATGGTTGGGTTTTGGAACAGGCTGCTTGGGAAAATGGTAGAGTCACCATCCTTGGAAATATTTAAGATGTGGGTGTGTCACTAAGGGGTGGAACTCAGTAGGTTAGTTTGGTGGCTAGACTTGATGATCTTAATGGTCTTTTCTAACGTAAATTTTTCTGTGTTTTAGTATTTTACTTGTTCAATGAATATCCCTTCTCAGGCTGTTAATACATAAAGTATCTATTTGAAGATCTTACTAAATAAAACACAAATGATCTTAGGAAATACTTAGCTATTGACTGTCTTAGTATTAGAAAGAAAGTAGTAGCAAATAGCTAATTTGTGTGCAAAAAATAAAATGTGATTTGATTTTTGTCAAACCATTTCTAAATATGGTTCTCAGCATTTGCAGGGTCACCCTTCTATCATTTTTGTAGTAATGATATTTACTCAGAACATGTCACCTTGCCTGATAATCTGTATATATCTGAAATAAACTATAATTATAGACTAAAAATAACAAGTTTCCTCAATTGTGTTTCAGCTATGAATCTGCATATATAGATACAAACTCAGGCATTCACAGTACAACAAGGCAGATTATTTTTAATCTCAAAGTTGCTTAAACATGCACAGCTCAAGCTGTTAAGGAGTGTACAAAAAAAAAAAAAATCTGTTGTTTACGGGTCATGAAAAAAACCCTACAAGCAGAATAAAAATACATAAGAAACTTAAATTGGCATGGTTGATATTTATTGAACTGGATGGTTTTATTTTTTCTTACATACTCTGAATATTAAAAACACTGTTTAATTAGAATAGATGGAGTAGATGGAAGGAAAACAAGGCAGTATTTCTATTAAAGTTACTATTACATATACTGGTTATATTTACACTACTTTAATACAGTGTATATGCCCCTGCTAACCTCTAATGAGAAGACAAAGGTACTCAGAGCAGTTTAAGTGCTGTGTACTGTGTGGCAACACAGATCTGAGAAAAGGCTAATTTAGTCTGTTGAGAATAAGGGACAGCAGACAGTCTCAGGCAGACAGCTGAGAGAAGAAAACAGGGAACTGATGTAGTATCAGCAGCCTAGGATTGGAGAGATGGCAAAAGACAAATTCGTGGAGTAACTTTGTCATGTACAGTCTGCAGAAGTTTGTGCTGAGTTCAAGTGAAAGGCACATATGAGATGCCTGAGGGTGTACTTTTTTGAAAATTGGGTGTTGTATTTTGAAAAGTGAGTGATGGCAACCAGAATCACTCTCTGAGGAAAATGGCAAGTTAGCCAAACAATTGAAAGCAGAGGTGTGTTGGGGAACACCCCAAGTTTCCCCAAAAGGGTTGCCCTACCGGTGCTCGCGTGGGGAACACAAGACAACTCAATATGAGTAGCGTCCAACTTTACTGTAGCAACATACCATCTTATATAGCATACTTGCTTCCAGGGATACAAGGTCCAGGGATACAAGCTCTATGCAACACGCACGCTAACAATATCGTTGCCCGAGTTATCTCCATATATGGGATATGTTGTTAACTACAACACTATGGATACAGAATACTATGGATACTGAATACAACTAGAACACTGTGGAAAACTCCACACTCCACACACCTTAGGATTACATCATTGGTAAATCATTAGTCAATCAGTAGCTACGTGCTGCCGAGCAACCTGCTCTCCAACAGAGGTGAAATTACTAGCTGATATGAAATGCTAAATAAACTTCATCTTTTTTGTTCATTGAAGGGAAAATTAAGGGTACCACAAATGCATATACACATAAACATACACATTAACATACATATATGTATACATATATGTATATGTTTATATATATATATGTATGTAAAAGAATATAGAATGAATTATTGAAAGCAAATTAACTGAGGAAGGTACAAAGAAGCTCAGTGCCTTGAAGATGGAAGTATACACACTCAGGCTGTATGTAAGAGGTATAATTTTATTTGTAGGAAGAATTAACAACTTATGTTATATTGTAACCACCACCAAAGACTGTAATCCAGTTAAGGATTTATCAGCATAGATGCAGACATATCCTTACCACCTGCACCATGAGACTGTATGGGAGTCAGTTGATTCAGCAGAGAACCACAAAATAGTATGACGTGTTGGTACAAAGCAGATGTGATATGGACTAATTTGTGCTAGTAGCATCCCTTTTTATTGCTGGTACAGGGTCATGTTAATACAGTTAAAGAGATTCAGAATCAAAACCAGCAAATGTTTAACTAGCTTGGGAAATGAGCAGAATGAATATTTACCTTCCCATGTACTCACATCTTATGAGAAATGCTATAGTAAAAAAGCAGATGTCATAGACGGCCCAGTAGAATAAGTGGTTGATGTTTTTTGAGCTGTACTGTTTAGCAGATCAGTCTACATTCATAACATCCCTCAGTCAATAAAATTTTTCATTCTAAGTAAAACAAATGAAAAAAGGGAGAGAATAAATAAAAACAATTCGTCATTCGTTACTAATTGAGTGACTATTTGTTACAGTATTTAAAATGGTTTCCACCAGCAGAATGACCATCATGTCTTTCCTGAGCTGCTTGTTTGTTTCATTCTTGCCATGCTGTGATTTGTGTTGCATGGAAATAAGGAAATCTGTTATTGTCACAGTTTTATGGCAAAATAAAATGCCATAAATTATTTATCCCTTGTTCATTATTCTTAAATCCATCACATTCATGAACATTGTTCCCTATAAATTTGAATTCAGTTATTCATTTAAAGGCATGTCAGTATAAATTTTAGGATGGAAAAAATTAAGATTATGTAATATCAAAGTAGCTTTTTCTGAAGTAAGTAGAAAGAATCTTAAAATGAAATTTAACTGAATTTTGTATATTTTTTTAAAAAATGGACTCTATTGAGATTTGTAAATACAACTCATGCTCAGATTTTCTACATTATTTCATCTTTGATGCTACTAAATAATCTTCATTTACCTTGCATGAAACAATGATGTTATGTTTACTTTAAAGAAGTTTAAAAAATTTATATTCTTAAGTTACTGATACTAAGTAGAGACTACCATGCATGCTACAGAAGAGCTGATAGTATTTCTGTGGCTTATGAAGGAAGTACTGCTTACAGCCACTAGAGTTATTACAGAAATTTCACTGAATGACAGGAAAATATACAGAAAAATTTTAAATAAAGATGAAAATCTTGACCTGTTTGTCTTTAATTTATGTTGAAATTAACAACTTTTGAAATCTTAACAAAAGTCAAAAACTACTTGTTTATTAAAATGGTGAGCAAACAAAGATTACACTTGCTGCTAGTATTAACTTGTTAATTAAGTTTTTCCTTTATTCTGTATGGTAACCCAACAATGTAGAAAAAAAATCAAAGTTGCTACACAACATCTCATTCTCTGCAGGAATCTGCCTGTTTGTACTCTCTTACTTTGATTCCCACTCCACCATGAATATGGAAATAGGTCATGGAATTGGAACAACTTGATGAGAAGAGTTTAGCAACAAATTCTGGGGATATTTCAACCACTTTAGTGACTTAGTTGCTTAGGAACAATTAAAAAAAATCATTTTTTAATGTAAAAAAGTTCCTTAGATATGTTTTTGGAAGAATTGAATGCTTCTATATCTTTCCCATGTTGTAAATGAATGTATGTATACATATTTATTAACAGCCTCATTGCAAGCACAATACTTCCTTCATTTGAATCAGAGCTTAACATGACGTAAGGCAACTCTGTTAGCATTAATAAATCACTGCTATTCCCCAATTATTAATAGAGAAAATATTGTTAGTCATTGAACAAAACGTGAAAAAAAAAGTTTAGTCCACAAGCCTGATGCATTCAGCTAGGGGAACAAAGGAGAACCGTTGCTTTTTTTCATAATAAGTAATTAGTGGGTACTTTAATGCCAAAAACCCAAAAGCTAACTTCTCTTTATGTATATATATATAAAATCTCATTGGGATGGTGTTTGCATTTGTTGACAAAACAGAATCGATAAGAAACTAATACTTTGGTTATTACTGAACAGTGGTTGCATGGAATTCAGTATTTCTCTTTGTCCCACTATGCTATCACCTCTTCTCTCCCCAATAAGGAGGCTTGGGGTGGTGAGGAAGTGGTGGGGTGGGAGAAAATGCAACCAAGATATCTGACCTGAACTGGCAAAAAGGATATTCCATATGATGTAACATTATTCTCAGCAGTACGAACTGGAGTAGAGGAAGAACAGGTATGGGTTTTTTTTGTTGTTTTCTTGTTTCTGTTTTCTTGTTTGTTTTCACTTGTTTTTTTTTTCTCTTTCCTTCACCTGTTAATATATTTTTCACTTAACCCATGAGTTTTCTTGCTTTTACTCTTCCTACTCTCTTCCTATTATCTTCCCTGTCCTGATGGAGGAGTGTGAGTGAGCAGATGGTGACTGCTTGTCTGCCGGTCCATAACAGTCCTACTCCTCCTGTTATACATCTTCAGTCCTACTCCTCTTCTTATACACCTTGACCACAGCTGTTACTGGGAAGTGAAACTAAGAAGTACAGCGGTAGAAAAGCTGCCTGCCACATCTTTGACCTGTGTCTCTTTGGTAATGCTCAGCCTCTGCTCTGGAGATAGCAGGTAAATAGCAAGGTTAGGAATTGATCCCACTAATCAGTTTAGATGATGTCATTATGCTTTGGGAGAAGAAACCAATCCAGCAAGCTATATTTACAGACACAAACAAAGGCCTTTTGTTGCTTTGCTTCTCTTTTTCTCTGGCCTGATGAATATTTACGTGGACTATGCAAAAAAAGAACAAATTCAAGGTAAGCGTTTGAGAGCTTCCAATTTAAAGACTTGGTTTCTGGTTGTGACAGAGTTTGCCTGAAAAATCAGACAGTCGGGCTTGACTGCTTTAAAGTAATAGAAATTGTGCTCACTTCTTTCACAAACCGTAACAGCTTTCAGTGATGGATGCTGAAGTTGGTGGATCTAGATGATAATAATAAAAGAACTCCAGAGTGAGCTATCTATAAGACTAGTCCTCATTAACTACATCTCAGTTTTATGACTTCTCTAATCCAGAGAGGAAGCCAGTAGATGGGATTATTTTGGACTGTATACCTGAGATCCTCAGCTTGGAGAGATGTGACAGCAGACAAAGGTAGACCAGTACATTACATCTCTGCAAACTGGGTAGAAGAATGGAAAGGGAGGAGAGAAAGCAGGAAGTTTTCTCTCTCCACCCAGGGATGCCCCATCCCTGGAGACTTTCAAGCTGAGGATGGATCAGGTCCTGGGCAACCTGATCTAGCTGTGCATGCTCATTGAAGGGGAGTTGGACTAGATGAGGATTCTATGATTCTATAAGCTCTCTTGAGCAAAGGGAGGCCAGCTCTTGTGCTCTGCAAACCCATCACATTTTCCACAAGGCAATATTCCTAATTCACTGCTAGCTAGACATCACAAGGAGATTAATTCAGTGCAACTGCATGTCCATGAGTGCCATTTCTTGACCTAGGAGGATGATAGTGAAAAATAATAATGTGAATATAATAATGTAATAATATAAATATAATAATATAATAATAATGTGAAAAACATATATTATCAGTACAGGTTAGGGGCCTAACGGAAAGGAGCTCTGCAGAGGACCCGGCTGTCCTGGTGGACCATGAGCCAGCAGTATACCCTTGTGGCCAAGAAGGTCAATGGTATCCTGGGGTGTGTGGCCAGCATGCTGATCATATCCCTCTACTCTACCCTGGTGAGGCTACGTCTGGAGAACTGTGTCCAGTAAAATATAATTAGAAATTATAGAGAAAATATCTTCCTTGTAATAACAGATTTCATTCTTTAAATGAAAATGAAAATAAATGCATCTGTGCACTGGCCAGTAATTTTTTGTATTCTTCCCCAGTGTAAGACAGCATCAAGTGCAGTAGAAATGTCTGACATTCCCTTGCTGTTGTTTACTGGAGAACAAAAGAGCTTCCACAATTCATCCACTTGCATTATTTTATGATTTTTTTTTTCTAACTGAAAGTTAATTGATTTTCACATCTTTTATACGTACATATATATAAAATACATACAGTTAGGTATAGTTCACCTTTAAAACCAGATCACAAAAAAATGTCTTTTAATTCATGTATACCAAATATATTTTTTAAAAGGTTGTTTTATATTATCCCTCCTATAGGCTTTGTATCATGTTTTCTGAACAATGTCTAGCTTCTAAGAATGTCAACTCACCCACATCACATTCACTGAGAAATTCTTTGTATCTTCTCTCAGCTTTCAGCCAGTCATTCAGACATAATTCCAGGACATTTTCCACCATTGAAACTCTCACATTTGATTACTTAATGTGTCTCCTACAATCCTACTGAAAGAAACAGGTGGAGGACGCTTTACTGAATCAAAGCAAGTAAGTAATGGAAAGACAGAGCTGTATCAACTAGATCCTGAACCTGAAAATTAGCATCTTTTCTCGCACAAGAAGAAAGTGTGCCTTTATTCAGATTGTGGAGGGCTGGGAGAGGATGTGCAGGCATTGTCCATATGCACCCAAAAGCAGATCAACACAGCACTGTGCCTTAACACTGCAGAAATTTCTGCCTGAGCTCCATCATTTGTCAGATGTCCAGGGACTGGATTTTTGAGGGAGAGATAAGGACATTTCCCACTTCTTTTTATATAAAGGTGGATCTGCCTAAATAGGCAGGATGAGTAGCTGAAGTTGTCTTTATCTTTGGGGAGGTTTTGATGAGGTCTTCTCCAGAGCAGAACAGAAGCTTCAACTGTGGCAGCTGTTGACTGTGTCATATCTCAACATAATCCTGAATGTTATTTATATCTTATTTACCTTTGAATGGCACTACTGGCTTCCAGGGCTCTCCTCAGAGTGAACAAAGGCTATGTTAATAAGTGTTTTTCAGGAACAGTTCCTGACCCTGGTAACAAATATTTGTCTTTCATTATGTAGTTACTTTTAAATCATTTATGTAAGAAGTAAAGATAAGATGTGTAGTCCCTCTTCTCCTTGTTGCTGGTATGCCTGTTTTTTTTTTCCCCCACCCAAGACAAATAATTTTAGACAACATATTCCAAATATCCTGACAATGTTTTTTATATCCAAATGTCAAGATGCAATTTCCATAATAATACTTCTATGTTTTTGGGTGGATTTCTGATTTCAGTCTGATGTCACTCTGTGAGACAGACAGGTTCATTTCCTGCAGTGTTTTTTCCATCTCCATTATCTGCAGAACCCCAGGCAAATAGTTTACAGCATGGATAGTATCCCAGAACCAAGGTAGGGCTGTCATATCTGGTGATGTTTGACAGTTTGCAGAAATTGCTCAGGGAGTTGGATCTTTTTCTTACAGATAATAAGGCTAGCATGTTCTCAGATTATCCGATTCACACTTTCTGATGATTTCTTCTCAGTTTCTTTCTACCACAATGGCAGGTTGGAATGTCATTTGATGATTACCAGCTAAACATATATAGCACAGCCATTTCTGACACATGCAGTTTTAATGCATACTGACTACTCAGACTGACACAATTTGAAAGAGGCATCTTGTTTTAGGACTTCCTATTTTGTCTTTCAGCTGAACGTGAAATGAAAATTCTCTGATATAATGAAATATTTCTTTTTTGCATTAACATGGAGAACCAAAGTGTCCCTAGGTCAGCTTACTGCATCTCTTGAAGTCCTCTGTTTGCACTGAGTTTTTGTGGAAACACAAACAATGCTTTGCTAACTCACTGTGGCATCTTGCTTACTACTACTAGGCCACAGCTAATCTTTTGAAATTGCCAAACCACTGGTAAAACAGGTCTTTCTCTAGTTGCTCTCTACTTAATTATCAGTGACTCGCAAATTGCCTTTCATTTTCACTGTGTCAATCCCCGCAATCCCAGGGCTAAAAACAACCAATTAGTGACATAGCAGAAAAAGCATTTCACCAGTCACTTTTTAGAGCTGAGTTTAGCTTCTGTTTAGGAGTGTTAACAGCCTCATAATTAGATTTCTTTCTTAGCATCAACTAGTTTCTGTAAAAAATCCCAGAGGTTTAAGACCAAGCAATCATTTTGATAGAATAGCAGCTATGCTTTTAACTGACATCTTGTGTACTGCAGTGCTCCCCCGTCTTCACTTTAATTTGTGGAGTTCTGGAGACCGAGATCTGTGCTTGAACTCTGTTCATACTTTGTTTCCACTCTTTTGCTGCACTCATCCTTCCTAGATAGTAAAAATGGTTAATTCTGACTCCTTCCGTTCCTCATGGGATGCCAGGGAAAGAAAACTCGCTAAACGGAGGAGAGTGTGGTGAGAGGAGAAAGGGGAAGAAGAAGAAAGGTGAAATGGCTTTCTACCTTCCTTGCCTCACTCACTGCCAGTCCTCCATCGTATACTCACTGCACAGTTACCTCCAGCCAGTCTGTCCTGAGCCAGGTGAGATGTGGAATGCTAATCTCCAAATGGACAGTGCACAGTTTAGTAGATATTTCTGTAAGGAACTGCTATAATATGAAGCAGGAAAACTGCCGTAAGTGACATCAGCTCATGTCACAACACTCAGTGAGAGGTGCACTAATGGATTGACAAGTCTCATTCATGCCAAGAGCACACTGTCTTAACAGCTCCTTCTGGGGCTACTGAAGCCTCAGGTCTGAAGCAGCTTCCTTCATTCTTTCCTCCAGCTTGTCCACTGCCTCACAGCTAAGCAGTGACGTTAATTTCTAGGCATGCACATCATGTCTTATGGAAATCCAGACATCAACATGCACCAGAGCTTTCTGTCTACAGAATTTCACCTTTGGGAGTGTAAGGTCATATATTTATAAAAGTCTAAGGAATCTTGCAATAATCCCTACTCACTAGAGAATATAAAGCAAGGAAAGCAGCAGTGAAAGGAAAACGGAGTGTATTTCAAAGTGCATGCAATTATTGCAACTAGCTATGAAAAATCAGAAGTCACAACTTAATTTGCATCTGAAACATAATAATAAAAAAAATCATAGTCTCAAACTCAGTGATTTTGCAAAAGAGACAAGAGAGAAGATCTGGGGACTTTTGAATATCTGTTATTTTTGACAATGATTTGTTTAATAAAGTTGTTTCAAAACATTTTTAAGGTCTAAACAGACCTTATTTAAAATGTTTTAAGCAAAATAAAATAATAAGAATAATAAAAAAATATCTAAAATTCTCTATTTTACTAACTGGTTCCTTCTGCACTGTGAAGCTTTCCCTAAATTAACTTCTAAGATTTAGCTGCCAGACAAAAAAAAAAACCAAAAAACCTATGAAATCCTTGCTAAACAAAACCCAAGTTAGTTTTCTGGAATTCAGGCTCCTAACTTCGAAAACCAAGGGTGATGAATAACTTCTAATCTATGATGAGCATATCTTCTTTTTCTTCACGTCAAGAATGACTCGCTCCTTTTTGGAGCTTCTCCGGGTGAGATCATTCACTGTTCTTTTTCCCAACACTTATAAGTACGGGCAGAGACTAAATCAAATTGCACAGAAAGACTTTGTTTGAAATTCTAAATTGGATTTTGCAATCTAAAGAGAAACTGTGGTGGAATTTACATACTCATAAACAAACAAACAAACAAACAAACAAACAAAAAAACTACAACACTTGGCAATGTAGAGACCATAGGCACATAAACAGTCAGGTGAAATAGCTTGCACTTTTAAAATTCTTCCAGTGTGTGGGCCCAGAGAGAGACTGATGGAATGACTGACTGGTGGGAGCATATCCAACATACCTGAGGCTATTCCAGACAGACTGCTCCAAGTATGCTTCTATATCTATTGCTAAGCTATTGGTGATTAATAAACATACAAATAAACAACATTGCCTTCCCCAAATCTTGACAATGGGGACTCTGATCCATAACTCATTTCTTCCATGCCTTCTTCATATGGCTTCCTGCTATGAGTTATTTACTGTTAGAAGAAATTCTTCCCTTTCTTCTGATCAGTGTTAAAATCACAGCAGTCTGTAATACTGTTGTGGCTATGAGATGGGGACAATACTGTGCAGCAGATATACCTAGAAAACAAGAAGTGCTCTTTCTTGAAGTTAATTCTCTTTGAATATTTAAGGCTTCCATTAAATATTTTAACTGATATTCCAAAGGGAGAGTTCATATTTGGTGGTTTATAATCACAATTTTCCTTAGTCTGTCCAGAGTCATATCTTTCTAACATAGAGTCCCCATCCACCACTGTCTCTGATTCACAGCTTTGGCTCCGGGATGCTTTTCTCCTTGTACTTGTGTAATTGTGTCCTGTTTACCAAATAATTACTTTGTTCCATGATTTTCCTCTTTAGCACTTCCATAACTGTACCAAATGTTGCAGTTGGTACATTACTGTTGGCAAAAAGACAGAATTGCTTTGAAAAAAATCATTCTCTGTAATGGTAGTCTTGTAAGATGATACCACGAATTTTCCTGATTTCCCAGTATGTCACATACAGGGAACAATCTAATTTGTGTTTGAATCTTTGGGATGGAGGTGAGGCTGACTGGCCTGTAGTTTCCTCGCTCCTCCTTCTTGCTCTTTTTGAAGACAAGTGACATTGACTTTCCTCCAGTGTTCAGGCATCTCTCCTGTTCTCCATGACCTTCCAAAGAGAATAGAGAATTATTTGGCAATCATTTCTGCCAGGTCCATAGGCACTTGCAGGTGCATCCTGTCAGGGCCCATGGTTTTCTGTGTGTTGAATTTGCCTAGATGACCTCTGACCTGATGCTCCTCAGCACAGGGGAAGTCTTCCTTTCTCCAGACTCTAGGATTCCTGAAATATGCATGTGCTCGTGTATATCATTCCTATATAGGGATATAGTCACTCTGAAATTGCTTTGATGTAATATTGGAACATATTGACAGAATATACACTTATGAATTTTCTTAACAAGTTGGAGAATCTACCTTTATAGCACAATCTTGTAAACTGAAATTGGGCTTTCTGAAACATTTCACTATGTCTTTTGAAACTGTCTACATATTTCAACATTAAAATTCAAGAAAAGCTGTTACCTGCATTTGAACTTGATTTTTGAAAGTGCAGTTGGAAAGATAACCTGTTCAGAGAGGTGACTGTCAAGTACATTACAGCATTGCTCAGGTAAAGTTCAGTTCATGAGAAAATATGAATACTCATGTAATGATGTATCAGAAGTGACGCTACAATATTTATATACTTTAGAAAGGGATTATTTTTTACATAAATACAACTTATTAGAGGATCAAAAGATAATATTAAGTGTTATAATGGTACCTGAAGTAAGTATTGCATTTTTTAATAGATTTAATAGAAATAATGCAATAATGTGTTTAGAAACATTGTAGCTGAGTTGTGAGAAGTTTAATGTTATTGCATTTGCATAACTGCCAATGCATAAATTGCAGAAAGGCTTTATGGACAATTTGACAAACACAACATTGATTGCAAGCAGTACCAGAGGAGCAGAAGTAATTAAATTAAAGACTTTTTGCCACAATACTCTAAATTCTCAAAATGTAATACTGAAAGAGCTACTTTCAACTCAAAGGTATGTGGAAGTTTTCAGGCTGTTGGATCCTGGACTGGTAAAGTTTTGAAACATACGTTGTCTGTGGAATGGATTGTTCTCAGACTGTTCCTCTTCCACTGCTGGAGTGCTCTGTTTAAGTGCTACAGTGAAGAACTAAATGCATGGCTGGCTCTAATAAAATTCAGTTTTTTTTTCACTATTTCTTTCCTGAGACAGAGCAGTGAGCACAGGAATATTCAAGTTTGGAAATATACATTTCAGCTGTAAATTCTAATATCTCTGAAGCCAATATTAGAAAAAGATTAGCCATCCCTGGGGGGACTTCTAATATTTTGTTCTAAGGCACGTCTTCTGTTAGTAGATTGGTCTTTATTCTGTAAACATTCATAAATGATGATCTTTGCTCATGTCAGTTGTGCTGTGATGTTGATGGAAATATTCACATGAACAGAGCAAACTTTGAACATGTGCAATCTGTGATTTTAGATAATAACCCATCCTTAAAATAAGAACATTGTCTGTCCAATTAGTCCAAGCCTACACAGTAGACTTCAAGGGGATGTGAAGATCCCTGAACTAGCTTTAAATTGGCCATCTTGAGTACTGGAGCACTATTTCCATGATAGCAAGAAACTCTACGTGGTCTAATTTTCCTTTCTCTGGACTGAGCAAATTAGCTTAAGTGTGACCAGTATGTAAAATAAATAGTTTAAAGCTAGTTCCTTTTTCTTATTATTGCAGTATGGTCTTGAATACAACTACATTCCAATTAGAGAGGCAAGATAATATTTTGTTATTTAAAGTTTCCTTAGAGCCTGAATGTGTTAAAATTTTGTCCATGTAGACCAAATCACATAGGGCAGTAGCTCTATATATTTGGATATGCAGTTATTGACCACAGAGCTGGCCACAAATCATCCAGCACAAACAGGATTTATGTCAGGTCTTACGCTGGTTAGTTACATGGCTATAAGTAGTTTTTCACTCTATCTCAGTGAAAACATTTCAGTACAGAAAACATAACCTGTGAAGCAATGAAAATTGTTATAAACGTTTTAAAATTATAGCTTTTCTACTATTATTGGATTTGAGGAACTTTTATAATTATGTAAAAAGATTGCTGTTTTAAATGTTTTAAAATCACTTTCCTTGGTTGGGTTGCTATGAATTTAAAGATACTGGATGAGGTAGAGATTTCACTGTGAGTTTATCATACAAGAGCTGCGACTAACATGTATACACTCTCCTACTTTCTATCACATCCCTTCAAGCTCATGCATCCCAAATTCTTTTACATATCAGCCTTTCCTGTGGTTGTGACTGTCCTCTTCCTGATGCTAGCCACTCAGCATTTTTTCCCAATGATCCTCCCCGTTACTTTGGAAAAACAGCATTGGGAAAATTATGAAGGGAAGAGTTGATTTCCAGAAACCACTCAGTGCTGCAACTGAGGGCTTATTGTGAGAATGGTTTCCATTTCCACAGACTGCAGTGACACTACGATACCCTTTGAGTATAAATCTGCCTCTAGCTGTACACTTCAACCACCCTTAGAAGAACTGTTGGGAGGACAAACGGATGCATTGCAAAGAGGATGTGAAGGGTGAAGGAGCTGATGAGAGGAGGAGATGCTCTCATCTGATGCATACAGATTAATTTAAAATACTTCAAATATGTTTTGAAAGGCATTAATTATTCATTTCAAAGAAGAGTGTTAAAGGGGTAGTAGAATAAAGGAACGGGGAGAGGCAAGTTTTGGTTGTGCCAAGGGATGCAAAAGAATGACAAAAGAATGAGGTGAACGTGGAGAGGAAGAGGAGGTAAGTGGTGAGGGGTCCTGACGGCTCCAGAAAAGTATCTATGAGATGTCCACTTTACAGGTATTTATAAATTATATCTGATACAATAAGCAGTATGCGGTATTACGACCCTCAGAAAGACCACGAGTAGATATCAAATGGTTCCATGTGGGTAATATAACTGAGTAGGTAGGAAATGTAGATAGCTTTGTTTAAGAAAACTCAGCCTAGACCATCGAGCCAATGTGAGCTGAAGAGTAGTACACAGGAGAAGATCTGAAAGCCCAGCAGATGAATGAGACTGAGAGAAACCAGACTTCCAAAAGCTGTCTGAAGGAGAAATAGAAATTCAGCAACGAAAAGAAGGAACAAACCAAAATTTCTACCAGCCACATGCCTGTACTTTTCAAGGGTGTAAGAAGACAGCTCTAACAAAGATCCCATTTTCCAAGTCATAGGCAGTGAAGAAGGCCTGTTAGTAATGTATTCATTCAAGATCATTATCAACAATATGACAGACAAAACAAAATTCTAGATACTTAAAAATGTTAGCAAACACCTTCAGCTTTCTAAACAATCTTCTGTCACTAATTCTACCTCATCACCACCATACACATTTAGATCTTTTTGCACCCCATACCACTCCTCAGACATGTGGGTTACAGGAACATAAATCTTCTCTGGAAGTGCTAGTTTCCCATTTACTCAGACTTGTGCTCAAGATGTTACTGCTCTAACTTTACACATACACTGCTTCCTATGCTTTGCTATGGCACATATATTGGATAAATTCCTCTGCAAGGGCACATAAGCACACTCCATGTGAATCCCTTTGTGTTGCAACCCTGCTGTTTGTCCTCTAGCTGGATGCAGGGTGTCTTGGTGTCTGATGGGGAGATCATGACTTCCTGCTGTACCAAAACTGTTTCTTACTGCTGCTGTTACTCCATTATCCCTCCAGGGTAACAAAAATTTTCTTGATTCATTGACACAAATCTGGAAGGAGTGGTTAATATTCCATAGTGCTGTGCTGACATTCAGAAAGATCTTGATGTGCTAGAGAGATGTGCAGAAAGAAATTCAAGAAAGACAAGTGTGGGGTCAGGCATCTGGTGAGGAATAATCCCATGCACCAGGACTGACTTGGGACTGATCTGCTAGAAAGTAGCTCTGCAAAGAAGGACCTGTGGTCCTGGTGGACAAGCTGAACAGCATTAGGAAAAGCATTGCCAGCAGGTCGAGGGAGGCAATCTTCACCCTCTACTCAGCCCTGGTGAGGCCACATCTGGAATACTATGTCCAGCTCTGGATTCCCCAGTATAAGAGAGACACGAAGCTCATAGAGTGAGTCTAGCAAAGGCCTGCTAAAATGTCTAAGGGACCGAAGCATCTCTTATGCGAGGAAAGGCTGAAAGAACCGGGCCTGTTCAGACTGGAGAAGGCTCAGGGGGAATCTGATCAGTGTGTACAATTATCTGAAGGGAGACTGTCAAGTGGATGGGACCAGACTCTTCTCAGTGGTGCCAAATGATAGATCAAAAGGCAATGGGCATAAACTGAAACACTGGAAGTTCAAACTGAACGTGAGGAAAAACTTATTTACAGCAAGGATGACTGAACTCTGGAAGAGACTGCCCAGAGATGTTGTAAAGTCTGCTTCACTGGAGATATTAAAAAGCTGTCTGGACATAATTCTGGGTAATGTGCTCTAGAGGACCCTGCTTTAGCAGAGAGATTGGTCTAGATTTCTAGATGTTCCTTTGAACCTGAGCCACTCTGTGATTTTCAACATCATCCCTACCTCCCCAACTTGTTTTCTCAAGAGTATCTCTGTTTTTATATGAGAGGTTGATGGCTGTCTTAATCAAACTTCATTATTCAGAATTTCCCTGTAGTATTACCAGTTACATCCTCTTAGAAGACAGTTTTGGATAGCTATTCATACACTCTATTTACACTCACATATTTATCTTGTTATCTATTGCTATCTAAGTCATTTTATCAATAAGAAACCATTCACAGTCTCCCACAGTGTAGGAAAGGAAAAAGGGAAATGCACTACTCAGTGAATGAATTCAGAGATGTAAACAGAAGACATACACAAAAAGCAGTTATTGAAAGTAATCGACAACTGAAGTCTATTTCCCAATTTTTCACAAAGGTATTTTTCAGGACCCCATTTCCAGGCTGCGTAAAGAGCTTCAGGTCTTAGGTGAGAGTTGCAAGCTCTTATTTTTCCCTCCTCTGTTTTTCCAACATATCCAATATTAAATAGCAAAGTATGAAGAATAACTGCAAAATACATCATTTTTTTCAGTGACCAGGCAGCTAACATGGTCTTTTCTATATACAAGGTTATTTCTTACTCTCCCTTAAGACATTAATAATTAGCCTGGCTGCAGCCCAACTGCACTTCTAATGAAGGACCTTTTATATTCATAGATATTGCCAAAAGATACAAGCCTGAGCTAGAGAAACCTTAATTTTGGGGCAGTATGTCTGGGTTATGAATGTTATACAAGTCAAGTATAAATTAAATAATTTATGTTACTCTTATAAAACACTTCGCTACTAAGCATACCTGTGGAAGATTTCTACACACTCGGATTGTGAGAGAATTCAGTGCGTTTTCAAAGCTGGATTGAAACTTGATCTAATGAAAGATGTTTCTGCCCACAGAAAGGATGCTGGAGTAGATGATCTCTAAGAGTGTCTTCCAACCAAAACCACTCTGATCCTGTGCTACTAAAAATGAAGAATTCTTGATCTTACATATATCAAACAATTCTTTGTTTAACCACATACCATTCAACAGTTAAGTGTCTAAAGACAGAGAATGCACCAGATTCTCCTAAGGGCAACACATTGCCACGACCAAATTCCTAAAATTCAGATCCTACTGATCCTTTCATTATATAGCTATAGTTTAATCAGTGTGTCTGGTTAAAGGCAGAGATTTTTAATGTATTTCAACTCCAAATGAGCATATCTGTGCATGCCTTGCTACTTTTGAATTATTTTTCTTTTTCTTTTTATTTCAGAGATGACAATTTGCTGAACTTGATGATCTGAGGCCATGACATACTACAGCTCTTTGTTAGCAAGTTATACGTGAACTTTCAGCACCTGATGACAGGTCATCAACTGGCAGAGAACCACCGTAACTTTTAGAGAATATTGTACTGATCTTTCCTTACATTAGTACTATGCTATGAATTTATTCCATCTAAAGAACTAACAGATATGACACAGGGTGGGAGAAGGCATTATGTTCACACATTTACTGCTTTGTAAGTAGATCTGTAGACCACTATCTTCAAATTTAATCATGGCACATTACATCAGTATCTCAAATTGGAAGCTCCTTAACTAAGTGTTCATTTTTGGTAGAAATGCTAGAGAAGACATTAGAAAGAAAATAATGCAAGCTATGTGGTGACATTATTGCATTAATTAAATGCAATTTCAATTGTGGCCATAACGTATGCTGTTCAGTGTATGCCTTTTCACAATTACATTAAGGAATAGCAGGTGAGGAAAAAATAGAGAAAAAAAATCACAGATGTTCTATTGATTTATGTCCCTGCCACTTTCCCTTTATGATAGATACTATAGGTTTTGATTTGATCTAAGTAAAATATTGTTAAACATTCCAAATGTTCAGTTTAATTTCTGGACACTTATCAGAAATTATTTTATTTAGACAAAACTTTCAAAAAGAGAATTCAGAGACAAAGGCTCCACTAAAAATTGTCTTCAATATTTATATATATGGGGAGAAATAACACTGACCTGATAGAAAAACTTAGATGTAAACAGTCTGCAGTACTAATTTTAAAGTCGTGTTACTAAAAATACTCTGTTTCTTACCTTATCAAATGTTAATGATCTGCTTTATTTTTCTATATCCAGTATGACACAGACTTTTGTAAGAAAGAGTATGAACAAACAGTCAACCATCACCAGAAGGAAACACTCACTCGCAAAGATATTTCTGAAAGAATAATATAGTCTGAGAATCAGCTATTGATAAAGTAATTACAAATAAATAATGTTAATTGATGTTGTTAACTCTGCAAATTTGAATAGCTACTTAGCTAAATGACCCGTTGCCTCAGACTGCCTAAGGCAAAGAACATTCAAAACCAAGCCCAAGTCATTCCACCTTCAAAATAACCTGATTGTGAGAGGATTCCATGATTCAAATCTCTTAATATACTCTTCCACATCAGTATTATTTTGAGGTCAGGAGGTTTCTCTCTAAACAGAAACCCACTTTGAAGATTTAGTTTTTAATTCCCATTTCTGGTTTGCTTCATGTTTGGAGTTGATGCCTTCTAATGCGAATCCGCACCAACAATGCATTTTTTTCTATATGAACATTTCTGAAGTGTCAAAATGCTCCAGTCAGTTGATTGTGATAAAAGATGCAGATTGAACACTGGCAAAATTTATGAAGCAAAACTACTGGCATGTCAACCTTCTGACAGATCGGTTGTAAATAGGAAATCAAGAGGGCTAAAAAAGAATTTGAACACTTTGCAAAGGATGCTTGAGCTAATAGTAAAGACAGCTTAAATACATAAAAATCAGGAAGACAGATATGAAATGGTGAACATGCCTGGAACAGAAATGTAAGATGGGTATTTGGGAATTATAAGATCACAGAGAAGAAAGAAATCACCAAATTTTTCTTTACTGTTGAAACACTCTGGGGAGTGATTTTTTTCATTACAGGTCACAGGGTCATGATTAGTTTGAAATAAATATGCAAGAGGTATGATATCAAGCAGATTTTTATGTCTGACCTTCGTAAACTACCAGGACTAGGTGATATTCACCAAGACAGAAGTCATATGTGAAATTACAGAACAGTTGGCCAAGGGCACAACTTGTCATCACAAATTGAATCTGTGTCAAAGTATTGGTGAGCTGCCAGTATAATTCCCATCTACAGAAAATCCTACATCCTGGTAAGTCTGAATTCTGCCTCTGGTTAGACAGTAGAATAAAAAGATAGCTAAATTCATAGGAAAACATTATCTTTGGGGAAAGAGCCAGTGTGGCTCAGTTAACAGATGAAGTTCTTCCAAAGTGTCACAGAATGCTGACAAAAGGAACTCTAATTTGGTGTTATTACACCAAATATTTGAATTTTCAAAAAATCTTTGACAAGATTGTATGCAAAAGATTATTAGAGAAACTAACGTGTCAAAAAGTTGGGGCATTTGTGAAGCTAATGAAACAAGAGATAAATTTTGGGATAATCAGCACAACTAAAATTAGGCACATGACTAAGTTCACTGCTGAAGTAAGCATGGAGAATTAGGCACAAAATAATATCCATCTGCCAACGAAAAGACAGCAAAAGGATAAGAACACTTATTGGTATAGTGTGGGAGATGGGCAGAAGTGACAAAGAATGTATCCAATTTTTTACAAGTATTCATGCAGAAGAACACATTCAGATAAAAACACCGGAGAAACATGATGGAGAGACAAAGTATATAAGAAATGCTCATAATTTAGTGAGACTTCACAGAAACTGACTTTCAAATGGAGCTCAGTGATAGCATTTTAGCCAAAATAAATATATATATATATAGTTAGTTTTACTTGCACACTCACAGAAATCATTCAGCAACTGAAAGAAGGAAGTAGAAAGATAAAGAATAGGAAAAGAATAAACCTAAACTATTTTCTATACTGTGTACATTAGTAGGAGTACATACACTGAATAAAGGACAAGAATGAGTTTGTATTGAGTTTTTTTTAACCTACATGATTGTTCACAGAAAAAATATAAGTAGAAAAGTCTAAAAAAGGTAGGAAATGAAACTATCAGAAGTTCTAACTAATCTGGACACTTTAAAGTATGTGGTACCTGTTCTTCACAACATCTAGTGTTATTTGTACTTTATGCCAGCTGAAGGTAAGTGTGCTCAATATGTTTGTAAATCTGAGCTCAAAGCTTCTACAGGAATCAGAAAAAGAAGACAATGCAGAAGTTTGAAGCTGAGACTAGAAACTTGTATAAACTCAGTATCAATGGCAGGTATTGAGTACACCTGTTCTCTTAGCAGCTATAAACTATAGGTGTTTTGATGGTTTTTTTTTTGGTAATATTCTGATTCACCTGCTACATGCCTTATGAAGTTTGTAACAAAAAGGCGTTCTTCAGTTTTATTAAATTCTTACGTATAAAATCCAAATTTGGAATGATCCTTTGCCACAGTATATCAAGAACAAGATTAGAAAAGTTAAACATTTTAAAAAATAAAAAAGCCCGTGTGCAGTTTTTATACAAGGAAAATCATAACAATGGTTTCCAAGTCAGTATCAGAAACATATAAAAATTCTGGAGACTGAGATGCTGCCTTTGCAAAATTAGTCAAGTGAGAAATACCTCTGAGTACTTTTACAAGTAAAGCTCATAAAAGCTCACAGGTATACCTGTGAAACTGAGCCAGAGAGAAAGTTGAAAAATGAAATTCAAGAACTTAGAGACAACAGTTCACAGAGCTTATGTGTTAATGTGCTCACTGGTACTCTTCCACACTCCAGCTAGCTCTCTATAAGTGTGCTGTAGTGAGTCATGCAGAACTGTTTGGTTTCAGGACCTGGCTTGGTCGCCCTTCTAGTAACGCAGATGTAGTCTGTTTCTATAGGGTTGGAAAAAAAAGGAGTATGATGGAAATTAGATAATAATTTTACAAGATGCTCAAAGATAAAGAAAACTGCTTGAGCATGTGGAATGAACTTTCCCTTGAGACAGCGTGAAACCCATTAACAAATTACTTATAAATGATAAGTACCATCAACTTTGTCTTTTGAGTGTTGCTGAAAGTTCAGGCAAGGCCTGTCTCTTAATGAGATGCATAGCACATGCACTGCAAACAGATATTTAGAACTAGTTTGAGAAAACAACTTGCTTAAATCACAGAGATCCCAGATCTTGTGCAAATATCAGGAAACACTTCTACTACGTTTCTGCTGCAAGTGGGGTAATATTGCCAGGGCACTGGGTCATTGAAGTATTGTGGACTGATGGTTCAGGATTCTAAGCAATAGGTTTGGAGCGCTGGAAATTGAAGAGGAAGTGTGTGGGGAGGGTGGGAGGACCTGCCTAGGAAGGAGCCTAGGGCAAGGTGTTCATCCCCATGCCTTGAGACTGCCTCTGCCAAGACGGACAGAAAGATCATTATGGTGGGCGATTCCCTTCTCAGGGGAACGGGGGGCCCCATATGCAGACCTGACCCGACCTGCAGGGAGGTGTCCTGCCTCCCTGGGGCCCATGTCAGGGACATCACTAAAAAGCTTCCGGGTCTGGTCTGCTCCTCCGATTACTACCCATTATTGATAGTCCAGGCAGGCAGTGATGAAATCACATGGGGAAGCCTGCGAGCTATCAAAAGAGGTTTCAGGGGTTTAGGGTGAATGGTTGAGGGAGTAGGAGCACAAGTGATAATCTCCTCTCTCCCTTCTGGGGCAGTGAGGGATATGGAGCAATCTAGGAAAACGTGAGCTTTGAATAAGTGCTTGAAAGGCTGGTGCTGCCACAGGAACTTTGGGTTCTTTGATCATGGGGCGGTTTATTCAACACCTGGCCCGGTGGCTGCAGATGGGCCTTGCCTATCACCAAGGGGAAAGTGGATCCTAGCCCAGGAGCTGGCAGGGCTCACTGATAGAGCTTTAAACTAGGTATGGAGGGGGATGGGGATAGAATGACGCTCACTAGATTGAGCAAGTAGTTCAGAAATTTCAACAAGATTTGATGGGGGAAGACAGTAGTGGTCAGCAGGACAGAGAAGGTCTTGGGAATGTTGTCGTAGGAGATCGTGGCAAAAAACCTCTGACCCGTCCTGTAGGGTCTGCTGGGAACTCCTCAGAGGAAGTAATGTTGCCGACCCCCCGTCCAATATCTTCTCGTGCCCCTCTAGGAAGCAGTGGGGGAAAACTTCAGATTTCTTCTGGAAGTTTGAGGGAGGGCCCCTCTAGAAAGGTAGTGTGCCAGAAAGCCCAGCTGAAGTGCCTTTACACTAATGCACGCAGCATGGGAAATAAGCAGGAGGAACTGGAAACCATGATGTGCTTGGAAAATTATGATCTGGTTGCTATCATGGAAACATGGTGGGACGAATCCCGCGACTGGAACACTCTGATTGAGGGCTACAGCCTCTTCAGAAGGGATAGACAGGGCAGGAAGGGAGGGGGAGTTGCCCTCTAGGTTAGGAAGTGGATAGATTGTGAAGAGCTGCGTCTGAGTAACAGCCATGACCAGGTTGAGAACTTATGGGTTAAAATCAGGGATTGGTCCAGTAAAGGAAATCTAGTGGTTGGGGTCTGTTACAGGCCATCTGATCAGGGGGAGCCTGTTGACAAGGCCTTCTTGCTCCAGCTGCAGGAAGTATTGCGTTCGTGGACTCTTGTCCTGATGGGGGATTTCAACCGCCAGGATATCTGCTGGGATAGCGCCACGGTGGGTGGCAGACAGCCCAGGAGATTCCTGTAGTTTGTTGAGGATAACTTCCTGGTCCAGGTAATAGATGGACCGTCACGAGGTGAAGCCTTACTGGACCTGGTGCTCACCAATGTGGAGGAGAACATTAGAGGGGTTAAGATTGGAGGCAGCCTGGGCTGTAACGATCATGCCCTTGTAGAGTTTGTGATCTGGAGGAATGCAGGCCTGGCAAAGAGTAGAGTCAGGACCCTGAACTTCAGGAGAGCGAAATTCCAGCTGCTCAAGGAACAGCTGGGTAGGATCCCCTGGGAAACTGTCCTTAAGAGCATAGGAACAGAACAGAGCTGGCAGCTCTTTAAGGACACCCTCCTGAGAGTGCAAGAGCTCTCCATCCCCCAGAAAAAGAAATCAAGCAGAGGAGGCGGGCGACCAGCATGGCTGAGCAAGGACCTGCGGCTTAAACTGAGGGAAAAGAGAGAAATGTCTGCAAAGTGGAAGCAGGGTTGTGTAGTTTGGGAGGAATATAGGGCTGTTGTCTGCACATATATGGATAGGATCAGGAAAGCCAAGGTGCAGATAGAGCTGAACTTGGCTAGGGATGTGAAAAATAACAAGAAGGGGTTCTACAAGTACATAGGCAGGAGGAGACAGGTCAAGAAGAGTGTTCTCCTTCTGATAAATGAGGGTGGAGAAGTGGCTTCCTCAGACGTGGAAAAAGCTGAGGTGTTCAATAAATGCTTTGCCTCGGTCTTCACTGGTGGCCAGGCTCCCCATCTCTGCCAGGATCCTGAACCTCGAGGTGTGGGTGAGAGAAGCGGATTCTGTCCCACTGTAACAGTGGAACAAGTTTGAGACCTCCTCATGAAACTGAATGTATGGAAGTCCACGGGGCCAGATGATATCCATCCTAGGGTTCTGAGAGAGATGGCTGATGTGGTTGCCGAGCCGCTCTACATCATATTTGAAAAATCATGGCTGTCCGGTGAAGTCCCCGGTGACTGGAGAAAGGGAAACATTACTCGTGTTTTCAAGAAAGGGAAAAAGGATGACCTGGGGAACTACAGGCCGGTGAGCCTCACCTCTGTGCCTGGGAAGATCATGGAGCAGATCGTCCTAGAAGACATGTTAAGGCACATACATGGCAAGGAGGTGATCCGAGACAGCCAGCATGGCTTCACCAAGGGTAAATCTTTCCTGACCAATCTGGTGGCCTTCTATGATGGAGTGACGGCATCGGTGGATGGGAGGAGGGTGATGGATGTCATCTACCTGGACTTCTCCAAAGCCTTTGACAGGGTCCCCCACCACATCCTTCTCTCCAAATTGGAGAGGTATGGATTTGAAGGATGGACTGTTCAGTGGGTCGAGAACTGGTTGGCTGGTCGCAGCCAAAGAGTTGTGAGGAATGGCTCTGTGTCAGGGTGGAGGCCGGTCACGAGTGATGTCCCCCAAGGCTCAGTCTTGGGACCGGTGCTCTTCAACATCTTTACCAGTGACATAGATGATGGCATCGAGTGCACCCTCAGCAAGTTTGCAGATGACACCAAGCTGAGTGGTGCAGTCGATACACTGGAAGGAAGGGAAGCCATCCAGAGGGACCTGGACAGGCTGGACAAGTGGGCCCACGAGAACCTAATGAGGTTCAACGAGGCCAAATGCAAGATGCTGCACTTGGGCCAGGGAAATCCCATGTATTTATGCAACCTGGGGGAGGAACTCCCCAAGAGCAGCCCTGCGGAGAGGGACTTGGGGGTCCTGGTGGACGAGACGCTGGACATGAGCCAGCAGTGTGTGCTGGTGGGCCAACTATGTTCTGGGCTGCATTAAAAGAGGAGTGGTCAGCAGGGAGAGGGAGGTGGTGGTCCCCCTCTACTCGGCTCTTGTGAGGCCCCATCTGGAGTACTGTGTCCAGGCCTGGGGCCCCCAGCACAAGAAGGACGTGGAACTCTTGGAAAGAGTTCAGAGGAGGGTGACCAAGATGATCAGAGAGCTGGAGCACCTCTCCTATGAGGAAAGGTTGAGGGAACTGGGCTTGTTTAGTTTGGAGAAGAGAAGGCTCTGGGGAGACCTCATTGTGACCTTCCAATACTTGAAGGGAGTGTATAAACAGGAGGGGGAATGATTATTCGCAAGGGTGGATAGTGATTGAACAAGGAGGAATGGTTTTAAGCTGAGACAGGAGAGGTTTAGGTTAGATATTGGGAGGAAATTTTTCACATAAAGGGTGGAGACGCACTGGAACAGGTTGCCCAAGGAGGTTGTGGATGCCCCATGCCTGGAGGCATTCAAGGCCAGGCTGGATGTGGCTCTGGGCAGCCTGGTCTAGTGGTTAGCAACCCTGCACACAGCAGGGGGGTTGAAGCTCAATGATCTTTGAGGTCCTTTTCAATCCAGGTCATTCTATGATTCTATGATTCAGAAATGAAGCTACTGTTCTGAAACTTTAATGACCCATAGCAAAACTACCTTTAGTGGAATGACATTGTATCTGCCTTTATAAATTCTTCTCATCTTGTGTTGTGTGATATCTTTAAATGTCACTGTGATCTTAGTGTCCTGTGACCATTCATTGCTGCTTAGTTGACTGTGTTGTACGGAAAGTCAGTGAATTCAGCTTTTTTTTTTTCCTCAGATGTTGACTGAGGTGGCTAGAAAGTATGTACAAATAATGACAGTATAGTCTGGGTTCATTAGCTTCTTAAACTCCTTACAGCTTCTGCTTGTTATTTAACACAAGCATGAAAAGTTCATCAATAAATTACTGTTAAGGCACAGATATAACATCCACTGTCAGTCATAAAATGAATGACATAAATGAATTAAAAAAAGATGGAATGATTGCTTGATAGTTGTTTGGCTGAATCTGTAATGAATAAAAAATGATCCGACCTTTCTCATATTACTTATAAGCAAACAAAAAACAGATTGAAAAGATGCTGTCAATGGGGCACTATGTGAGTGACAAAGGATCCGTGTGGAACATACATGCAGGACCTGACATTTTCCCAGCATCGGTAATTTTCTATCATTTTTATTTCATGCTTTGCTAGCTCTTTAAACGTTAGGAATATTTGTGCTTACCCTGAGTGACCACTCTCTCAACTGATGGAAGTAAAACATATACAACACACTGACACCTGAAACTTTATAGATTTCCTAAAGCAACAACACTGTTAAAGGTAAGGCAAGGTTGATTAAGTGCAGAAGCATTAAATTTTTAATGATGTCTCATTGATACCCTGCATAATTGTTGCTATATTCAGTGGCTGTCTCCGTAAGTGCTCCTTCATTATTCAACAGGCTGAGGCACTTCGTGAATGCCATCAAAATCAATTACACTTTGGCTACTTTTGGGGGCCAATGAGGCAAAGAATTAACCTCCAACTAATTTCCAAAGTCATTTACTGACTGATAGTTTAGCACATTTACTTCCACAAGCACAGTATATTATGAAGCATTTAAAAAATACAGGATGCAATAAGACATGAGAAGAAATCTGAACAGCAAAAGGTAGACTGATGGGGCAATTGTTATTACATAATAAGTGGAAGTAAATGTTGCACATTGAGTGTTTAGGGCAATGGGTTATACGTAAGAGTTAATTTGCAAGATGTATTTTCATCCACTCTTTAAAAATCAGCACATTGATTGATTTAGCTTAAAACACTAATACTTATTTACAAGACATGGTCATCCAGCTATCTAACTGAATCCATTACTATTGAACTTCATAATTGCACTAACTGAAGTTATGCATAGGTTCCTCTGAAGGTAATGCCTCCTATTTATTTCTATGGAAACTACAACAGATACAGAGATCACAATAACTGATTGATAGAGTTAAGCTACAAATTCTTGGCTACAAAACACTGTTTTTCAACATAGTCAACACCAGTGATGAACACGAGTCTGCATGCCACATGTAAAAATCTGCAACAGTGGAGGGGCCCACTGTCACTGCCCCCACTGCTGAAACATACCACCCACTGCCTCATTGTGCTTATATCCACTGTTTGGTCTCCATAAACGTTCAGCAAGCATCAGTGAATTTCAAGGGGTGTCATTTTTCCTACTTGAAGGAATTCAATTCCACACCTTTGCTTCATTCACACACCATTCTGTCCAGCTGCCCCTCTGCTGCCATCTGTTGCACGGCAACAAAATGTAACAATATTGGTAGGAAGGTTCAACCTCTACTACTATACCACTAACATCCACCCCTAATATCGTGGGCCAATATAATAAAATAGGAGGCACTGCTTTCGGAGCAGCCCCTATAGTATGGAAGAAGACCATAGAAGATGTTTGCTTTTCCCTTTCCACTGGGCTTCAATGGACTATCTTAGACAATCATTTTATTCGTCTTAATGTGAATATCATGGAGAAAGAAGAAGATTATAATATAAAAAGGTAATCTTTGTTCTCCCTGAAGGAACTGGCTACATAACCCATGGAACATCTACGGCATTTAGACAAATGACTTAATACTCAGGGACACTTTTTTCTTTAGGTTCTTCTGTTAAAAACACAGCTGGAATCAGAAGTCTACTACTTATTGTAATAAAAGCAAAGTATGGGACAAGTGCCTAGATAGATAGAGTTTATACACTAAATAAACGCAACTCAAAAAACACTATATGAGGGCTGCTCCGAAACTAATGAATCCTATTTTTATTAAGTTTATAAATAGAGTACAGCACAACTTTGCTGAATAGGTACATCACCATTTTCTCCTGCACTACTACTGCATGATCTTGTTCAGAAGAAGCTGCTGAAGACATATCTGGCACTGAAAAGTATTCCTTAGGTTGGGTTTTGCTGTCAAATTTGTTTGACTGGGTTGACCACCCCATAAATCCAGGAACTTCAGGGGACAGTCAGTGCACTTTGAGAAAAATAAAGAATACAGCTATACATACAGACTGGGGGATGAGACGTTGGAGAGCAACCCTACATCCAGGAAGGCCAAATGTACCCTGGGCTGCATCAAGCACAGCATTGCTAGCCAGTCAAGGGAAGTTCACTATTTTTCAATATAGTCAACACTATTAACTATGCATTTTCACCAGTGATGAACAAGAGCCTACGTGCCACACTCGTAAAAATCTGCACCAGTGGTGGTGACCCACTGTTACTGTCCCCACTGCTGAAATGCACCACCCACTGCCTCACTGTGCTCACATCCACTGTTTGGTCTCCATAAACATTCACAAGTGCCGATGAATATCAATGGGTGCCATTTTTTTGGCATGGAAGAATTAACTGAGACACCTTTACTTCATTCACACTTCCATGTCACATGCCATTTAGTCAAACAGCCCCTCTACTGCCTCTACTGTTGCGCTGCAGCAAAGGTTAACGAAATATTGGTGGGGGGGGTTCAACCCTTTCTGCCATACCACCAACATCTGCCACAACATCCATCTGTGAAGTGAGGAATGTTTTCTTCTGGTATGAGAGGGCTTATAAAAGTAAAAAGACATGGTCAGATTTTTGATTTGAATGCCTGATTGCACATTTATACATTCAATTTGAAAAACTGTAGGTAATGCATTCATGTCAACTGAAAAAGGAGTTGGAAAAATACCAAGAAATGATGATTTTTTGGCAATCTTGAAACATGTCCTCAAATTCCTTTATCAGAATGGAAAATATGGCTGCATATTTTTTGCTGTTCACAGGTCTGTTCAGCCAATGAATGAAAATGCATACAATTATTTGCTATAACTCGAGCTGGGACTGCACTTTGCCCTCCCTGTGCCCTTGTTTCAGCTAAGATAGTGTTAATAGCACATCCAAATTTGGCTGTTGCTGAGGGATGGGTGCACTCCCAGAGCTGGGCCAGGCTGCTCGGCAGGGCACAGTCGCAGCGGCAACAGGGGGCAGATGGTGCAGGGCAGGGGATAGGCCTAGGTATCATGAACATGAGAACATGAGACCAGAGAAAGAGAAACATGACATAGTGCTTTCTTGAAGGCAGCCAACTCTGAAAAGTGTTCCTGCTTCCAGGCCTGCTAAGGTTGCATGAAGCCATTAAACAGCATTCAAGGCAACATGGCAATGACCCTTCACTCCCAGATAAATGCTTTCATCACTCATGTACAGGCTCAATTTTATTTTCTTCATCTTTTTGAAGCCTGAATGTTAAGCTTCATCTTTAACAGACGAGGACGGGTGTTATTTTTGTCTCTAGCAGAGTAGATTATGCCTTTTCTTTCACCTGTGGAATTTGGAATTGGGTTTTATATACTTCAAAGTCTTTCCTTAAATGGATAATTTATTTCTTTAAACCCAGGAGTGACTTTGGTCTGTGAATATTGATCTCAGATATGTTTCTAAATCAGGGAGATGCGGACCTGTAAAAATTTGTGCATATCTATTGATTACCTTCCCATCCATTTGTTTGTGTGTCTGTGAACCCCAGTCCTACAAGTCCAGTACTTCCCATGAATTATACTAGGACCTCAGGCGTCCCCCTTGTGACGACTAGAAATTTCTACTCCTGAAGATGACTAGATAAAGGTTATCTTTTGGATCAATGAGTATTGCTACACAGTGCTTTTGTGGAACTGAGCGTGTGCTATATGAAAAAAAAAACCTGAAATTTGATTGGTGTTTTTGTTATAAGTCAATTAATGAAAAAATACATACAGATGTAGATAATGCTCTTGGAAAAAAATATTTTGGTGAGTTAATATGGTGTCTGTCATGAAAGACTTTTAAAGGATATCACTTTTCTTTTTCATGAAAACCAGATGGAGGCTTATTAACTGAACTCAACCTATTTAGTTTATCCAAGAGAAAAGTAACTTCACTGTACTATCCTAGTATCTGTACAGAAAATATATTTCAAATGGTAGCTGCCTTTTTAATCTAGTAGAGAAGTTGCAATTAAATCCAGTGTTTAGCTGATGAGGCTGGACAAATTTGAATTAGGAATAAAGCTGAAATTTTAATAGTGAGAGTAATTAATCACTAGAAAAGCTCAGCAAGATATGAGGTTAGTTCTTCATCATTTGAAGAACTAAGATTGAATATCTTTCTTAAAAATATGATATACTTCAAACAGACATTATTAATATAGAAATTGCCCAGTGAAATTAATTTCACTGTGTCTTATAAGAGGTCAGACTAGGTCAACATTGTGATACTGTTATCCTTAAAATCTATGAATCAGTAGATCAGCAGAGTAAGAATTAAAATAAAGGCTCCTTACTTATCTGAAGTTACCCCACTATTTAGACTAAGTAAGGCCAATCTGACGACCGAGGCTGTTTGTTTCTCAACAGTCTTCCACTACCAGGCAGCCTAAAAACCCCAGGCTTCTTTCTACGTGTCTACTGTTTCCAGCCTCTTACTCCATGTGTTATATACACAATTTAAGGACAACATCCAGGACAGAAACAATTGCCCAAATTCAAAAGAGACATTTCTGACAGAGCAGGAGGCTCTTTGGAAGTACAGGCGTAAAGGTATAGAACTTTGTCCATCTGCAGGCTTGGGGAATATTTTGACAGATACATATAACTACAGAATATTATAATTCAGGTAAAAATATTCATGATACATTGTTTTTAAATACAAACTGAAGTATCTGTCAGCTCCAAATTTTTTTCCACTCTTAATTAGGAGAATATAGACATGGGATGATAATCTATATGCAGGCTAGAACTAAAGCACAGATTTACACTACCAGTACATTGCCAAAATACAGAGAATATTTTATCAGCACATCTTCTTCATTTAGACAATCTGCAAGGGGGATGAAAATATCCTGAGCTCTGCAGAAGATGTAGCAGTTGCTGTATTAACCAGATATGAATATTACTGACAAGATACATTAATATTACGTTGCGTGATATAGCTTCTGGGAATAACCATTTCTTATTTCATTAGTCCAGAGAAAGTTAGATGAATTCTTCCAGCCACTTTTCAAATCTGATAAAAAGTTCCTGTTCAAAATATGTTAATCCTTTTCCATTTGCAAATACTGAGTCCAAGGATTTATATGACAAGAAATCTAAGGAGAGAGAGGACAGATGAGTAAAGAGAAACAATAAAGCTGGATAAAAAAAGACAGCAATTTCTATACTAGCAATAACATAAAATCCCGCTAGGTGTCTTGATGAGGGTCTAACCTTAATTCTCCTTGCTATTGCCTGTATTTATTAAACTCATCCATTCTAGGATAACCACTTACTTTTCTTCTTAGCACATCTTAACTTACGTACTGAGCCAGCCCATCTACCCTTAAAGTAAGTTTCAGGAGCAAGTAGAGATGGGAGCTGCGCAAATATTTCTCTTATTGTTTAGATCTTTTTACCAGCTCTGCAGTTTCTCAGTCATATAGACTATCACCAGGATCCATATCATTCATCATATCAGTCTGGAGAAGAGAAGGCTGCAAAGAGAACTTATTGCAGCCTTCCTGTATATAAAAGGGGATTATAAAAAGGAGGGGAATGAACTTTGTACAAGGGTAGACATTGATAGGACTAGGGGGAATGGTTTTACGCACAAGGAGGGGAGGTTTAGATTGGATGTTGGTGGGAAGCTCTTCACAGTGAGAGTGGTGAGGTGCTGGAACATGCAGCCCATACAGACTGTGGATGCTCTGTCCCTGGAGATCTTCAAGACCAGGTTGGATGGGGCCCTGGGCAACCTGGTCTAGTACCAGATCTGGAGGTTGGTGGCCCTGCCTGTGGCAGGGGGGTGGATCTTGATGATCCTTGGGGTCCCTTCCAACCCAAGCCATTCTATGATTCTATGATTCTGTGATTCTATGATTCTATGATTCTATGATTCTATGATTCTATGATTCTATGATTGATTCTATGATTCTATGATTCTATGATCATTCTGCCCTTCTTATTTCTTTCTTGCTGTTGGAGCTTTCAGAAAGACATTGTCACTGGATTACACAGGCAATAGAGAACAAATAGGCCAAATATGGTCAAATATGGTCAAGGAAGATTTTTTAAATAAAGTGCGTCACAGCTGTAAGAAAAATCATTACGTTCTTGATATCTGCATAAAAACAATGCAATCTAGTTCTAAGTTGTAATTTTATTTGTATTGTAGATATGTCATATCCACACAACACTACTTCCCTTGTGTTTATAGGCTAGCTTTTTACTTTTCTGACAAATAGGTAGATCCTGTGGATCTTGATAGAGAAATACTACAAATACGAAATAGATTTGATTCCTTCTTGAGAATTATCTGTATCACAATTGTTTGTTAAATCTAGTCAAAGCAGAAATCAGTAAGATGAGCTTATCTTTAGAACTTAGACTGATTTTCAGATTTGGTGGGTGACAAGAATGATTATTTCACAAACAAAATGTGCCATTGTTTTCATTTTTACAGAATTTATTTAAGAGTGTATGTGCACTAGCAAAACACAGAAAACCATGGAATCTGACTGTTATTTCAAGTGAAGAAAATTTTTATATACCAATGTGAAAAAAACTCAATTTGATTATGTGAAAACTCCCTGTTTCATTTGGAAACTGATTTGAGGGATACCAGGATCCAGAGACAGTTTTTTATGTCATCAAATCATTTCCTGCAGCTAGGATGCTTTTCTTGGACGGTAGATGTGCATCAAACAATGAGTAGACAGTGCTGGGTGCCTTGAATATAGTCACTGAACTGATAACGATGAATTTCCTCTGTAACAGAACTTTTTCGGGGACTGACTGGACCATTTTTCTGAAATAATCTTTTATCCTAGCTAATCTGAGAAATAGCTTATTCTTTCTTTCTTTTTTTTAGAAACTAAATATAGCTATTTTGCACCAAGAATGAAAAGATTTTTTTTTCAACATACTTTGAACACTGTTACTGATGAATAAAATTGTTTGCTGCCAGTTGATTTTGAATGGATCTATTCATTATTCCTATCACTTTGTCAGATTTATAATGGTAGCAGCCAAGAACTAGACTATGTCACCAGGATCTAATATTTATTATCCTTTTAATGTTCTTCTACTTTTTTCTTTTCCAGTTAAAAGAAAGCACAGTTGAAAAAGTTTGATTTCTGGTTTAGCTAAAACATCACAAGGTGATAATTTGGGCATAGAAGAACCTGTTTCTGAAACATTTTTAAATATGAAAATAGCTTTAACTGAATACAAGGACTTTAAAATACTTATACAGATAACAGATGGAAAGCAAGCCAAAGCTCAGAGTATTTCTATTATAACAAAGCAGTAACTTCTAGGTGAGTATACTTGCTTAAGTAAAGGTATGAAGATAAGCTTAAAATGTTTAGATTCTCACTTTGTAACTTTTGTCTTTCCTTTAAATAATCTGCCAAGTGTTGGTATAATTTTGTTATTGGCCATCATTCAGAGTAGGGGCAGACAGCCAGAAAAGCACTCAGTAGCATTTCCTGTTCACCTGTCCATCCCTTTGTAGAGTGAAGAGCTGATATACTTAAAACTAGAAAATTAATCATCCTAAGAGTCTGTTTGCACTGAATTTGTATGTCTCTCTACAGCTTCAAATGGTAAATAAAAATATATTTGGGATTGCTCTGTTCTGTGTGGTGTTTGTTTGTAGCTTCAAAATTAACAATCTCTTAATCTTCTGCCTTTCTATTCACTGTATTTTTAAGGCATTAGTTTTTCTCTTTAAGGATAATTTAGACTGCAACAATCTTTTATTCTGAGAAATACAATATTCTTAATACCTTATACCTTAATCTCAAGTATTTCTAAAATAAAATATTATTTGTGATGTTTGGGGTATGTTTGAATCTTAATTATAACACTGCAAATACTGACACTGAGCATCTGCTGGATCGCTAATACTCTACAGAATGATAAACATTCATCACTGTGGATGTTTATTGTGGTAATGGTACTGGCTTGAAATAAAATTTGATGCCATGTGAACATTAGAGATTTCACAGAAAAAAAAAGATTTCTATTGTAGTCTTTTTGGCTTAAACTATTTACTATTTGAAGAAATCATTTTTCTTCTAGGTTTTTGTTTGTTTTGTTTACACTTATTAATTTTTCATATACAGCTGATAACAATTTCCTTTCTTACAATATCATAGTTCAACTAGAAAAATTTGTTCCAATAACAAATTCATGGGGAACCTGGAAGTATGTATTCAGCTGACTCTTTCATCATTGCAGTGATCTCATACTGAACTAGATCTTCATTTCTGTGACTCATCTACTAGAGCTTAAGCCCTGAAGACTTGTTCAAGACTAGAGTTAAACACTTGGTCCGGCTGACTTCCAAATTTCAGCTGCTTTAGAGGCAGGATATCATACAAGTGAATACTGAATTAAAGATATAATTCCTAGTTACAGCACGCTCCCTCTGGACGTGGGCTTGATAATTTACCTCACTGTCAAATTCTGTGCATGTACTCCAATTCCCAGAATATATAAACCTTTCCTTTGAACAATGATAGTATTGCCTGAAAAAAAACTGATTTCCTTAGGTAGAAGTTATCACTATCTCAAATAGACCAAGGAGCATTTTTTTTCACAAGGAAGTACAGGGAGAGATGTCCATTTGCATTCTTTTGCATCATGAGTTATTAACCTTGTTAAGTTTCACTTCATTCATTTATCTGTCAAAACAAAATATATTGTAAATATCGGGTGAGGGGATGCAAAATTTGTTGTGAGTAAATTCTAGCTATTTATAGGTCGTATTTTGTGTGTGTGTGTGGGAGAGAGTGTTTTAGAGGTGGTACAACTGTTGATGGAAAAAAAATAAAATATACATGTTCAAGATCCACTCTAATTCACTTTACCTGTAAAACAAATACGTACATATATTTTCTGAAATGATGACTAATTGTGCTGTGTTCTTTTATTTTTCCTTTTCTTTTTTCCTTTTATGTAATAATAATAATCTATTATTATAATAACTTTTTAATAATTGTCATGATTGACAATAATGATAATAAAAGCCCCAAAAAATCTGGTTAAAAGGAAATGTTTATCTTTTCCTTAAAAAATATATTTGACACTTTTGGTTCGCTTCCATAGGGTGCTACTTTAAGTTATAAAGAAAATAGAATATGTTGGCTTACTTAAGCTTCCTGGCACTAAGATTCTTGAAGGGATTTTAAGTTTGTAGCTATTGCAAGTATTATACTTTACGAAACTGTACATTTTTGTAGAAATTACTTCTTTAGAAATAAAATGAGAATTCTTTCAGTAGTGTTCTGGTATTCTGAGAAACAATAAATATTTTGGAATGAGTGAAAGCATTCATTCTGCTCACTTAAGATGGTGACAGATTGTAAGAGTTTATTGCTTCTTGCAGACATTGTATCTGGTTTTCCAGTTCAGTCTAAAAAGCATTCTGAATGGTAGAGATATGAAAAAGTGCAAGAACCAGAAATTTTTGACGTTTTCCAAAACAATGAAATAGAAAAAAAACCTGTCCTTAATATACTTCTTTCTTTTTTAATTCCACAGTCTATTTTTGTGTTCCACAAGAGCATATGTATAATTCTGAAGTGAAGGCACACATACAACGGCTGTCTTTTGCCTACTTTTCCAATTTGTCATGTACACAGAAAAATCTGCTAGCTTGTATGTAGAAAGTTGAGCTTTGGTACATATTTTTCTAGCCTAGAAAACTCTATTTTTCTGGAAAATAAGGAACCACTTGAACTGCTCAACAGATTGAGTGCTGAGATGGAATATTAAGGAAGGAAGAAGAGCTAAGAATATGAGTACACCTTTCCAACACCGTGCAGACAATCTTTCCCTTGTTCCAAATCAGGTCAACTGACATTTCTGAATGCCTAAAAATGATGTCATTTCCTGTGTGGAAATCTACCCATCTAAATATTCCTGTCTAAAATTAAGTATTTAGACTAAGATAGTTCTGCAGGCCTGTCCTGCAGATGATAGAGGATGTTCTTGATTTCATATAACCTATATTTATTTTGAATCCAATCTTATCTTACGTGTTAAGATTAACAACCATTGAAAAGAAGAATTTCCATGTGCATCAAGTAGTTGTACATCCCCTTTTCAGCTTGTTCCTGTGCAATACTAGTGCCATTACTGCCTAGTGTCATTGGAGTCATAATTTTTTCCTTCTTGAAAACAGGCTGTCTGGTGAAAACACACAACCTTTGGTGAAAATAGTTGTAACAGATGTGGCAACATGCCACTGAAAACCGTAACAAAAACAACCTTTTTCTCCCTTATTTTTTTTAAAGGAGTTATGAGCTTATTCCTAGCCTCCTCCAATAACTATCCTCCTTATTTACTGTCAGCCCTTTGAATTATGTTAGATGTCCTTTCAAAAGTTTCTCATGCAATTCCAATTTAAATGTAGGACAAAGTATAATGAATACGAGTGCCAAATAATACCCAATCGCGATCCAGAAGGAATGTTACTATTTACTGGAGGTGTCTAGGCCTGATTTGCTAAAATACGTTGTTACGGCTGAAAGCACTAGATGGCGATGTTACACATGCTCTTACAAACTTCTATTAAAATGCAAGCAAGCGTTTAGTCTCTAAAGAAATGCCGTATGATTGCTATTGCTATTCTGCAGTTGTATTTGAAAAGGATCAAACTTTGCTTTTATTTTCACTCTAAATCTGTATTTGGTAAAGAGAAAAAAAAAACATGCTTTGTCAGCTCAGGTTTCTGCAGAGGACTAGTGGGGGTATCAGAAGTGAGACACTGTTTTGAAAAACATCATAATGCATCTTTATCTCTCAATCTGTCATTACCTACAGATGAGCTGAGATTCCTCCAAGCTGAAAAAGGAAAAGCCACAAGTACCATTACTGCACAATCACGCTCACAGCTCCCTCTGTGGCAAACAGAAAATGAAGCAGCTCTAGAGAGTGAGTCACATAACTGGTGGGCTCTGAAAATGCTTCTTTCTGTTCTTTGGATATATAGCATGTTTGAAGAGCCACATTGTAACCCAAGAATCTCAGACATGTTCTCAAAGGTAATTCTGGGCTAGAATGCCCTCAAGATGTGCATAAGTGTATACATTTGAAAATTATTTCATTTTTAATTCAATTTTGTTTAGAAAACCAGATTTTTTAGGGATAAATAGAACAAAGTTGGAAACTGGGTAGAGAAGAAGGAATGTAAATCTCTTCTTTGTAGAAAAGATGAGACAAGATCAGTGAGAAAATAGAAGCCAGCAGTAGCCTGAAGCCTACAAGGAAACATGAGAAGTAGTAGGTAAACCACTGCGCTGAGCTTGCCAGTGTTCTGGGTTTGAGCTCTTCTTTTCCTCAAAGCATAATTCTTTACTAATTGCTTAAGTCTGTGAGTTTTTCAGGGGACACCAGAACAGACAGGACAGGGAGGAAAAAAGGAAGAAAAAAAATGCATATGCATGTGAGAGCTCATGAGGAAGGATAGATCACTGAAGCAGAAGTCAAAGAATTATAATGTTCTGAATATGAAGAAGCAATAAATAGAAGTACTTTCCTCCTAGAAGGAAAATGAATGATTATATCTCTTGGCTGCTCCAAGTATAAGTCTTTTGCAGCCAATGCACTTTCAAGGCCATGGTGCTGAGGTGTTGGCATCTTGGAGAACATCTTTTACATGTGTTAGACAGCTGTATCTGGCCTGCAGATTTTCTACTGGCAAGGGACTGGATATGGATCCTGTGTTTGAGTGAATCCATGCTCCCTAAGGAGAGGTGAAAAGGTAGAGGATGTCTTTACGTAGTGGTAATAATGTAGATTAAGCAATAAAGACATCTGAATCTGGTTTCTGTTTCCACTGCTATGAAATAATCATGTGTCATTTATCTGCCCCTTCTGTTATGTAGGCAGCCTTAATTTAGCTTGTAAAATTAAACAATTAATCCATTATTCCTGACTGATGTTAAGGCTGTGGGACTTGATGTGCGATACTCAGTTGCCATCAGCTTGGGAATTTAGAAGGCCACTGACCTTACAGGATCAAGCTGTAAATTACAGTTCTTTTATTGACTGAGTGTCCACTTAGTGCTATATTAAAGAGGTAACTTAGTTATTTCCTTCATGGACCAAAGAATGTATCGCTTCCAAACAAAACGTAAGAAATGATATTTATGTGGAGAAAATGTTAAATTTACAGAATTTTGTATTCTGTTGAGAGTAAATATAGAAAGTATTCTACAGTAAATTCAGTAGCACAGTATTTACAAGGTATGTTTCTGCAATTATAAAAAAAGTGTTGATGAGAAATGAGTGGCGATCTTTAAATAACTGATGGGTTTTAATGTCCATATCATGTCTTAATACCTATCTATTTCTACACAATGTCCGTGTTCCTTTGACTGTATTTTAAAAACAGGTATACTGTATACTTCTAAGTGGTGGAATAAATTTTATTCTTGCTGGTGTAACATGACAGTTAATATTCTCAAATATTTCTAAACTATTGATCATATGACTACAGCAAGCACTTTGCTTTTTAATTGGAAATATGTGATTTTAAGGTACATGATGGCTTGTATTTTATATTAGCAGTCAAGCAAGAAATGCATCTCTGTATACTCAAATTTGGTAAGGAAGCACTGTAGCATTTCTGCTTAGTGTTATAATTTATGAGGGCTGCTCCAAAAGTAATGCCTCCTATGTTATTATATTGACCGACATTGTCAGAGGTGGATGTTGGTGGTATGGCAGTAGAGGCTGAATCTTCCTGCCAATATTCCATTACATTTTGTTGCCGTGTGACAGACGACAGCAGAGGGGCAGTCTGACATATTGGTGTGTGACGTGGCAGTGTGTACAAAGCAAAGATGTTCACCTATTTCAGAAAAAACTATTGGTGATATTTATATGTCTGAATACAAGAACTGTAAATCTATCAATCTATATGCATTATGTTCAACCTGCTCTAAAAGCCTTCTAGTTACAGATAAAAATCTCTGCTAGTTTGACTGACTCCTTCCGAATTTTAAGAGCAGCAACCCTGACAATGGCAGCTACTCAACTGATGATGACAATCCCTTTAATTCATGGATTCATAGAATGGCTTTGGTTGGAAAGGACCTAAATGATCATCTAGTTCCAACCCCCTGCCATGGGCAATGTTGCCACCTACTGGACCAGGGCCTCATCCAACGTGCCCTTGAACGCATCCATTGCATGTAGCCATTGCTAGCTTCACTGTCGTTGCAACTTGGTACAGACATTATTTTAGCACCAAATCCTATGTTTCAAACATTCCACCTTTTCTCTTGGAAACATGTAGGCTCCAGCCCTGCTGTAGAATCACATTGCTTGTCTGGATTGCTGCTAAGCACAAATAGTTCTTCTGAGTATAAGAACAAAAAGTTAACATGAAGGGCTGAATTGGCTTTGGCTTACATTGTATGCAAACACCCTTGGTTGCATGTATTAAGTCACCATACCTTTTATTCTGTTTTAGTGATATTAGACATGGAATTTTTCATGTAAAATCTTATCTTACAGGCTAATCAATACTAAAATAATAGTTTCAAATGGTCTTTTGTATCAAAATGATTTCTGACTTAACTTTATAAGAAAATGAAGAATTTTGTTCTATTTGTTGTTTTCAGTCTCGACAAAAATATTTGGAGAACAGATGAAAAACAAGTTCTGGTCATTCAAACAATAACACTAAAAAAACCTCCTCAGAGTACATTAAAAAAAGAAAAGTTTTCAGTTAAATAAGGTAAATTGATTTTACACAATGAAACTTTTTTTCTTTTTTGAACTTCTACAACATATTATATTTTTCACAGGTTTAATTGGAAGCTTTTTTCTTTTTTTTTTAACAACACTTTTTCAGCTTCTTTTATCTCCAAAAGTAAACCACTGTCAAACATTGACTGAAAATTGTTTTTGCTCAGCTTTACCTGTTTGTTCTACTGAATAATGAGTAAGAACAGTCTATAGTAAGTCTTTACAAGTCAACAATTTGTAATTTGAGAATGAGATGTTTGATAATATATACCAAAGTGGTTGTGGTTGTTTTTTTGTTTGTTTATTTATTTTCCTTATGTGTTTGTTAGCTTTTTTTTTCTCTTATTTTAACTGAAAGAGATGGGGAATTGATTCAGTGCTATCCAATCATGTGAGAGATTTGCTAAGTAGTCTTTCTTAATATGAAGCTGTTGATATCAAGTCATCCTTTTTCCTTTGAGAAACTACTGAGGAAAGACAATCTCATTTTTTTTCTCCTAATGCATGTGTTTTAGAGGACTTGTAGTGAGTTAATTCAGTATTGGCGCAGCTGTAACACCGTTATTGCTTGCAGTGGATATTTTAGTAGAAGATGAAGTGTTCTGGTGACATTCAATGAAGAGAGCAAATTTGCAGTTCAAGATCTGAATGTGCTATCTTAAATTTTTCTTTTTATCCTTTTTTTCTGTATGCAGAGAATGGACAGCTTGGAGCCCAGATACAGTAAAGTGCATTTGATCTCTTTCTTTGGCAGTTCATGATTGCACTGTAGTGGTGAATACAGCTTTGAGATCACATTGAAAGACCTGCATATATTCAACAATATACTTGGATCAAAGTATGTCTAAGGGAAAGTGATCTAACAACAAAAGAAAAGAAAAAATGAATAAAGGTTTTTACAAAGAGAATATTTCTTTTCCTAGGAAAAAGTGATATACTTTTTTTAAAATGTAAGCAACTTTCTGAAAGTTCTGTATACATTTCTGGAGAAAGACCATACATTTATTAGCTGGTAGTTGTGCTGAGCTTCATGGAATGTACTTTATTGATAGTTTCTGAAATGCATTTTAATATTTTTACTATAGACAGGATCTAATAAGCTGTGGAATAAAAAAAGAAAATGCTTCAGCTTACAAATTAGTAACAAACTATACTCTGGCCCTAGCAACTGGGGCCTATATGAGCAAGCAAGTAAAAGATAAAGGTTTTCATGTGAAATGTTCAGAATGGGTGAGCGCAAAGATCATTGTAAAGACACAGTTATAAGTGTTTCTCTCCAGTTTTCTGCTTGAAGCCAAGGTCATGTCTATCTCCTGTTGCTGTTGATCTTACAGTTTTTTATGTTTATGTTTTTGTGGGAATTCATTTTCAAAAATATGACCTATAGTTATCATTGCCAACTAATTTAATGATGGCTGCTACTAAGTCAGTTAGTTAATGTTATTGTGAAGCTTGGAATGGATTGGAAACTACTGGGATGACTGGAAGCTACATTAATTTCAGCTGGATTTAAATACGCTATTAATCAGTGCTTGATGATTACTAGACCTGAAGTTGTCCTTGGTGCTTAGTTTTGGAAAGTGTTTTGCTGGTACAAATAGAAAAGATTTCACTATTAAGCTAACATAGATACTCTTGTTTTGTTTTTGTTATTGCTATTATTTTTTCCAGTATTACTTCAAGATTCTTGGTGGGTAAGTGGTATAAGGGCTTTTCATTAATGGTTCTGAGACAAATTATGTCTTTTGACTTTAGGGAAGGCATCAATTGGCTTTGGTTTGCTTACCAGTAGTTAAAAACAGACTGCGGGCTTTTATGGGTTCTATGTTAAAGACTAATTTTTCTAATTTTTGTGCACCAAATTTTCATACTTGGAGACAAATGATATATTATATCACAGTCAGAGCCTTTGAGTTTTAATGCCTTTGAGTTTTCAAGATTTACTTCCTGCATGCAGCAACCTCTTAGGATGCAGTGTTTTAATATATTGTTATTTGCAGAAGTTCTGCAAACACTCAAAGTAACTGATAAATTTGTTCTTTAACACATCTTCAATTATGTTTCACAGTTATGTGATAGAATACCAAAGTATCTACAGATGCAATGGCGTCTTTTTTCTGTATTAGTACTGTAAAAGTCATAGTTTGAGACACAGGATTCTAGTAGTTTCTTCTTATTTTGTAGATTGAAACTCACTTTTACGAATAGATCAGTCTAATTAATTGTTAAAAAAGTGAACATTGATTTTGGATGTTGACTTCTGGGTGTCTAACCTGAAGATTAAATTTTAAAGGTTTGACTTCAGCCCTGTCTTTAAATCCTAACCCCTAACCCTTCCCAAAGCTCTGGAAAATGTGGTTCTGAGATTTCAAACTAATTTTTTGTTTGGTTTGGTTTGGTTTTGTATTGTTTACTGTGCACTTATTTTTGCAGTTGCCTCTTGTGATCATAATGAATTTCAAAAAAATGTTTGGCATTTAAAAGTAAAATCACATATTTTATGAGATATTCTGCCGAGTAATAACTGCACTTTGAAACATTTCTTATTGATATTATTGCAGTAATTACAGTAGTGAAAGCCACTGGAAAGTCTACCTACATGAAAATTGAAAATTAGAATTATTACTTTCAAAATAACTCAGTGGATAATTTGTAAAAAATAAATAAAATATGTTGCTTCAACAAATTCACATATAACAAATACGAACCTGAACTATCATTTGGGAAGACAGATTATGAGATAAGAACTTGATGTGTATATTCTGATATGAGAGATAAGTTGCTAGGAAAAATAAGGCAGGAGGAGACATATAAATGATAAATCCAGAAAGTTTGGTTCAGCAAGTCAAAGTAAAATACAGCCAGTAAGGAAAGTAAGAGTACTTACTTTGAGTAAAAGATACAAAAGTTCCGATTACTTTTAAAAAACTCACTGCTGGACATATGCATATGATTTGGCTTTTTACCTTGAATTTAGAAAAAATACTGTTGAATTGATATCTTGGTTTTTGTAATAAGCTCTCCTAAGTATGACAGAACATATAATTGTGCTGTTGGGTTTTGGACTCTAAAAATTGTGAAGAGGAATTACTTTTGTTAAAATTTGTTTGCTCAGTGGGACCATGATTCCTCATTTCTAATCTTTAACTATAAATGTAATACAAATATTAAATGATATATGTTCTTATACTGCTCTTTTGCAGTTTTATAAGCAAATACATTTTATGGTAAAATGGAATAGATGTCGTGGTAAAACAAGTTTATTCACCTTGGAATGTTCTTCAATCAAAATATATTATTTTAAAATTAAAAGATTTCTATGGTCTATTTAATCTATTTAGTCTATTTAGCATTTTTACTTATATACATATAGCATATGTTAAGGAGATTAAAAGTCAGCTAGAATCACTGTGCTTTTAAACGCTGTCTGGTATTTCAAGATATTTTGTTTCACACATAGAAAACAAACTAATGCCCTCAAAACCTATTACATTTATGACTTTGCTGTTGAGAAGGTACATTATAAATGCATTTTCTATGCTAGCAGATTTTTCATCTAGGACTTAGCAAATTGTTGCTGGTGCAATAATACCAAGCTTTTATTCACTTGCAGTAGGATTGATTTACATATTAAATCAATAAGGTGCTTACGTCTACCTATAAATGTCTACATATGAACTACATGGCTTGTGCACACTTTCAGTTTTGCTCCTGGATGCCAGTAGGGTTTGAATTCGAGTCCAGCAGGCCAAATGAAACTACTGCTGATATTGGTAAAATGGAGAAGTATAGGAATGAATGGAATGCTTATTTTAAATGTTAGATTCTTTGCGAGTTTATGAAAGTTTGTGATAAGCAGAAATTCAATGACTAGAAGTCTTTGGATCATAATCTGTTGTTGAATCTTTCAAACAATAATTACTGTCTGTTTTGTATAAATAAGTTGTTAGAGGCTTGTTCTTGGATTGTAAGATGGACACTTCTCTAGGAAGTATTTTGAATACTTATGTAGAAATTATGCTAAGCCTGATTTCAAATACATTACATAGTATTATGCTTTGTCAATCAGAATTTATCTATATATTTGAACTGGTTTCATTCTAATGTGATCTTTAGTACATACAAACAAGATATGACAGTGGAAACACACAAAAATATCTGAACTTGATCAGATCAAAAACTTGTCTTTGGGAATCCCTTCAAGACAAGGTACTACTTGGTGCTTTGGAAAACAGCAACTTCAGCAGCAACCTATGAGAAACAGGTTGAATATGGGTGTCTCTCAGTTAAACTGACTGCTGGTTTGTGGCAATCAGCAGGTTAAGGATTTCCTGAGACATATGTTCTTCATGACGGCATGAAAGTCATTTGTGGTTCTAAAGATTTGTCTAATCTTTCTACCAGCATCCTACCATCAAGACTGAGAAAATATGATGGCATTCAGTGACTGTTCTTCTAGAAGGTATTGCAGGATCTGAACTTCAGTCAGACTTGATAAATTAATAAAAAAACGCACAGCATGTTTTTTATTCAATTCACCACATGTTAATGTTCTGAGTTTTCCCGGTATTTACTGAAGCCAGGGAAAGAAGTTAAGCAGCTTTCAGAACAAAATGCTCAGTGGATTTTTATTAGCATAAGTGTTTGAAGGCAAATAGTTGTCATTCACTGGTAAGGCCCGTAAAGCCAAGACAGCTGTTCAACAACAAAAAGTCATATTTTGTGAGGTCCAAAGTAAGTGGAGATATCTTTGGTGTGCTAGCTTACTATCTTACAAAGATAGCTACTTACTAAGGGCAAGGTCTTTCACTGCTATTATTTCAAGAAAATGTGTGTTGACAGTGGTGTTATAACCTTTTAAGCAATCCTAAGATAAATTGAATCCTCAGATAAATTGAGTAAAATACATTTGAAAACTAAGGAAATGAATCTGAAGAAGCAAAATTAAAAAGTTTGTTTTGTGCATAATATTCTTCCATGAATAATAATTTTCACTTTTTGATTTATGCTGAAAAGGCAACTTATCTACTGTATCTAAATAAAAAAATTACATTCCCATGAATAAATTTTACTGTTTGTCTCTTTGATTTGCAAGGGAAACTAATGGTAAAAAGATTATTGTCATCAAATGTTAATTTTTATTGTAGATGAAATCAATGATCCCAGGTTGCAAATGCTTTCAAGTAAAAAGTAAATAGGATATTGACTTCTTGTCACTGGTTAAATGACAAGTGCCTTCCATAATGAAATACAGATGTGCTTCTATAATGGTCAAAGTCCCACATTCAACTCAGTAGTTTACTGTCTGAAATCAAACTATAGATGCTTTATTTTAGAAACTTGTTCTGCTTTCAACAGTCCTCAAGGCCTCCTGACCAATCTCTAGCTATGACAAGTTAAGCCAAAGGACTGGAAATCGCTCTTCCACTGACAGTGAATGACAGCGTTAAAAATTACATTTTAAAAATGCAGAAGACTTGGTGTCATCTGTGCTTGGATCTCAGTCTGATCTAGTAGTCTGCATGCAGATAACCTTTCCACTCAATTATATGTAGGAAAAAAGCATCAGTATTATTATTGTACCAAGAATCTGGCATAATGCCACTCCAGCTCTGCGTGAACAAACAGTGTTCCGTCATGAAAAGCAAGCATACCTGAGAAATGGGTTGTTTTTTTAACTGGAATAACTGTCAGAGCTGAAGAAGAGGAGGACAAAAATTTCACTGGAACTCACTTAGTTGCTCATCGTAAAATAAGTGTGAGTTATCTGCAGGTTGGGAGAGAGGATTGTGGCAAACTAATAAGGACACATATTTTCCATTATTGTTATATATGAGCTCTGTGACTTAGAAATAGAAAGCATTGAGAAACCCCAGAAAATGTTAACATTTTAGGTTACTTATGATCTGTATTTCTAGCCACAAAGATACAATGAATCTAAGACTAACAGGAACTAATTAGTTAGAAAGCCGTTTTTTGCATATGGTCCTTGTTTTTTTTTACTGAATATATGAAACAATACTTCAGGGTGCTGCATACATAAATGGGGAACAAATTGTTAGGGATAACATGATGTATTTGGAAGATGAGATGTACTATTTTTCTTCCCCTATAGTTTTATTGTTATCTTATTATTTTGTTTCAGTTCTCTTACCATTTACTATTTAAATTAGTCACATCTTGCTCTCATGAAAATCAGTGACAGTCTTTTTCCTAATTTTAGATGGAAATTGAACTCCATATCATAACTCTGTTTCTGTAGATTTTCTTTTTGTTCATATTTGTGGATGTCATGTCTTTATAATTCCATTTTTTTTGTTCCAAATTCCTTTAATTATTAACTGTCACCTTCAGAATTTCGTAACAAAACTTACAATGGCTTCATAAACTGGTTTCCTAAGAACAGGTTTTAACATGTGTGTATTTTTTTAACAGAAGATTGTTGTGAGCAATGTCGGACGGAGCCCCAAACTAATTCTTTTCAGTTATAATGACTGTTGAGCTTAAAAATGTCTTGCCACTACACTCTGTCATTATGATTATTATTATGAAAATTAGCTCAAGGTACAGTGTGTTATATTTCATCTTTGCTGTAGTCTTAAGAACAAAGCAGTGCAACTTTAAAAACTGTTAGGTAGAACAGAAAAGACTGTGGTCTGATGTACCTAATAGTATATTTAGTTGTTCATGCTTAGATAAGCTATGCACTCCCCAGCCATCATTTAGGTACACTTGCTTTGCAAAATGCATGAGGTATTGATTACATTTCTTCCAACAAAAGATGTAATGAGAACACAGCAGGTCACAAGAAGTATCTGTCCGTATGACAATGATTGCAATGAGAATAGGAATACAAACTTTCATTCTCATCTTTTCTAAAGATGAGAAGGTTCTCATTTCCTACTTTATATAAAATTTTGTTTTGGAGCAACCTAGTTCTGCTCTGAAGTCAAGTGGATGGGTCTTCCTCAGAGAATGGGAAGCCATAGATTTTCAGACATGATCTGAACTTAATTTTCTCTCTCCCATTCTCCTCCTTTCCCACTTCTCCAAAAAAGTGTCAATCAAGCCACTGTAATCTCATCATTGTTAGACTGAAGAATGATCAGTATTTATATAAGTGCATACAATCAGTATTTATATAAACGTATTAAAAAAAGTGTGTATTTGTAGAGAGAGAAAAAAAATATTCTCCTTTATTTTCCATATGCTGCTCAATTTGTCTATTGGTCAGCACCTCTAGAATGATAGAACAATTCAAATAATTCATGATAATAATTTTTTTTTCTTTTAGTATTTCAGCAATTTTTATGATTTTGTGTATACTGACTCTCGCAGAGTCAGGAATCTGATATCTCTTCTGGATCTGGATCTGAATTAAATAACAGAATAAAAGCTTTAAAAATTCTGGGTCAGTTTTTCTGTTTGTTTGTTTTGTTTTTAAATACGTTTTTCCTTTAGTATACCTTGATAGATCATGAACATTTGTTTCTTTTTTAAGCACCTCTTCTGGTTGTATTATCCTTTCCTTTCTTCCTGTATGACCCCATACCTTTCATCCTCCGTCTACATATTTTTTAGTTCCTTTTAACCACTTATGACTTGAACTACCATTTCTGTGTCGCTCACTTTATTCTTCTCTCTAGTCTTATTAATCTTGCCTCTTGTAGTCACAGAAGGGTATCATGCTTCTCATTTTATTCAAGGCCATGACTGAACATTTTCTAACACATTTCCTAATTCTAACCATTTTGCTTGTTTCGACACTTTTTGCCAAGCTAACTTATTTTCAGCTATTCACTCTCTCTACTTGCGTATATACAAGTATGTGTCCTATCATCCATCTGTTAAAAACTGAGGTACACAGTCCAATAATTCACAAACTCCATACAATATTTTTTAGTTACCTTTTTCACCACAGGGCTATAGTGGTGAGATAAGACTGTAAGTCTCATTAGTAGCTCCCCAAGTTATCCAGTGAGAGAGTTGGAAGACTTAAAGGCAAAACATTCTTCCATATTCAACTAATTCATTGTTTTTAATTGGCTTGTGGAAGATTACATGAAAGGAGGATTTGGGCAAGTATTTTCATAGATAATGTGTAACTCCGTATAAATATATTTCCAAGTGACTACAGTTTAGTTACATAATTTATGATTGTTCATTTTTGTTTATTTTCAGTATTCTTTTTCCACCAAGGTTGGTAACAGAGATGTTTATCAAGAGGAGACTCATGGGATGCAAACAATTCATCAGCCTCAGGTTACAGCTGAACAAAAAGCAAGACTGCCATCAAATTTTCCTTGATTATATGACAATAATACTTTGTTTCATAACTACTCTGTACAAACTGAAAGAGACAGTCCAAATGTTCTGGAATTGCAATGATAAACACATAAACAATCTGTGCAATCAAAAGAAGACAGACAAATGTAGATCGAGAAGAGTAAACTATTGCAATCTGTCTTTGAAGTACTTCATATTAAGTAGATGGATGATTTTTTGTGACTTCTCACAACTTTCTGTCACACACAATTTGCACTGTCAATATTCTATTCACCTTGTTACTACAGAGAAAAAAAAAAAGCAAAAAAACTTAATCCAGGGAACCATATTAAATATTTCCTGTGCTTTAACCTGACTGTATAATTATTAATGTTTAACTCACCTACTGATATAATAAAAATAAAATGTATAGGGATAAAGAGAATTTAGTAGAATTTTTTTTTTCAGAAAAGGGATTCTAAAATATAGTCTTTTGCTTTTATCAATGAAGGCTATGATACTGTGAGGGTGATTGAACACTGAGGGGGTTACTTGGAGAGATTGTGGAGGCTTCATCTTGAAGCACCCTTCCTAGACACAGACCTGAGTAACCTTCTCTTCATACCACTGCTTTGGTCAGCAGAATTGGAGAAGCTGAGCTCTTCAGATAGCAGTAAGCACACCTAACCTACTAATTTTCAAGCAATACACTTCAGTAAATTGATTGTCCACAAGCACAATTCAATTTTTTTACGGAGTCCACAAAGCTTACTATAATGTCTAATGCTATGCAGGACACAACTATATAATTCTGATTATCCTTATTTTAAAAATGAATCATATGAAATTGATAGACTTCAGTTTTAAACTTGCTTAGTATGCCGTAGTAGTTTGTCATGTATTCTCGCTGCTACTTTCAAAAGAATTCAAGAAAGCCTGAGTGATTTTCTTATCCTCGTGAAGAACAAGACTGTTGTTAATTTACACTCCTTTCTTAAATTTCCAAATGTTGTTTCAGTATTTACTGAATCTATAGTCTTTAACTTCCAAAATGATTTTCAGATTTTGTTTTTATGTTGGTCACCTAACTCATTTAAATACTGAGAAAATACAGTCTTTATTTCCTTGTACATTACAAAAACAGTGTTTGATGTTAGAACAGCTTTGTATTTCCTACAACATATTCTTACTTCATATGTCAAGCTCATAATATGAATTAAGTCTCTCTATTAATTCAGGAGGGAATAGTACAGCGAGTGGAAATCTTGAAATTATAATAGATGACTGAAGTAATTTCTGCCAGTGTGTTGCCAAATTGTAAAAACCTTATTTATTAATGTTTATCATAGTATAAAAATATATAGTCTCACAGAATGGACTGTCTTCTAATACTGGAATGTCTTTTCTATGTCTTTCCAGGGAGGATTAAATGCAAATGGTATGGAGGACTGAAGTATTTACCTGTATTTTACTTGATTAGACCAACATGTCATAATCAAGTGCTGGTAACTCTGGAGCTTTCAGAATGATTAATTCCATAGAAAAAATAAGCAGAAAAGGGGAAGAGCTGGGTAAAAGTTTCTTTGACTTTTGTTTTTGAAATGGGAGTATCTATCATATTTTTGTCCTAAGAAGACATTTGAGAAACAGTGTAGCAATTAAAGATAAAAGATATCAGTCTATACAGAAGGAAGTTATAGATGCTGTTTCACTAAGATTCTTGTCTTACTAAAATGTGTTAAGGTAGATCTTTAGGAATGAGTGATAATGTAAGATAAATACAAATAAAAATACATATAAATAATATAAATGTTTATAAGTTAAACCAATTTGCTAGTTATTCTGCTTATTCCAGTTTGTGCCTTGCTGGGTTATGCCAGCAAAGGAAGACCATGAGAAACAAAGGAAAGTGCTAAGGGGGGACTTAAAATGAGTTTTATCCTTAGATTAGCATTGTTCTACTCAATTTCTTACATTAACCAGATTAAAATAAAGCTCTAATAACAACTGGAATATTTCTTTTGGTTTATCTAGATGCAATAAAACAACAGGAAATGGTGATATTGGAAGAAAGGCAATGTCCTACATGCTATCCTACACTTAGAATACATCAGATTCAATCCCGCATCATCTGTGGGATCAAACTGAGCGCTGGTCTTGTCATATTGTCAGTTTTCTGTGGAGAAATTTGTCACATCAATAAATAATAAATCTTGAATGAAGAAGGTGCATTAGCATCTTACACCAGAGATTCTTGTTCAGAGTGTCAAAGGGGTTGAGTATAGCAAATGACATCATATTATTGTGTATAATTGTAAAACAGTATTTGGATGTTATCTAGGGAACTGGAGCAATTTGTTGACAATTATTAGAAAAAAGGAAATTAATACACTTCATTTTCCTTGATAAGACTATTCATTTTACATGTTTTTCCCTTTTCTTCAGGTCACAGAAAATAATTTTTAAAGTAATAAAAATGTGTCCTTTTTATTTTATTTCTGTTTGCGGAGTTTTTTTTTTTTAAGGCGGTATATTTATTGAGGATTAACTCTTATTAGCATCAAAATTCAGAGAGTCTGGCTGCAGCTTTATTTTCCTTAGCTCATCTGGGGAAATGCTGTCATTTGCTATTAATGCAGAGAATTTAGGCACTTAGTGTGACTTAGATATATCTCCAGCATTGAGTTGTAAGGCAAAAATTCTCTAAAAGCAACCCAATTTCTTGTTTGTGAAGAATTGTAAACACTTCCTGCATATGAATGACACCTAAAATGCTAGTATCATGCATCCCAGCAGAGCTAAAATTTTTAGCACCTAAAAAAGACCTGCATTTATCTGCAGCTTCCAAACATTGTTGGGACTGTCATACCAAAGAGTCTTGATCCAGGGAGCTTTTTGAAGAGTACCTACAACAGAAAACCATGACAGTTCAACATGAATAAGTGTATCTGTAGGAATCCTGGATATTGTTTCCTGTTGCAATCATTATTTACTGTTCTTTTATTCATTATTAATACTTGCAAAAAACATATGACCATTAGAGTATCTGCTATTACCAACAATTGTCCTTCAGAATTTAATGCAGGAATCATAAAGATACAGTGTTGAGCTCTTTCATTTTCAGTTTATTTCCAGGTTCTTGAAGGTTTTTTTTTTTTTTTTTCTTTTTTTTTCTGAAGACTTTTTCAAACATAATGCACTAAAAGTGAAGCCACTTCCTCAGCTGCCTGGAATAAGGTGCTCAGGATGTTCTCCTGAGGAGGATGTATTTGAAACCCTTTAGACATAAAGAAAATCCTTTTGGATTTCTCATTTCTAAATGAGGCAATAAACACTTGGACATTGTATAAATGCCATGTTGCACAAAAACTGTACTTTAGAGAGAAAAGTTTGAGTCAAAAAGGAAACTCTATATCAGTTCAAGAACAAAAACCCTCGATGATCCATCTTCCCAACAGTTTCTATATCTAGTTTATTTATTTATTTATTATTTTATTTAATGGATGCATCATCACCTGCTGCCTACTAGGCATCTTCACTGTGTAAGAAATATGGGAACTGAGAAAAATACACTTTTTCACACTGATAATGTCAAACTCAACTTATCATTTTTCCAGCAGTGTTGTTAAAATAAAACATAGAATAAAAATAAAAGTTAATAGTATTAGATAGACAGAGGAAAGCAGTGTAGGTTTCTCATGGATTTTTTGTTTTCATTTTAAGATATGGCCAATGCTCCCATTGCTGTTGGCATAAAACACTGATCATACTAGTACAGAACGAGTTGTTTCAACTATACAACTGCAAACCCTACTGAAACTCTTTTGAAGTCTTATGATGTGTATGAACTAGCTGAATGTAGGCTTTTAATTGGAAGGTATTGGAATAACATTTCTTGCTGAAGTTTGAAAAAATATTACTTTGGTTAGGGAAATTCCAGATATTCATACAGACCAGGAGAAGAACTTCTTGAGAGCAGCCCAGGACTTAGGGATCTTGGCAGATGAAAACCTTAGCATGAGCCAGCAACGTACGCTTGCAGCCCTGAAGGACAAACGTATCTTGGGCTGCATCAAAAAAGGGGTGGCCAGTAGGGTAAGGGAGAGGATTGTTCCCTCTGCTCTGACCGTGTGAGGCCTGAATTTCTTTGTTCTGGGGCCCTCAACATAGGAAAGGCATGGAGATATTGGAGGGGGTCCAGAAGCGGGCCACGAGGATGAGTCTAGAGGAATTCTCCTACAAAGACAGGCTGACGGAGCTTGGTTTGTTCAGTCCGGGAAGAGAAGGCTCTGGGGAGACCTCACTGTGGCCTTCCAGTAACTAAAAGGAGATAATAAACAGGAAGCAGATCAACTTATTACACAAGTAAACATTGATAGGCCAAGGGAAATAGTTTTAAAATAAAGGAAAGGAGATTTAGATTATATGACAGGGGAAAGCTTTTCACAGAAAGGATGGTGAGGTGTTTGAACCTCACCATGATGTTGCCCGGAGAAGTAGTTGATGGCCTGTCCTTGAAGGTGTTCAAGGCCAGGGTGGATATACTTGAACAGTTCTTTCCTGAACGGCCATTTTTAACTGCTCATGAAGAACTATGTGAGTGATCTCCACTTGCAGTATGTAGTGAGCAATTTTAAATAAGTGAACTGTTAGCATCTAACTGCCATAAGGCTTGCAGAAGGACCTGAAAACAAAAGCCCTCATAACTCATCACCTTTGGGAGAACTGGCAGAAGTGGTGGGAAACAATTGATTTGAATAATCCGGAGAGATCAAGATGTTACCTTGGATCAAAAGAATTAATTGGATTTAGGAACAGCAAATAATTAGAGAAGCAGGGCTGAAATATACAATCAGATATTTCAGGAAAAGCAAAGATACAGAATTTAAGCAAGAGGAATCCAAGAGGCTGAGAACCATGGCGAAGGAAACAACCAAAAATCTTTCACTATTGTAATCCGCTGTCATTTTAGATTATGATCCAGAACTGTCACATTTTAAACAAAGACTTCCTATTAAATACTAGGAAAACCCACTGGTAAGGTGTTTTCCCCCAGTGGCTGTGGTCAGTGACAGCTCCACTAATGATGTTATATATTTTTTGAGATAAAATGGCCTGTGGCTTTTAACATTTGGTGTGATGGAGTTCTGTTTATTTTTCCTCCTTTACACTGCTTTTTAAAATCGAGAACACTTTCTATTTTTAAAGTTTATACAGAAAATTGTAAAGAAAAACCTCTGAAAATCTGGGAGGTTCTAGCACTGAGGTTCCCATTGAAGGTATAGATAATTACAATCAATAATTTGCAGTGAATAATTTGAAGTGTTTTGTGTTAGTTAAATGGGTAAAATTTGGCCTTGAATGTTACGTAGATAGACTGGGACAAATTCTTAGTGACAATGAATATGGCTTATTTTTGTACACAATTTTCCTTCTATGCCTATGTAGCTAAAGAAAATCTATGACAATTATATATGTTGGCAATGTTTTTTTTCATGCCTGATCTTATTTAGATGTCTAAAATCTGATTGGATCTTACCCTATCTCTCTCTGTGCCTCAGTGTACTTCCTTATCAGTCTTTTGTTTTTTTTTTTTAACAGTGGCTTTCAGTCTTGTAGCTGCCTCTATTATAAGTGCCATTTTGGTAAATTCATTACAGTATGTGAGTTGGTTTGGTAGCATGATGATAGTAGACTGTATCAGATACAGAACAGTAATTGTTTTCTGTGGGTTCAGCTTTGCTATTCTGTTCTGTTTTCATGCTTTCTCTTATCCTGGTTTTTAGACCAGAGAGATTTCCTTCTCTTAACTTTTGGTGCATATCCTCTCTTAACTGGAGATCCACTAAAGCAGTTGAAAAGGACTGAGGTTTCCATATTCATAGTGACACCCATCAAGCTGCTTACTAGGAAGTTGTTTCAGAGCTCTTTTTAAAAAGTTCCTTGAAAAACTACAAGAATTGAAGACAATCATGCCTAATAATTTATTTTATAAGTGCAGAAGAAGGAAGTATGTGAAATGTCCATAAAGTATTAAGCTTCACAAATTTAAAATAAAAATAAGATAAAATAAACAGCTTCTTTAATGCTGTTTTTACAGAAAATCTTTTGTGATATTAGGATGCTGAGCCTATTCAGGTGGATTTGTTACACTCACAGCACTGGGTGATGGTTATGTGGTGTCTCTTCTTTACCTAAGCAGAGCATAAACTAGAATGACAGATAATTGTGAAATTATGAGAGCATACACTTCTTCTTCCCAGACATCCTGCTTTGACTGAAGACTTTGTTATTCTGTTCTTTTGGGCAGTTCCATCATTTTAATCTGAGGATCAGAGATGGAAGGCACAGTTGCCTTCATGTCCCTTTTTTCTCATGAAAGTTTCTGTGTCAGACTGCTGTTTTCCAATCATCTTTGAGCTTTATCCCCATAAAATTGCAGCTATCTCATAAGAATTTAGACAAAAAAAAAAAAAGAAAAAGAAAAAGATAAAGAAAAAAGAGAAAAAAAATTGTCTTCAAGGGCTTAGAGGTATTTTACTGAAGCTGGTCCTTCCAACTGCCATCCTTGTAACATTTATGAGCAACTACCCCCTTTTGCATATTAGACTGCATCTTCACTTCTCTCTTGTTATGCTTGTCCTCAAAAGTGTATTTTAGGAGTTAGCTCCGAAGAAGACTAAAATAGTCTTTTGCTTCATCACAATCTAGCTGGCTTCATTACTGTTGTACTTTGTATAGGCGCTAGACATGAGTGCGTTACTAATGGAGTCCCAGATGATCTTTATTATTGATGGGAAAATTGTCACTCTGGGGGATTTCTCTATGGTTCTGCTTTCTAAGCAAGATTGGCACTCCCTGATTCACTGCTTTCAGTACAGATATTTCAATAACAGCAGTAGTAGCCAATTTATCTCTTACTACCTTCTAATTTATTAAAGTGTTTGGAAGTCCTATTGGCATGTATCTTTCTTAAATGTTATCTTTACAAAGTGTCTTCTCATTTTTAAATGATTGCTTTGGATTTTCTTTTTGGTGCTGCTACAGTACTGACGTTGAAAATAAGATCTCCTTCAGCCTTTATACTATGGACATCAAAATGTTTTTCTCAACCATGGTGCTCAGTTTGTGTGTTCGTGTATGCATCTCCATGTGTATAAATAGAAGTACGTGTTTCTAGAACTTGGACAGCAGTTACGTTAAATTCAGTCTGTCTGGCAGATGCATGATACTTAAGCAGCAAAAAAAGAAGCAAGCAGCATGCTCTTTCAATTCTCAGCAAAAATTGTTTACTGGATAAAACGGAAGAGCTAATTAGAGACTGAAGCAATGGAAGAAATTGTCTATTACTTTATATTTTTACTTTTTGCTAGAAGGCAAAAGAGAAGAAAAGATATTTTGTTAAATATAGAATGCAGCCTTTGTCTTCCTGAAATGCACATTTCTTAGATTTTCTCTTAAATTTGCAAATAGTAGAAATTGTCAGGCCTTAGCTCTTTTGCCACTTATTTTTCTTCCTTGTCATTTCTTCAGAGCTTTGTTTTCCTCTATAACTCTTTCTTCTTTTTATTGGCCTTTCTGTCTTTCATCAAAAGTACATTTGTATGCAGTGTCTGCTGTACTTAAACTTCTTTACGGAACATAATATTCCCTGGAAATGTTCCACAGGCTAATTCAATTAATCTTTTTTTTTTTTTTTTTTTTTTTCAGTGATGCTTGAAATCCTGCTACTTTTCCTCATCCTTTTTCTCACCCTAACATACCAAAACTCTTCCTGTTCTGTGTGATAACACCAAAATAGATGCAACATGCCTTTCAGTACAATTTATTAGCTCTCTTGTTCTATTCTTGATTCTTGTGGTGAACATATTTATTATGTTAACATACATCATAAAAATACAAAACTCGTGAGCAAGATAGAGATTTTAGGCAGTTGCCATCATGGAAAAATAATAAGTGAAGAGTGAGTGCATATTGACAGCTGATTCCAAGATCATTCAAGTTGTCCAGGAATGCTGATTCCTTCTATAATCTGTTGGGAAAGATAGTAGTAACTTTCAGAGGGAAATTCATCTGTCTGAGATGGAAGAGATATCTTCCCACTGTTAGAAATTTACATGAATTTTTCAAAATAGTCACTAATTTTTGAAGAATGTAAGAAAGGTAAGTTATATTCCTCACAGATAGGTGCAGGTGGCACTTATAAATGCATGAGGAACCAGAAGGGGCTTTGTTCTTGTGCAGTATGGTGGTGCAACTCCCCTCCCTCAACCCTCTTCTTCTACCCCTTCTGGGGAGCTCCTTAGTGGCTTGTGTGACCAGTACTTGAAGGCAACACATCAGCAAACCTGTACCTGGATGATGGCCCAAGGAAGATAGTTTGGAATCTGAAAGTCCAGCAAGTTCTGGGGTTCTCATCACTGTTAGAAAATATCAGAATATTTTGCCATCCAAGCAGGATGGTTTGGAAAAGTACCTGATAAAAGTCGATCATCTCAGGCTCTATAAATCACAGAATCATAGAGTGGTTTGGGTTGGAAGGGATCTTTAAGATCATCTAGTTCCAACCCCCCTGCTATAGGCAGGGACATCTTCCTCTAGAACAGGTTGCTCAAAGCCCCATCCAGACTGACCTTGAATGCTTCCAGAGAGGGGGCATCCACAACCTCACTGGGCAACCTGTTCCATTTTCTCACCACCCTCACAGTAAAGAATTTTTTCCTAATATCTTATCTAAATCTACACTCTTCTAGTTTAAAACCATTTCCCCTCGACCTCTTGCTACATGCCCTAATTAAAAGTCCTTCCCCAGCTTTCCTGTAGGCCCCCTTTCCGTACTGGAAGGCCACTATAAGGTCCTCCAAGAGCCTTCCCTTCTCTAGGCTGAAGAGACCCAGCTCTTATTTTATTTTCTTTTATTTTGCAAAGGTAATGCGTGCATAGCAATTCTAAATGAGATTCTCTGAGCTCTCCTGGATTGCAGTGGGATGTGCAGTGACTAGCATTTCCCTTGAACTGGGACGCCTCTCAGGTACTGCCAAATCCTTGAGGTCATCTACCAATGGATGTCATGGTGAAGTCATCCCACTCAAGCCAGTCAAGTTAGCCTCAATTATTGATGCTGAGGGATGCCGATATATTGTATTTGCTCTAAACTTGAGCAGAAGAAAATTTTAAGTGTAGGTTAGCTTATCTTTCTCCCATCTGCCTTGCTACATAAATATATGTGTCCTTTAATGATACATATTTACTTCATGGGCATGTGCGTTGAGATCTTTTACTGGATCCACATATTTCTGTTTATATGTATATAAATGCTTTGCATCTGTACATTGACTTAGGATGTTCTATTAGTAAGTTAGTATGAAACTTATCATCTATGAATCTGTAATCGAGTTATTTTTTAATCATCACATACTTCACTAAATTACTTTATTAATTTCCAGATTAGTTAAGTACCATTAGACTTTAATCCTTTAATCTACACCATATTATCAATAAATCTTGAATTGTTGCTAAACACTACTGAGTGAAATATATTAGTCATCTCCTATGATGAAAGACAGTAAGTTAGATTGCCTGTGGAAAGACTCACACCCTGTGCAAGTTCTGTTGTTCAAGACTGGTCTAGTAGCTTCTGGGGATGAATGAAAGGGAAAAAAAGGAAGTCACATGGAATGTCTTCATTTCTGATGCAGATAGGTAGAGACAAGTACAAACTATCTCAGGGTATGGAAGATTGCTAACATATTTTATACATATATAAAAATAGTTTATATATATATTTCCAATTTAAACCAAGAGAATATGTTGCTTTCTGTAAACTATTCTGGGAGAGAGTCAGAAAGATATTTTCATTCAAACATAGAAATTTCCAATGCTGTAAAAAAAAGTACAGAATTTTTTACATTGACATATCATTATGCATGTGAAGTATTCAACACTGAGTTATGTGGGAGTATCTACAACATGCAACTGTAGGACATAGCATTAAATGTGGATCCTGATAACAAGAAAATGTTTGTTATATTCAGCAGTTTGTGGCTGATTCCACTGAAGTGAATGGAAAAGTTTCCATTCACTGCAGTGACCTGCTAGAACATGCATGCTGTTCAGAGATACCAAAGGTAGAGGAATGGTCTTCCACAAACCTATTTCTCCACTACTATACTACTATAGTTCTGTTTACATATTGTAACTTTATCTACTGTCTCAAGTATTCTTGTTATTTGGTATGACTCAGTAAAGTCATTTGATATGTATAGTAAAAAAAAGACCAACAAAAAGATTTCCTATAGAGCAGAAAATAAAAATAAAATACAACATTTCTTAGTGCAACTTCTTAATAGAAAATAAGGAAAGTGGGAAAAATGAAATTGGTACTTCCTGAAACTACAGTTTAACAAGCAGAATTACAATTCATATATCAGTAGAACACAGACACTAGCGAGTTGGCAAATCTTGAGAGAGATTATTTTATATTAGGTCAAAAAAGGGATACTTTTCACATCATGCACAGCCCATCTTTGCATGATATATGACAAAAAATATCCTAAATATAATTCAAAGCTTAGCAATTAAAAAATAAAAATAAATTTTAAGGATATTAGTTTTATTTTGTTCTAGAATTTAACTGTGAAAATGGATTGAGATCTGTTTTGTTCACCTTCTGAAATCAATTTATTCAGCACTTCATAGGAAGAGGTCTCTGAATAACAGGCAACATGTCTCACTGCTTAGATCAGGACTGATTATGGATATTGTTTTCCAGAGAATCATTTCCTTGACAAAATTATACCCTGCTATACCAAAGATTTTTCTTTCTGGCAAGCTTAACTTGATTTCATCTAGATAAAAATGCTTATCAGAAAAGTTGTGCATTTGGCATTTGCATCCTTTAGAAGCTTCTTTCTCATACTACATACTTCATCTGGAGCTCTAACCCTAATCTCAAAATTCTACTTTTTCTCTCAGCGAGATGAGTTCACCTGTAGTGCAGGTGCTGTAGGAAATTTAGAGCTGTTCAAGTTACTCTTATCTGAAGAAATTCTGTGTTTGGGAGGTTCCTAGAATTGTGCACATTGTAGGTCTAAGGGATGTGGTTAATGTCAGAGGAAGTAGAAAGTCTAGAGATCAACATGGAGTGGGTTTTAAAAGGTGCTACCAAAGGAATGTCACTGCTGCCAAAGGAGTTCTGCTCTGATGAATCTCCAGTCTGAACGAGCCTGGAGTGCACAGGAAGAGGATCAGAGCTCCTCCTAAAATAAGAGTCAGTGGACACAAGCTGAAATACTAGAAGTTCTGCCAGAAACAAGAAATGTTCCATTACTGTGAGGGTGACAAAGCAGTGGAACATGTTACCCAGAGAAGCTGTGGAATCTTTATCACTGGATAAACTTCCAAAGATGTCTGGACAGGGTTCTTGGCAATCTGTTCCAGCTGCCTTTGCATGGATCCTGAACCTCGAGGTGTGGGTGAGAGGAGCGGATTTTGTCCCATTGTAACTGTGGAACAAGTCTGAGACCTCCTCATGAAACTGAATGTGTGGAAGTCCATGGGGCCGGATGACATCCATCCTAGGGTTCTGAGAGAGATGGCTGATGTGGTTGCCGAGCCGCTCTACATCATATTTGAAAAATCATGGCTGTCCGGTGAAGTCCCCGGTGACTGGAGAAAGGGAAACATTACTCGTGTTTTCAAGAAAGGGAAAAAGGATGACCTGGGGAACTACAGGCCGGTGAGCCTCACCTCTGTGCCTGGGAAGATCATGGAGCAGATCGTCCTAGAAGACATGTTAAGGCACATACGTGACAAGGAGGTGATCCGAGACAGCCAGCATGGCTTCACCAAGGGCAGATCTTGCCTGACCAATCTGGTGGCCTTCTACGATGAAGTGACAGCATCGGTGGATGGGAGGAGGGTGATGGATGTCATCTACCTGGACTTCTCCAAAGCCTTTGACAGGGTCCCCCACCACATCCTTCTCTCCAAATTTTAGAGGTATGGATTTGAAGGATGGACTGTTCAGTGGGTTAAGAACTGGTTGGCTGGTCACAGCCAAAGAGTTGTGATAAATGGTTCTATGTCAGGGTGGAGGCCGGTCACGAGTGATGTCCCCCAAGGCTCAGTCCTGGGACTGGTGCTCTTCAATGTCTTTATCAATGACATAGACGATGGAATCGAGTGTACCCTCAGCAAGTTTGCAGATGACACCAAGCTGAGTGGTGCAGTCGATAC